>NC_064276.1:6166847-6478043 GCF_003254725.2 Canis lupus dingo
CAGAAATAAAACTAATGCTTGATATCAAAAGTTTTGCAATTAAGATGTGAGATGGAGAATAGCATAATGATTACATTTTTCTCCAAGCAGAGGATAAATATTCATTATAAGCTTATGGAAGTAATTTGATGGTAAGAAACCTTTCATAAACCTGAGGAGGGGTTTGAGGAGCATTCTTCCGACCTTCCCAAGCTAAGGACTGGATGCTATCACAGTTGTGTCTTTTCTTGGGAGTTAATATCTTCATAGAACACAGAGTTGCCAATTTCCAGTACTCCCTCCACATAAGAGTGTAGTTTAGGAAATCTCCCCTAATAACTTTAACACTATCACTTGTGACTATATCCACTTATTATTCTGGTATTTTCGTGTATGTTGATTCATTTGTTTTGAACTGGGGGAGGGCACTCTGCCCTGTAGGACACATTTGGCAATGTCTGGGGACATTTTTTGTTGTCATGACTTGGGGTGGGTGGTTGTGCCTGGTGTTTAGTGGGTAGGGGCCAGGGAATACAACAGAAACTTATTCAGTCCAAAGTATTAACAATGCTGAGGAAGAGAAACTCTAAGTTATTCTTATCAATACAGTGCAGATGGGAACCCAATTCACTGAACCACTTCCTACCTCCTAAGTGTGTATGAGGATACACATTCTACATAATCTCTAATGAAGACACATACCAGCTTTCTGAGCCATCATCTTAAAGAAACCCACACGCGATGTTACCAATGACAAAGGTATTGCTAATCAGTGTTTACTCGACACACACTCACGTGATCAACATCCCATGAAAGAACCAAGGAGAAGGAAGAGGATGCAGGTTACCTCTCAAATAAGACCTGGCTGTAGTCGTCCAGGACGTGGGCATGAGTGTGCAGGAGGATGGTGTTGTAGGCCACCAATGCCACCATCATGATCAACATTTTCAACTCGTAATTCACCCGCAGGAACACCGAGCAGGAAATCAAACCCAGAATGCAGCTGTAGATAAAGTACTGGAAGAGGGAAAAAGATCGGATAAACGCTCATGATCTCTTCTGGGAAATGCCGGAGTGAGAATTAATGGTGGGGATCACGGCCGAGTTTGCTAGTAGCTTCTAAACTGGCAGTGAAAGCAGAGGCCCTTTTCTGTTTTCTGACCTAGAGTGGTAAATACACAAACACCTTTGCTTTAAAAAAAGAATTATTCATTGCATGGCTGGCTGACCCACTGGGGCAGGTTCATTGAGGATAACTGTGCAGAGTGCCGAACAGAAATAATTTTTTAAAAATATTTTATTTATTCCTGAGAGACACAGAGAGAGGCAGAAACACAAACACAGGCGGAGGGAGAAGCAGGCTCCCTGCAAGGAGCCCGAATGGGACTCGATCCTGGATCCCAGGGTCACGCCCTGAGCCGAAGGCAGATGATCAACCCCTGAGCCACCCAGGCGTCCCCAGAAATAATTCTTAACAATGTATACAGAAGGCACGTCATTACAAGCAAATGGCATTTGCTTCTTGCAAATGAAAGCAATATGACTTTGTAGACATTTATAGACCTAAAAAGTTATATTTATGACTTTAAAAAGTTATAGTACACAGACTCTTTTTTGGCCTTTCAAGTTTTCATTTATTAAGAGGATATAAATTGGGGCACCTGGGTGGCTCAGTGGTTGAGCATCTGCCTTCTGCTGAGGTTGTGATAGCTGGATCTAGGGATCAAGTCCTACACTGGGCTCCCTGCAGGGAGCCTGCTTCTCCCTCTGCCTGTGTCTCTGCCTCTCCTCTGGGTCTCTCATGATAAATAAATAAAATCTTAAAAAAAAAAAAATCTCTTAAAAGAATAGGCAAAGTGGGAGCCCGGAGCCATGCCAGCCCGGAGAGACTTGCTAAATGAAAGGTTGCCAGTCGCACAAAGCCTTTATCTGCTGCACCACCGTGTTTTTATGAACCAGGGCTAGCTGCCATCAGCACTCCTAGAACGGAAGCAGCATTCAATAAAGTTTAATAATTCTAATAAAGCATAGCTCTGACTGACGTTTGATAAACCCTGTCTTTAAAAAATAGCCTAGTTTGTAAGCCACTCAATTTTAGTGTCATTATATGGAATAAGCCATGTAAGGACTACTTATTTTTGTTACTTTAGTTCTTTTATTTCCCTGGCTAAGGCCGTCCACAGTAAGCTATCTGGAAGGCTAGAGATATTAGCTCATCCATCCTGTCCTTGGGGAAGAAAGGAAGGCGAGGAGTGAGCCAGTCATACCAAGCACCTCCTTCTCTGCGGGAGCCAGGCTCCGTGAGTGGAGGCACCCCCGCAGGAGTCAGCATAGACCCCGTACTTGTGAGGACTTGGACCTGGCATTTCAGCTTCATAAGGAAGACCAGTAATTGTCCTTGATCACACAGCAACTGGGTCACTCTTTGGGGCAGGGAAGCTTTCCCCAGCAAGGCAGCATTACAGGTGGCAGCATTTTATGGGACACTGCATGTTCTAAGCATAATTTCTTTTGGTCCAAATTATCAACTCGATGTAGGTCCTCCACTACATGACACCACCTGTCCTATAGCAGAGGGCAGGAGGAGGAAAAGCGGAGAAGAATGTGTCCAGATGGGGCTGCATGGGCTGGCAGAGTGGAAAGGCACAATTGAGACATCCGTGGAGTGGCCAGGAGCAGTGGCTCTGTCTCTGCCCCCGAGCAGGAGGTAGGGAAGGTGGCGTGTGCTCTGAAGCCAGTTCTTATTCACACGAATCCTGTCACTGTTACCTTCTCGAAGTGACTAATTAGCCACCAGAGAGGGCAGGCACGAGGGCTCACGGACAGGATGGGCACTGGGCCTGGGGACAGCCAGTGGATGTGGCCCAGGCGATGCTGCCGAGTGCCTGGGGAGGGCCGCCCAGGGAATGTGCGCAGCAGTTGGACATGGAGGCTCGTTCCTGCTGAATCCGATGAGATGTAGGCTTCTACTTCTCACATCTTTCTTTAGGTTCATTTTTCTGCTAACTCACTGTTACATTTTTCAAAAGTATCAATCCACGACAGATTGAAAATTAAAAAAAAAAAAGAAGCCGAACTAGTCCGTGTGGGTGCCTCAGTGGTTGAGCATCTGCCTTTGGCCCAGGATGTGATCCCGGGGTCCTGGGATCCAGTCCCATATTGGGCTCCCTGCAGGAAGCCTGCTTCTCCCTCTGCCTGTGTCTCTGCCTCTCTCTCTCTCATGAATAGATAAATAAAATCTTAAAAAAAAAAATGAAGCAAAATGAAAATGGGGCCTTCTCCACGAGGAGTCTGAGAGGCCCTGGTTTACGACCTAGCAGTCTCTCTCACTCAGTAATCAAGAGTACTATAGAACTGCTCCTTAAAAGCCATGAAATTGCCTTGGGAGCTGGAAGGAGGGAGGCACTCAGGTCCAGACAGGATGCTGCTGCTAAAATCATGCTGAAAACCACAGAATGAACATGATCAACATGGTCAGCCTAATGGAAGGAGCAGAATTAGGAGCCACGATGTGTATCAATGTGTGCATGTGGGGTGGGAGTGGGGAGATACAATTGTAAAGGTTTTCTTCATACGAAACATGTGCCAATAACTATACAAATATGCCTATGTTTTACTTTTTAAACTTCATTCTTAGGCTTTTAAAAAGTTTTCATATTATAGGAATATTTACTAGAATATATACGTTAATGGGAAGTAGCATTTAGTCCATTCTTTATTAAACAGCCTCTCTGGAACACTTGGAGGCCACACACAAGGTGGTCTTGGAATTGATTAAAGGTAGGCTGGCAGCCTGCTGACAGCGGTAGAGGGATGTATGAACGGGGGGGGGGGGGGGGGGGAACACAGCCTGAGGAGGCCAGGCCATGGGTTCTGAAAATCAGCTGTTTCCATTAATAAGGCACCTGCCAAGGAGAATGTGGATGGGCAAGAGCTCTGGTGGCAGGATCTTGATCTGACTTCTATTAGGATGTAATGACTAGGGGTCCCTGGGTGGCTCAGTTGGTAAAGTGTCTGCCTTTGGCTCAGGTCATGATCTCAGGGTCCTGGGATCCAGCCCTGTATCAGGTTCCCTGCTCAGTGAGGAGGCTGATCCCTGCTCATGCTCTCTCTCTTGTTCTCTCTCAAATAAATAAAATCTTTTAAAAAAAATGGATGTAAAGACTCATGACCTATTTCTATATAATTCTGATATAGTTGATATATTAGTTAAGGTTGCATTATTAATATGTAAAATTAATTATTAATATTTTAATTACTAAATATCATTTGTTAATGTTAATCTTAAGTTAATGAAGCTAAAACTAGTTAATATGGTTATTAACAGTATTGATATAGCTAACTGATGAAATCAACTTGCATTTTAACGCCAAAGGAACAACCAACCACTATTATCCACTAACCCCTTAAGTCTCTTCTGGGCTCAGTGCCCTCACCTGGAAAAATGGGAATTCCAGGAACAGTGGACTTATAGGGCAGGTTTTTTGGATGAAATGATATAAATGTCTGACATGGTATAGATTGCCGACGTGGCAAAAATCCTTTGTGGTTGATATTGTTGGGCATTTTATTTATTTATTTATTTATTTATTTATTTATTTATTTATTTATTTTTTGGGCATTTTAAAATGACTTTTTCTTCCTACTACAGGAATTATACATCTGATGTTAAAAATTAGGGAATATATAGGGGCTTTTGGGTGGTTCCATCGGTGAAGCGTCTGCCTTCAGCTTAGGTCACGATCTTGGGGTCCTGGGATCAAGTCCTGCATGGGGCTCCCTGCTCAGGGGGCATCTGCTTCTCCCTCTCCCTCTGCTGCTCGCCACCACTCCTTCACTCTCTCCCTTTCATAAAATCTTTTTTTTTTAAAGATTTTATTTATTTATTCATGAGAGACACACAGAGAAAGAGAGAGAGGGGGGCAGAGACACAGGCAGAATGAGTAGCAGGCTCCATGCAGGGAGCCCAACGTGGGATTTGATCCCGAGTCTCCAGGATCACGCCCTGGGCTGAAGGCAGCGCTAAACCGCTGAGCCACCCGGGCTGCCCTCTTTCATAAAATCTTTAAAAATCTTAGGGAATATATAAAGGACGCAGGGTTTAGTGGCAGGATATAACAAAATAGCATAATATATTTAAACAATTAGATTTAATCTAACTTTTAAGTTGTTGTTGGCTTTTTTTTTACTTTCTTGTGTGATCTTGAGGTTACATAAACACTTTGATGAATACCTTTGTCTCTAAGTGTTTGCACCTGTAAGATTAATTTCTAGAATTAGTACTGCAGGGTAAAAAATATGCTTATTTTTATGTTTTTTGATGCTACTGCAGATTACCATTAGGAAGACAGAGTCATATCGCTTTATACCACCCGTGGCAGGGAATGTGGACTCTCTTCCCACAACCTCGTCAACCTCAGATACCATGCATGAGGGGGATAGAGAATAATATATAAGTTATGCACACCCACAAATGGCTTTCTGGATGTTCCCTTCTATCTATTAAGGGGGAAGCCAGGATGTTTCCAGGTTCCTGTGGGACTCTTTGCACAGATATAGCATTATTAGTGTGCTGGTTGACAGTGCTTGAGCACGTGGGGTTCCCTGGCAAAGCTCATCACAATCCTCTTTCTGAGGATTTATCTTTGGAATAAAAGTGGCTTGTGGACGAAGTTGGACCTAGATTTTAAAGAATGTATTGCGGAGTTTTGCAGAATCTTTTAAGACTGAATAAATGCTACTTTTCCCCATCTTGGGTTTCTAATGATTTGCTTCTTTTGAAAATAAGAAGTCCTATGGACTTATCTAAATGAGACTCAGAATGATGAACCCACTCCATTGCTTTTCATGATGCCAAGCATAGTGAGTTGTTGCATTTGAAAACACTGGATGGAGAGATTTAAAAAAAATGCTTAGCCAGCTCTCTGTTCCTTTCTTATGAAAATGCATATTCACTGTAAACCGTTGAACGTGCACCGTGAGGGCCGCATGGGATGCTCCCTCCTCGGGCTTGTGGACACCCTGCGAGCCAGTGTTGTCCATTCACAGAGGAAGCACCTTTGAATTTTTATTATTATTTTCGATCCTTCTCTACAGAAGGCAGCTCCAAACTGTCCTCGGTGAGATCACAGCCACTAAACCCTTACCGTGCATCCTGTCTCTCACTATTCACTTCACTGAAATAGAAGACATGCTGTCTGATGCTCATGGGGGTTTATGATAATGTCTAAATGAGGGCCCAGACCCCTTGGACGAGGGATGGAGCTTAAGCCAGTCTGTCTTCCAGGGCTTGCGGGGCCATCATTAGGGACCTTGGTTCGGCTTGCCTCAGAAGCCACCTCAAAAGCACATCAGACACCCTACACTGTACACAGACCTAGGAGCTTCCCAGGAAACTGCAGACAGATGGGGGAAAGGATCAAAGCCAAACAGCAAGAGAACAAACCCATGAAAGAAGAATGAGGAAGGGAATCTCCTTTATCACCACAGCTAATGGAGTTTAAAAGATTCGTAAAGAATTTTTATTTTTATTATTTGTTTTTTTAAAGATTTTATTTATTTATTCATGAGAGACAGAGAGAGAGAGAGGCAGAGACAGAGGGAGAGAGAGAGGGAGAGGGAGGGGGAGAGGGAGAGGGAGAGGGAGAGGGAGAGGGAGAGGGAGAGGGAGAGGCAGGCTCCCTGCAGGGAGCCCAATGTGGGACTTGATCACAGGATGCCGGGATCATGACCTGAGCTGAAGGCAGATGCTCGACCACTGAGCCACCCATGTGCCCGGTAAAGAATTTTTAAAGTATACATACTAAATTACCAATTTCAATCCCCCAAATGGTTCCCTTAGCACTCTTGAAATGGACTATATGGGCCAGAAACTCAATGGGAATAATCTAAGCTATTTAAATGATTACACAGGAAAGGAGAGAATCAAAGCTTTTTTTGGCACAGTGATTTATGACATGAAGTTACTAACTAGTAAATAATACTAGTAAATGAGTAAAAGGGATTTAACCTTTTTTGTTTAAAAGACTGACATGTTAGCAAGTTTTGAAATCTCAATCTTGGCCCTTCTGGATATTGGTTAAAATGAGTCCGTCGGCAAGGATTACTTGAGGCTATCCTCAGTGGGCAGTGTTGGCAGCCAAAGGAGAGGCAGAAATACGTGGTCCTGTCATCAGTCAGGAAGCCAACACGAATCCACTGGGACAATTAGCAAAGCCTCTAAGCCACGAATACAGAACTTCAATGACCTACAATCCAATAGCAGATGCTGAGTTCCATGGTATAAAATGTAGCGGTAAGAGAATAAAAGCAAGAGACATCTGTGAGAGCACAAAAATGACACCATAGGTTTGCATGTGTCTAGCTGGTGTCCATTAGCCAGGGCTGCTCTGAACCAAGGCTGGCAGTTTTTAGCTTTTCAGGGCCTACTCAGTTATCCACAGCAAAGAGGAAACCTCTTTGAAGGTGAAATCTAGAGCAGATCAGAAAGTGGAGGCCATCACATCGAATGGGTGAATAACTCACGGGAAAACAACAAAAGCAATAATAATGAGTGAAATGTTCTTACCGGGAGGAAAAACAGATTTTGTGCACGCAGAATCGCTGCCTGATTACTTAAGGCAGACAGACTCATGTTTGATGTATTGGCAGTTGGAGGAATTGTTTCCTCTGGATCACTCAGGAAAAACTGCAAAGAAAATGTTTTTTCAATGAATTAGTACACAGGAGCTGAAAGAGTTAGCAGGTTGGCGCTAAATTATTAATGGCTATGTTCCTTCTGCACAGTAAGCAGGATTATGTGGGCAATCTGGTGTCTGTATTTCCATTGCTAATAGCTTTATCTTGTCCTGTCTGAAGCTTTGAGAATTTCTATTAAATAAGCAAATAACTACTTATAATTGTGCTCCACCATTCTAGTGAATTCCAGAACCACACGATTGATAGTAAAGCAAACAGAAAAACACCTCTGTTAAATATTAAATTATAAATGTATAAAGTACAGGGCAGAGGGCTTGGTTAGAATTACCTAAGGTTGACATTGCCTCGCACCCAGACATTCAACCCTACCAAGAAATCAGAGCCTTCGGATTTAAAAAAAAAATGTTTGCAGTGTCTTCCCATCTCGTTTCAAACATTAAGTGGGCCCAGGGACTTTTTGATTATAAGAAATTAATTGTGTGGCCAAAATGAAGTAACGAGTGTCAGCACTTGTGTGTATTATTTGTGAGTGCTGGGTGGTTCAGGATCCTGAGGGATCAAATGTTGAGAGGATGAATGCTCTGAGTAAGGACTGTAGGATAGGGGTCCTGATTTAAAAAAAAAAAAAAGTAATCCTGATAAAATGAAGTTGGTTAGCTCTCATGTCATGGTCACCTACGTCAGCACCCAGAAGGAAAGTGTCAACCAGTTACCAGGTAGAAGAAATTCAGTCTCTCTCTGTTTCTGTCCCTCTTTCTTGGAGAAGCTGAAGCACAAACTGTTGGGATGACCACAGATCAGCCACTTTTCCATACCAGGGCTGAGGGTCAGGAAAAGGTAAACCAGAGAATTACTCCGGCCAGGTTCCCTTGGCTGAAAGAAATGCATCTCATCCAAAAAGTAGGTTGTGTTTCCCGTGTAGGGCTAACCATAGGTACCCAAGATCTAAAAGCAAAGCTTTCCTGTATAGCTTCTGTAATTGCTTCAGTTTCTATTGACTTATTTCCTTTGATGGCAGATGTCAAATACCTAAACTAACTGACCGTGGTAGATAAGGCATTTATGTAGTTTACTCTTGGGAACATTCCTCTGGGATTCCAAGAACGATACCGGACACACTGTTTCTACTCAGTGTATCATTGGATAACATGCAGCAAAATACTAATTTAAAGTTCAAGGAAATGCAGATTTCTTTATATACTGCTAAAAAAGTTATCAAAGAATGCCATAAGCCCTGGTCAAATTACAAATGTGCTAATACTTTGGGAAAAAAAAATTACATTGGGGGAAACAATGGAGTAATTGCTTGGCAAACACTGGGATCCAAATTTTCACATAGATTTGATAAACCCAAGACATAACTGATTTAAATATTACTGAATCAAGAAGTGACAAAATAAGACTGTTTAACTGGCTAGGCTACTAGTCTTAAGCACCTGGATCTTAGTATTGATAAAAACTTCTGGATTATATCAGCATAGAGAAGAAAATAAATGTCTGCTGTACAAAATAGTAGAATATATCCTGTGAAAACTTCAATCTTGCAAGGGGGCTATTCAATAAATAAGATTTGATTTGAATTTGAAAAACAATAGAGGGCCTCAGTCACCATCCCCAACACTGCTTCCTTAACCCTTTCTGCTCCCTTTTTCTAAGTATTTACTGAAGACTCCCACAGTCAAGAAACTCTCCATTGTCTGTGGCATCACCGTGTGATTTGGCTCAATTTCCCTACTCAGTCTTCTCAAAAGTCACTTAAAAAAAACAAACAGGGATCCCTGGGTGGCGTAGCGGTTTGGCGCCTGCCTTTGGCCCAGGGCGCGATCCTGGAGACCCGGGATCGAGTCCCACGTCGGGCTCCCGGTGCATGGAGCCTGCTTCTTCTCCCTCTGCCTGTGTCTCTGCCTCTCTCTCTCTCTCTCTGTATGACTATCATAAATCAATAAAAACAAACAAACAAACAAACAAACAAACGACAACTCAGGTCATCTCCTAATTACAGCCAGTCAAATACCCTGGAGTCACTAGCCTCTTGTCCTTCTGTCTTCCAGGCTAAGCTGCCTCAGCCTCGTCTACAGCACGCATTTCTGGCATCCTAGTTACCTGGGGGAAGTCCTCTCTGGACCCACTTTCTCATTGTACCACATTGGAAGGAACTGGGAAAATGACCTCTAATACAGCGTATTGCGTATTTTTAGCTCTATCTTTGAATTTTACTTTTCCAGGGCAGTTCAAAAGATTTCAGAATTGTGTTTTTCAAATGATATTAAATTGTGAACATTATATTTACTGTTCTGCTTAATGCCTGATGACATCATCGTTTGTCATTTGGTTGGAATTAGAAGTCTGGATGACAACGTCCTAGCTCAGCATGCTCACTCCCTGTCCATACGTCTCATAAAAGTCTCACTATTTATAATATTCTCTGGGAAGTATCTCAGAAGACAGTGTAAAATGACAGGGAAGTCACGAGATGACATGGGCAAAATGTCAGAAAAAAAAATGGCAGCTTCTCATTGGAGCTTTTCATGCATGATTCTGAAGAGTCAGCTGGGATCTAAAGAGAACCAAACACACGGCTCATCTGCACGTTGGTCCCTCAAACCCTATATCTGGAAAAAAACCTGGATACCTGATTGCTTTTCCCCACTTCTTACTGAGTTGTTTGGCGTCCCATGGGGTAAACACCAGGTGTTTAAAAACATTCTGGTAAAATTGCCATGGTTCATTTCAAATAAAACTGACCTGAACATTTTGTCATGTGTTCATGTGCAGGGAGATTTAAAGGAGGCAGTCCTCTGAACATACTGTTCATGGGGACTGCCTCTAGGCTGTGAAATTTCAGGGTTTGAAGCAGTACGAGCAACCAGCAAAGCACTGGAGACCCAGGGTGGAAGGGCCATGTGCCAGCCAGTGGCAGAGGGTGACGCTGGGCAGCCCCAGCCCTCACATCACTGCCCACACATCTCTCCTTTCTGAGGCCAAGACAGGGAGGGCCACTGATACTAGGGAAACATCCAGGAGGGCTGCTTGCCTGAGGCTGGAAACCTTTGGGGAGAACCAAGAGGCTCCCCAGCTGGGGAGGGACTGCACATCAAGGAAGACAAGAATGTGGAAAACATGCTCCGTGAAATAAGTCAGACCCGAGGACACAAATATTGGGCCATCCCATGTGCACAGAGTCTAGACCAGGCACATTCACAGCAGATAGAGTGGAGGTTATGGGGGCTGGGGAGCAGGTGTGAGCAGTTAGTGTTTCACAGGCACATAGTTTCTGTTCGGGATGATGACAAAGTTCGGAGAAGAGTTGTGGTGGGTGCCCAGCAGTGGGAATGTCCTCAATGCCACTCAGCTGCACCTTGAAAGATGGTTAAAATGGTCAATCTTATGTGATGTGTATTTTACTCCAAGGAAAACTAACACACATTAAAAACCGAAAAAGAAAGGAAAGGAGGAGAAGGAAAGCATTGTTGCTTTATCTCAAAGAGAAGACTTAAAAATCACAAGAGCTTTGCAAGAGGACCTGAGTGAGGGCTACAGCTTTCAAAGGAAACATCTTTAGACAGAAAATTAAATTTTCTTCCCAGGGACTTGAGCAAAGCAGGCAGCTCTCGACCCCCAGCCCACACACAAAAAGAGCTGCTTGTCCTATTAAAGTGTGAGTCAAAGGCCTGGATCAGGCTTGCTGGGCTAATGAGTACTAAGACATAGCAAAACCACAGGTTGGGACCGGGGCTCAGCTAGTCTGGAAGTTGTGTTCCCAAAGGAAGCACTGAACAAATTTTAAAAGCTGGGCTGAATTAAACAGAAACCTCTCCAGGAGGGGGATCTGAAGCAGGGTTAGGAGAAAAGGCACAAGAAATCACGCCGAGAGCACTTAATGGGGTGGTACAGGTAAAGACTGGAGGACACCTGTATCCCAGCGGAAGGGTCCTCTGGCCTGAAGGGGAGTGGGTGACCCTGAAGGCCCACCTCCCCTGCACGGCACCCACAGGTGCTCAGCCTCTGCATGCTGCATCAGCACCACCTGGTGATGTGCATGACCCAGGTGTGGTCACTGCAGCCTGTGGTGATGACTTGGGACACCCTGTGTCTGTCCATGCAATCCCAACATGGGGGGTGGGGATCCGAGTAGCGGAAGGGCATTCCACTGCAAATCTTCGGATGCCGGCAAAAACCGCACCTTGGTAATCAAGTGCTTTCCCTTCTGTGATTAATAAGAAATCATAAGAAACCTTTACAATCAGGGGAAATGATTTCCTTTCTCTACCTAGTGTTGCCTTTCATACTGTTTCATGAGGTTTCTCTGAAATAAATACCAAAGGAGTATCTGCATGGAAAAGACCTGCTAATTTCACGGCGCCAGGTATCAATAAAAATGATGGACAGAAAAAAAAAAGTCACCTGGCTTCCTCCTTGCCCACAGCCTCTGCTGCAGCAGGAGGTGGCTCGGTGCGTGAAGCAAAGCCTTGTTTCATTTCTCTCCCGAGGGCCATCCATCATACTTCTAATGTGTGTCCCCCAGACTTCTCTACCTCGGTTGGCAATAAATTCCTTTCTTTGTGAGAAAGGAACACAACACTGGGAGATGTATTTCTGGTCCTGAGGATATATTTCTTCTCCAATGGAAACAGTTAATATAAAAAAAAGTAAATCTGCACCTAAATACCTAAATGCTCAGCATCTCAAACATTTACAGACAGTGATGGGCTAAGTATTAGTTACACTAAATATTCTCTATGAAATGCCATCAGATCTGTTTCCCACATAGGTTCCATCTTATAGAAAATTAGGTGATGACTCCTGGTTTTACGAGGACAAGGGCACCCTCCTTCCAGGACTCCTCAAGATGGGCTTCTTGGCAGAGTGAAGCAAATGAGGAAGCCATCCAGCTCTGGCTTCCTGTTGGCATCAGTTTCACCTGAATCTCCACATATTTCAGAAGGATCGGCACGCTCTACAGCCTAAGAGCAGGACAGATGCCAAGAAACATGTGAGGTCCGCTTCAGCTAGCCTCTTCACTACTTCTTAAAACAAAAATCTGCCCTCAATTGAGTTCCAGATGTCTCATGTCTCCCCTTCCCCACCTCGCCCCCGACTCTCGCAAACTCTTACCCATCTTCTGGAATTCAGCACAGCCAGCCCTGCCCTCCCGCCTTGCCACCACTCCATACATCTCTGGCACTGGCTCCGAGAACTCACCATGAACTCTCAGAGGCAGGTAACAGGCTTTTGGGTACCGAGCATCTAGCAATGTACCAGGCACACATTTATGCTCAATGGATCTTTTTATGCCAAATGAAAGCTATTTGGCAAAAACTAAGTCTCTATTATTTATTATATATGGTCTACCTCCTTGACTTGATCTTCTGCTTCTGGAAGGCAAGGACTGTACATGATACTCAGTAGTTCCAACAACCAGCAAAACATCCAAAATACGAAGTATCTTCATGGCTTATGGTTGATGGAGATTAATGTTAGAATAATAAGGACGCATCGCAACGTGATATGTGTCTTTAAAATAGACCGGAGCATGGATTAGCTACGTGTCTATTTTAAAGGATATACACGTAATGGTAATTGGATACAGTAAGAGAGGCCCCAGGTTAAATATTTACAGACCGCCTGGTTCTGTACTAATCAGGATAGTGATGGGAGTGAAAGAAACAAAGACCAGACATTGCTGGGGCGCGTAGTCTCCAGGCAGGATTCCTGGGGCACACAGGCTCTAACACTCCTACAGCTTCCTCAAGGCTTCCTTCCATGTCTTTCCACTGTAATTTTGCCCTTAGTGTAACTTCCCTCCATAACTGTAAACACTCCCCCCCCCAGGATCTATGTTAGCAATTACTGTCCAAGCATATGGCCACCGATCTACATCTGAAGAGTCTCAAGACTAAGGTTCTACTGGACAGTAGTAAATAACTTTATCTCAGCAGCAGCTAGCCCTGCAAGGTCGTGGCAGTCTTGCTTCCAAATTCCTGAGAGACTAACGCTCTCCCCCTAAGCCCCAGCAACTAAAAGGTCTAGAACCAGCTATTCCTTATAATCTCAGGGAAGATCTTTCTGCCCATGGCTCCTGTCCCCATCCTATAATAATAAAGAGATCTTTCTGCACAAAAAATGTTTCAAAATGCTTTCTGGACCATTTGCTCCTGGCCCCACATCAGTGTATTCGAATAGCAGCTCATTTTCCAGAAGTGGAAATGGAGCCTGTGGAAATTTAATAAAATCGCACAGCTGGAAAAGTGGGAGCTAAGGGTTGAGATGGGGCCTTTTAAACTCCAGAGCAGGCCACCTCTCCCACTGCCCTCTCTGTATCTAGATGGTTCTGTTATCTTTGGTGAGTGCCCCTGCTGACATTCAGTGTCACCTCTATAAGCCAGCAGGTGGGAGGCTGCTGGAAGCCACTGCCCTCTCTCTTTGCACAAGGCATCCTTTGCCTTCGAGAAGCTGCTGGTGTAGCAGCTGGATGTGGAATTTAATAGGTAGTAACCAGTGTCACCGTGGAGCTATGGCCGAGGTTTGAAAATCCCACTGAGTCAGGCATCGGCAGCTACGAAGGCTGTGCTTGGTGGGAGCCCTGACTCACCATGTTGAACACGGCCATGGTCAGAATGATGGCCGTGGTGAGGACGGTGAGGGAGACCCGCGGCCAGGGCCGGTCGGCGATGATGCCCGACGACTTCAACAGCCACAGGAGAGAGGCGGATGCCTTCTTGCTGCATTGCTGGGAGGAGACAGAAAAGGAAATGCATTGCTGGTTTATGTACTCCCCTGGGTTTCTCTGTGATGTTTAAAACCACCAGAAGCATCAGTATTCTTTGCAGAGCAAATAATAGGCTTTGCTCTCCCGTGGGGGACCCATACCAGGTCACAAACCTTATTAAAATTAGGTTGGCATCACTGTTACAAATAAAGAACAAATTAATTACACTTCTGTGATAAATGTAGAACAGTTTGCATGTCCTTTTAGATAGACCTGAAATTATGTTTTAAGAAAAAATTCTCTGGTAAAGGAAAAATATGTCAGTTAATTAAACCACTCTGGGGGATGTGTTGGGTCTCAGATCCCAGTGATGATAAAGCAAAAATTCAGCTGATCCAGGCAGAAAACACATCAACAGGTAGCTCGTCCTAAGAATACAAATGGACCACAGAGCAGATTGATGCCCCAAAGACAACACTTCATTGTTCTGAGGCGTGTGTCCTGGGGGTGGCTTTACCTCATCTCACCCACGAGGGGCTTCTTGCCACTCGGGGAGGCTCTTTTTTCCAAATTTTAATTGTGTTTAACATAATTTTTAAAAACACATGACACATTTTCTCTCCTTTCCCCTATAACCCCTTTCACTATAGGGGAAAGGAGAGAAAATGAGTGGGAAATATCAGAGAGGGGGACAGAACATGAGAGACACCTAACTCTGGGAAACAAACAAGGGGTAGTGGAAAGGGAGGTGGGCGGGGGGTCGGGGTGACTGGATAACAGGCATTGAGGGGGGCACTTGACGGATGAGCACTGGGGGTTATATTATACGTGCCAATCGAACTCCAATAAAAAAAATATACAAAAAACCCCCACATCACAGAACATTCTCCCTCTTCATTGTTAAGTACGCGGTTCAGTTGTTACCTTCAGTTGTGTTACCTCTATTCACAGGGTTGTGTAGTGTATCTCTGTGACTTCTGGTCTCGCACCATGGGAAAGTCTATACCCATTGAAGAACTCCCCTCCTCCCTTCCCCTTGCCTCTGACAACCACCAACTCGTTCTCTGTCTCTTACTCTGGGTACCTCGTGAATGTGGAGTCACGCAGTATTTGTCTTATTGTGACCGGCTCATCTCACTCAGCATCATCTCCAGATTCATCCATGTTGTCACATGTGACCAGATTTTCTTTTTATAAGGTTGAATAATACTGCATTATGTATAGACCACATTTGATTTAGCCATTCAACCATGGATGGACACTGTGCTGCTTCTGACTTTGGGCCATGGCGAATAACGTGCCAATGCGCGTGGGTGCTAGAGATCTTTGGATCCAAGAAAGGACTGAGGCTTTTGCAGAATGGTGGGCAATGTCCCCTCAGCATTTTCAGTGGGCCAGACTCTGCTCTGTGGGATTTCAGTGGATGAGCTCACCTCATCCTGGGGGCCACCTTTCTGGGGAGGAGCCCCTTTGATATGGACTTGTGTCAAGGTGGTGGGGGAACAGAGACGGGGAGAGTTCTAAGGGGTGGATGACAAACTGCCTGTGCCAGGAGTTACTGTACATATTTACAGATGCTCCTAAGAGGACAAGGGTTACATAAAAGTTCTTTCGGGATTTATATTTTAACCTTCATGTCAAAGGGGTGGCCCGATGGCTACATGTTCTGAAAACACCCCCCAAAAGGTTACGATTTCAAAAGTTTTAAAAGAAGGCCAACATACTGTACCTTTCTGACTCATACTACTTAGTTAATAAAATGGTAAATCTGGTGTGACATCCATAAATCTCAAATAGCAAAGCCTCAACAGCATGAATAAACAGTTTTATTTCTGTAACTCTTTCACATTGTCTCTCTGCTTTAATGGAAGCATTGCGGTATGCTAAACACTGATACAGCAATTAAACTAGTTTTTTTTTAAGATTTTATTTATTTACTTAGAGAGAGTGTGAGCGGGGTTGGGGGGTGGTGCACAGAGGCAAAAGGAGAGAGCAAATCCCGAGGAGACCCCATATTGAGCACAAGCCGGATGTGGGGCTTGATCCCAGCACCCTGAGATCATGACCTGAGGTGAAATCAAGAGATCCTACAACACAGAATGAGAGGTGGTCAGAACAGTAAGAACCAGCCTGTGGCCCAAGATCAAACCCCTACAGCTGAGAGGCTTTCTGCAGGTTAGCTATCCTCCCTGACTTCTGCTTCCTCATCTCTAAGATGGGGTAGTTATACCTGGCTCCTTGGTCTTCTAAGAGGTTAAAAGCTACATCAGGCACCAGGGGCAGACCTTACAATCCTTAGCTCTTTCTTGTTACATTTATGAAGAAAACATCATACTTCTCAGAGACATTTTAGGGACCAAAAGTCTCTCTCTCTCTCTCTTTTTTTACATTTTATTTACTTATTCATGAGGGACACAGAGAGAGAGGCAGAGACACAGGCAGAGGGAGAAGCAGGCTCCCTGTGGGGAGCCTGATATGGGACTTGATCCCAGGACCTCAGGATCATGCCCTGAGCCAAAGGCAGACGCTCAACCACTGAGCCACCCAGCGCCCCTAAGGACCAAAATCTCTTTGCTCCATATCAATATGAACAAAAAACCCCTCATTTCCCCTCCTTTTCACTACAGGCGAGGCCAGGTGAAGAGAACTGTCATGAAACATGAAAATTGGTAAGCACTGCTGGTGACAAGGACAAGGAAACAGTGGGTGACACAGATGAGCCCCCTGAGCCACGATGCAGGGGTCGGGGGAGACATTCACAGGAGCAGCAGATGCCAACGATGGGGAGCAGAGAAGAAAAGGAGGATCTGATTAAGGAAAAGGAGACCCCTGATTCTACTGCGGCTCTGAATAAAAAGTACCGCCTGGATCCTGATGTGATAATTTGGTTCAGTGTATTCTATTTTGGGTGAAGTATTCAAGTAAAGTCTCTGAGGGAAAAATAAGTTTGTCAAAATTCGCACCATCCTCATGAAAGGTTATAAATAATCCCAGTCTCATAGAATATTTTGGCATTTATTGAGCCAAAATCAAGAGTTGGATGCTTAAGTGACTGAGCCACCCAGGCGCCCCAGTGTCCTTTTCAAAAATAAAATCTAGAGAAGTAGAGAGAAGTAGGTGTTTCTATTAAGTGAAGTTTAATAACATGAAACACATTTAGAAAAGCTATAAATCTAACGAGAAGTAGCAAATTTTTAGTATTAGAAAAACAAAACTCATCTTAAAATCTTGTCTGAAAAAACATTTAAGTTTATCACATAAACACGCATTTTTGTGTATTTGCCTGAAGGAACATCTAGTTTGGCATTTTAATTCCCCAAGGACTGTCTTTTTGAATGGCAGCAACAAGCTGCAGGAATAATTACTTGTAACATTTAGTGCTACAGAGACTGCCATGTGTACTTTGATTCTTTAATTGTACTTGAATTTCTGGCAGAAAGGCTTCTTTATTTCCATCAATCATATTTTACAAAATCAACATGTTTCTTCCATAAGCCCTGAGTGAACTACATTCCTCAGCCATCCATCCACTGTGTGGCACTCACAGCCTGTCCACATTGTGTTATATCTGGCCACAAGGAGAGTTGGTTGAGGATGGTGACCCTATCATACCCATCTTTGTATTCCCAAAGCAGCACAGTGTTGAACAAAGAGCAGGGACTCAACAAATACTTGCTCAACATGTTCTTTATCTTAACCATGGAATCAAAGGGAAATTTCCAGCAGCCAGAAACACAGGTGCTCACTGCTAAAGGGACTGAAGATGTGAGGTTGGCCTAGGAGTGTTCTGGAACTGGATGCAAGCTATAACACCTGGAGGGTGGGCTTTTGATGCCCATAGGAGGAAAGAAAATGTTGCCTTGGTCTTGCAAAGGATGGGCAGCTGAGACCAAGATCCCTGAATAAAACCAGAAGCCTCAGGGTGCATATCTCTTTTCAAGTAATTATTTTCATTTACTCTGGGTAAAGTTTCAGTATTGGAATGACTGGATCATATGAGCACTGACTAGGGTAGAGAATTGTTGAATCATTATATAGTACACCCAAAATTAATACAACACTGTATGTTAATTATACTTCAACAACAACAACAAAAAAACACAAACAAACAAAACCCCAGAAGCCTCAGGAGAGTGTTCCCGCCATGTAGAGTCTAGAAAAACTCCATGCACTAGTTCAGGGAAGTATCAATAAACTTCCAATGATAAATTCTAATTCTAAATACGAGTGATGGGTTTGAAATGTTATATGCTCCATAATGTGAACCTCAAATTGAGGGGTTATTGAGTCAAAGACCAGAGAAAGTCCTTGGAGTTCCTGCTAGCTGATGGAGGACAAATCCCACTGAACATGACCTCAAAATAAAAAAGAAATTATGAACTACATAGGACAACAGGCCATAAGAGGAAGAAACAACAGACACAACAGAAGGTAGAATTAGCACCACAGGATCTTCACATATCATATCAATTTGAAACAGCCTGCAAAATAAGATTAAAATAATCAAAGGTGGATTAGAGTAATAATGAATGAGCATTTAAGAGAAAATAACAGATGTATTTTAAAAACTATCCACAAAGACTCTCAAGGGATGAAAACGAAAATATAGATATTGAAAAACGCAGTAGTTATGCTGAAGAGGGTAGGATGGCTCTGAGGAAATACCTCATAAAACAGCACAGAAAGACAGGGATGAAAAACCACTAAAGGAATCTCGAGTCACAGAAAGGATAATAAAAAGAACCAATACACTTGTAACGAAAGTTTGAGGAAAAAGAAAACAGAAAGACCAGGAAAGAAGCAAAATACATGGAGCCATGGAGAAACAGCTTTGTGGACCTGGAGCAAAAAACGAGCTCTGTGGCTAATGAGACATCCTGACTCTCAAACGGGAAATGAAAGTAAAGCTGTACCTCAACACCAGAAATCACTGGCCCACGACTAACAAAGAGCAAATCTATAAAACAACCAGAGAGAAGATATATTACCTACCAAGAAACAGCAATTAGACTATAGATTTCTCCTTGATATGTTAATATGGAAAATATGGACTAATGTTTTCACAGTATTAGAAAAATTATCACAAACTCTTTCTCAATAAGGAAAGAACAGACCAGTTTTTAAATACAAACGCTGAGTACATGATGCACAGGCTCTCACTGAAAGGATTAAAAAAGAAGGAAACAGTCAACAAAACTAAAAGGCAACCTATGGAATGAGAGAAGATATTTGAAAATGACATATCAGATACAGGGCTAGTATCCAAGATCTGTAAAGAACTTATCAAACTCAATACCCAAAAAACAATCTAGTCAAGAAGTGGGCAGAAGACATGAACAGACATTTTTCCAAAGAAAACCTATACATGGCCAACAGACACATGAAAAAATGCTCAACATCCCTTGTCATCAGGGAAGTATAAATCAAAACCACAATGAGATACCACTTTACACCAGTCAGAATGGCTAAAATTAATAAGACAGGAAACAACAGATGTTGGAGAGGATGTGGAGAAAGGGGAACCCTCTTGCACTGCTGGTGGGAATGTGAACTGGTGGAGCCACTCTTGCTCCAGAGGTTTGGAGGTTTGGAGGTTCCTCGAAGAGTTAAAAATAGAGCTACCCTACGACCCAGCAACTGCACTGCTGGAGATTTACTCCAAAGATAAGGATGTAGTGAAATGCCAGGACACCTGCACCCCAATGTTCACAGCAGCAATATCCACAATAGCCAAATTGTGGAAGGAGCCATGATGTCCTTTGACAGATCAATGGATAGAGAAGATGTGGTCTAGATATACGATGGAATATTACTCAGCCATCAGAAAGGATGCATACCTACCATTTACATTGACATGGATGGAACTAAAGGGTATTATGCCGAGTGAAATAGTCAATCAGAGAAAGACAATTATCATATGGTTTCACTCATACATGGAATATAGGAAATAGAGCAAGGGACCATAAGGGAAATAGGGAAAACTGAATGGGAAGAAATCAGAGAGGGAGACAAACCATGAGAGACTCTTAACTCTGGGAAACAAACTGAGGGTAACTGGAGGGGAAGTGGGGGCAGGGAATGGGGTAACTGAGTGATGGGCATTAAGGAGGGCACGTGATGTGATGAGCACTGGATGTTATATTTTATGTTGGCAAATTGAATTTAAATAAAGAAAAAAATTTAAAACAAAGGGTTAGAAAAGGAACAATCCTTTGGGAATGTGGAGATGGAATCCTGGAGGAAGGAATGATATATTCAGGAAGAAAAGTGAGAAATTGATAAACAAAAATGATGACAACAATGAAAACAATGAATAACAAGAGCAGTTTAAATTTAGAAAAATTTAACCCAAACTCTTTATCTTTCTGTGCTGTTTTATAGGCTATTTACCCAGCTCTCATCTTACCTTCTTCAGCATAATGACAGATCAAGAATCTGATCATCTTATTCATCTTTCATACTCAGGAATGGAATGGAAGATGGAACAAGAACATCAGATTTGGAGTACAGTATTCTTCAACAATAAGATGGAGCCATTGATGAGCTCTGTTAGTCTTGTGTACATTACACATTTTAAGTTAATTAGTCAAAAGAAAATACTAGGATGCATAACTTCCAAGTCACTATAGGGAATAAAAGAGAATAAATAAATTCCATGGATCCAAGGGGACACAGAAGAGGAGGAAAAATATATAGAAGCAATGAAGATACATGCTGGAATAAAAAAGCAAAAGCAAAGTAAGACTGTCATAGTAATTATAATGCACGTAAGTGTGTTATACTTGACAAGTATACTTGACAGAGACTGTTAGATCAGAGGAAATAACTTGCAACTGGATTTTTTTTTAACCAGAGACACACCTAAAACCCACATACTGACAAGGAAAAGTCAAATACAAAGAAGGAAAAAAAGAAGTCTGGGAAAGTACGAAACACAAAACGCTGCAGAATTATACTGATATTGGAGAAAATAGACTTCAAGGGAAGAAACTCCTGTAGGGTAGAGAGCTTTTCTATCAGCCAATGTGTGACCTACACACTATGTCCTTCTACAGGACAGACTTCATCCCTGCTGGGAACAGGGTCACTGGGCTGGCATCACATAATCTCTGCTACACACAACAGGGGGCAAACACACTGAGAAGTCTCTTCTGATGTGTGCTAGCATTTTCATTTGCTGTATCTGGCATCCCTGTTCTAAGAGACACTTTTGGGGGTGGTTTTCTTTGTGGTATTTTGGTTAGAGTCACTCTTGTATTTGTTCCAGAGATGTACATCCACTCAGGTAGTCTAGTATTCAATCTGGCCATAATTCTGTACTTATTATTACTCATATTATAATGACAAGCATTATTAATTTATTGCCCCCTGTAATGAAAACGTAAACTTATTCTCCATTTTAGTTTCTACTTGTATGAACTGGAGTGTTTTGGTCATCAAGTAAAATAATATATTTTCTTATTTGAAGGATTCTCATATATGTGAAAACATTTTGCAAAGTATTATTATGAAAGGTGCTTTCTTACTAGAATATTTTAGAGTCTAAATCCACTTGTAAATTAACTTTCCCCTCCCCATCTTACCAAATGTCCTTTGTTTTTTTTAAGATTTTATTTATTTATTCATGAGAGACATACAGAGAGAGGCAGAGACACAGGCAGAGGGAAAAGCAGGCTCCCTGCAGGGAGCCCGATGTGGGACTCGATCCCAGGATCCCGGGATCACACCCTGAGCCAAAGGCAGATGCTCAACTGCTTAGCCACCCAGGCATCCCTTATCAAATTTCCTTTAAAATGGAGCTGTACTTTCCCCAGAATCCAGTTTTAAATAAATTGGGCCAAAAGTTGAATAATGTTTATCAAAACTAGACCAGAGGGAAATACAAATGTGGCTCTCTGTGAGGTGGTCTTGACTTACCTCTGTGATTTTGACCAGTGGATACTTAGCCGTCACTGCAAGGCAACATCCATGCCAGGTATGCCCACGACCATGAACGTGGTCACCTGCTGGTGACTCTCCACACACAGGCTGGCACCTTCCAATTAGTCATAAGGGTCCTAGGGATTGATTCCAACCTCCTTGCTATACTACAGGGCCAGATGTGTACCATCTGTGAGCACCCGTTTCACTAACTGCAGAAAGGGCATTTCCTCCAAGGGATCTCATGAGATGAGCCACAATACATAAAATGCCTAGCAGAGCAAATCATTTTTGATATAATACGGTTATCTGTAAACTGAGATGAGATTAGACGCAGAGCTATTTGTGGGGATCCTGCCTGTCACAGGCCCTTTGCACGGATTCTGAAGGTTCTTACCCAAGAAAGGGAAACCTTTGCTGGTCTTACAGCACTCAAACTGGTGGTCCTGCTCCAAAGTCTTCACTTCCACCATCAAGAAATCAGATTACAAGTCCTTCTTTATCATGGAGGATCTTTATCATGATCATTCTTTATCGTGGAGGAAAACTTTTCCTCTAAGTGACTGGAGTGGAAATTTGCTGAAGCACGTGGTACCTCCAGAGTTTGGCATCTCTCATCCACAAAATGTGGGGCTGGACAAGGTTATCTCTGGGTTCCCTGTCTGCTCTCAAGTTTTACAAATCTGAAATGCTAACCGGCATCTGCTGTAGATGCAAGTGCCTCATGAAGGCGCTGACACGGCAGTGCCTGTGGAGACCTGACAAGTAGGGGACCCAGGAGAGGCCAGGGTGCCAGTGGCCAGGAGCCCAGCAGTGCTGGCAGCAGGGGTTGGTGGCTGGGGCTGAATTCAGAGCCACACATTCAGAAAAAGTCAACCCGGGTGAGAATGAGGGCAAGACATTTTCTGCACAGCAGTGCCAGGAGGCTGCCTTTGGGTGCAACCCAACGTTCCTTCAAGCTTAAGGAGATTAAATATTTATCTTGTATTTCAAGTGCTGGAAGTACTACAATGAACACAACAGGGCTGAAGCGAACTCGCTGGTGATCTTTCCATCTAAAGGATCACAAAAAATAATATAAGATGAGAAGCCCGACCAGCAGGTATGAGGGAAGTTGGTGACAAAGGTGGGCTCTGCCAAATTGGTTTGGGAAGGCCGGGAGGTTATTTCAAACTGAGGAGACAACTCAAAGCACATCAGAATCAAAGAATCAAAGCATGGGTGAGAAGGCATTTCACTGTGGCAAGAAGATGGTCACCCACTCACCAGTGCTTCACACATCTATCTACCTGCAGAACCTGTGCCCACGCCAGGCCACCTGGAGAAGGGAAGATCCCTGTGGCACTCGGGGACGCCTAACTGGCCGGGTGGTGGTGCTGGGGAGGCCGCGGAGGGGCTGCGTGGAGCTGGATGAGTGCACACAGTGGAGGGGAGCCTCACCGAGATGCCTTTAGTCCAGTAGTGCTTCCTTCATGCATGCTTATTTTTTTTATCTTATTTATTTATTCATTCATGATAGACATAGAGAGAGAGAGAGAGAGAGAGAGAGGCAGAGACACAGGTAAAGGGAGAAGCAGACTCCATGCCAGGATCCTGATGCGGGACTCGATCCTGGGACTCCAGGACCATGCCCTGGGCCAAAGGCAGGCTCCGAACCGCTGAGCCACCCGGGAATCCCCTGATTTGTTTGTTTGTTTGTTTTTTTAAAGATTTTATTTACTTATTCATGAGAGACACAGAGAGAGGCAGAGACACAGGCAGAGGGAGAAGCAGGCTCCCTGCAGGGAGCCCAATGCAGGACTCAATCCCAGGACCCTGGGATCCTGACCTGAGCTAAAAACAGACGCTCAACCACTGAGCCACCCAGGTGCCCCCACGCATGCTATTACATGCATTCCTGTGGGCAGCATTCTGCTGGATTCACTGGGAGACAAAAGTCAGTGTGGGAAACAATTCTTATCTCAGAAAAAAACTACTCTATGTAGGGGAAACAACAGTCACACTCACCAGAAAAATTAAAAAAAAAAAAGAGGGGGAGTCAACTAAGTTGTTACATAATCAAGTGCTAAATTATATGGCACAGATCCTAAGTCCCACAGCACTCAACAGAAGCGCCCACTGCAGGGGCTGGTGGGCTTCTGAAAAAGGTTCTAGAAGGCAAGCAGTTGCAGGACCCACCCACAGAGTGAAGTAGGCAACAGGCAACAGGCGGCAGAGGTAGTGCTGGGGAGCCACTAGTGCAGTGAGGGTGGGAGCGAGGGGCAGAGAGGGGTGCGCTCTGGGCTTCTCATAATAGGAACAGTGGCAACAAGTAAGTTCCCAGACTTTTTTATCAGACTGAACAAGTATCTGATTTTTCTACCAAAAGGAAAACAGAACAAAACAAAAAAACAACCCTGCATTTCATGATCACTCTTATTTTTTGCCCATCTTAACGTGTCTCTACTTTTTTATCAAATCCCGCTGTACCAAATGACCAGGTAGTAGCAGATCCTTTTTGTGCAACACAATGGGACAAAAGTCAAGCTCTTGGAAAGAAAATGTTAGAGTTATCTTTTCTCTCTCTCTCTCTTTTTAAAGATTTTATTTATTTATTCATGAGAGGTACAGAGAGAGGCAGAGACACAGGCAGAGGGAGAAGCAGGCTCCTTGCGGGGAGCCGGAGAAGTGGTACTCGATCCTGGGACTTCAGGATCATGCCCTGGACAAAGGCAGACGCTCAACCACTGAGCTACCCAGGCATCCCAGGGTTACGTTTTCTCAACCTCTTTTATCAAAGAATGTTACTTGAATTCTTCCTGCAGGGAGTTTAGTACCAGCAATATTACCACAGTGTTGCTTCTGGCATTTACGTTAACATATGGTAATGGAAGGATATGAAGGATATCAATATTTCAGGGATATTAAGTACTCTTTCATAAACTCAGTATTTAATCCAAAGAGAAATGCAAAACATGGTAACACTTCATATAATTGGTAGGGTTTCAAGAGGTCAGGGAATGAGCAGTTAGGATGTCAGGATTCTTCTCCATGACCGCTAGGATTATCTGTGACACATGTTCACTTTTGACTGAATTTGGAGGACAGAATAGAAAGCACATTGAAAGCCTTTTTAGACTGGTTGTGCCTTCATTTGTTGGATATTGATGGTTAGAAAAAAGTCCTTACAGAATTGTTTACACAGTACAAAGAACCTCTTATAGGAATGAGAAGAGTTTCTTTTTGAATTTTACCAGTTACCTCTTGACCAAGGATTACAGCTGGCCACTGGTGGGGATGGAGGGAGCCTCATTCACTGATCCTACCAATTCAAGTTCAGAAAGAAAGCTGTCCTTAAGGACACCTGGGTGGCTCAATGGTTGAGCATCTGCCTGTGGCTCAGGGTGTGATCCCGGGATCCCCGGGATTGAGTCCGGCATGGGGTTCCCCGCAGGGAGCCTGCTTCTCCCTCTGCCTGTGTCTCTGCCTCTCTCTCTGTGTCTCTCATGAATAAATAAATAAAATCTTTAAAAAAAGAAAGAAAGACGTCCTCAAGCCTAGTCTTCCTGACCACTTTGGCAAAATCCAGGCTTCTTTTGAGGGGGAGGCAGGCACCAATTCATTCCCAGAACTGAAATTTGCGCTTTGAGACAACGCAGAGTTACAGACTCCCTTGCATCTGGTGTGTGGGTGTCAGGGTCTTAGGAAGCCCCTGGGAAGGGGAGGAAGCAGGCATCGTGGGTGTGGGATCCTGACGGCCCGGAAGCACCAGAGAATGGGCCTGGGAGAGACGAGGAGTCCTGGCAGGTTGGTGGGATTCTATCCAGGCTGAGAGGAGAGATATTACATAAGACAAAAGCATTCTCTCAAAGGCAGCAAAGTTGCTCTGGAGATTCTCTTTCCAGCTCCCACTTCTCTGTTTCTTTTCGATAGCAACTTAGTGGAAAGAAAAAGTCAGCTTGAAACCTTAAAAATATACTGTTTCCCCCACCCTGAAGACTGGATTCCTTGGAACAGAAAATGAGAAACGGGGCCCGTTAGACACAATGGTAGAAGCTGCCGTCAGCCGAACAGGACTTGGGTTTCCAGTGGGACCCCACAAAGGATAGCTCCTTTTCTGAAAACCTGAGAAGGGGGCTGCAGAAGTTTTCTGAGGGCCAGGAAAACAGAGTGGAGCCCATGTGTTTTTCCACCTAAGGAACATGTGAACATGGAAAACCAGACTTCTTTGTATATTAAGTATTTTAGAAACTTGACACCAATTCCCATGGGGCAATATTTATACCCTATAGTTTTTCAGGGGATTTTTAAGAAACCTGAGATGCCGTGTGTGCATTCCAGGAAATCTGAAACCACAGTGCCAGTTTTGGAAGAGTTTCCAGTCCAATTTGAAACGTCTAAATTATGATATAGCAAACAAACCCCACATTAATTTGCAAAGGTACACAGCAGAGATGGTATAGAGCATCCGTTGTTGAGAGGCAGAGACATACACTGAAATCTTAATGCTTTTTGGCAAAAAGATTTCAACCCATCAGACTAGACTGTACCTGATGCTTGAGAGCTGGCTCAGGGTGACCTCTCTTGTTTCCACACATCTCCAATGAACAAGATAAAGCACTGACTATCTTTTTGGACTTCCATCTCATTGTTGGCTTCCTTATGATGTTCTCATGGAGTTACTTGCTTTGACTCAAGAATACACTTAGATTTGATTCTTACATCCTGAACTAGCACTTGAACCATAACAGCTTGCAGTGATTGGTTTAAATTAAAACACTCACCAAATGTATTTTTACATTTGCTATTTTCATATGTTCCAAAATTTTATGTCTTGAAAGTGGATATAAAAGACATATTGGTTTAAATTTCAATTCCCTTGTATGTGAAAAGCCTCCTATTATACTAGTGCTTACTGCTATAAATACTCTGAAAAGTCAGAGAGGATACAACGTGATGACAGAAATAAATAAACATGAATATAGGTTTATGGTGTGACATACAACACTTGAAATAATCTTCAAACTAGTGTCTTAGCTGTGCACAATCCGCCTCAGTTGATATTCTGGGCTGCTGACATGAAGGGTGCATGTTGCTTTACCGGGACCTGTAGCTCTTAAAAGGGTAAATCAACAAGCTCCCCTGCATCCAGCAAAAAAACAGTTTTCACTCAAAGAGCACAGTTTTCAAGTAAGTTCCGAATTTGAAGTACCTACCAAAAGCTGTCCAGCAAAGCAGATGAAAAGGATAAAGGCGAGCAGGAGAAATGCAGCTCCAAAGGAGATCCCCAGAATCGATGTTCTATCCGGAAACAAAAAGGAACAGGTTAGTGTGGGGGTAGTTTCCATTATCCTGGAAAGCCATCAGTAATACTTTGGGCTTAATTAGGACTTAATTTAATGAGGACTTCTTTCCTCATTCAGTTTTTGAGAAATGAAAATGGAGCTAAAACCAACAATACGTCCATAGAACAATGTGTCCACGACTGTGTCTGGTCAACTTGCTGGTTCCCCAAAATTGCCCTACAAGTACCAGGTCATTGTGAAAGCAAAATAATCTTTTTCTGGCTCTCCTATGCAACTAGCACTTCAATGCCTGCACGTGGCCCCTTCCCTGCCACTGATGTCCTGGCAGCTGCTGCCCTTGAAGACCTCCTGGCCCTTCCTTACATCTGCTCACTTAGGGAGACACTAAGTCCTTACCCTCCCCAGTACAATCCAGCCAGATTCACCTTCTCTCAGCAATCATGCAGCTAAATGTTTACTGAGGTTCCCTAAAGATTTCAGGGACCATTCTTACCCCAAGCTGATGAACATGCAAACTTCTTCCTATGATCATGTGAAAAATTAAGTTACAATTCTGCTACTGACAGGTTGAAGGTAGATAAGAGCATTTATAAGAATTGTATGCCTCTTTGAGACATCCTTTTTTATTTTTATTTTTTAAATATTTATTTATTTATTTGAGAGAGAGAGCGAGAGAGAGCGAGAATATGAATATGAATCCCAAGCAGATTCCCCACTGAGCACAGAGCCCAATGCAGGGCTCGATCTCACGTCCCTGATACCATGACCCGAGCCGAAATCGAGAAGTGGATGCCTAACCAACGGAACCACTCGGGTGTCTAGAGACATCCTTTAAATCATTAAAAAGTTCAAAGCCTCTTTAAAACCTCATTTAATCCAAGAAGAGAAGTGTTCAGGGGTATTAAAAGAGCCGAACCACAATGAATAATCAAAGCTGAAATTCAAATGAGACATCTAAGGAGACATCAGGTGGTATCTCAGACTGCAAGAGACCCTCCAGTCAATGAGTTTGGCCAGAGATACTGAGGAGACAGAAGGACTGGTACAGAGAACAGAGCATCAACACTCTGAATATCGATGCACAGAAGGCTCAGAAGCAACTCAGAAATGCGTGTGCACAGCTGTGAGCCCACAGGGAAGGAAACAAAGCAGATAACCAGTGAACAGAGCAACCCCCCCACCCCCATTGCCATCATGATGGGAAGGCTCCACTCAGCTCACACTATCAAATACCTCCTCTATTAGGAACAGTCAACAAAAGTTTGACTTCAAAACAAAACCTGAGCCTGACTTGATGACGCCCTGGGCACTGAGCTGTCTCCTAAGGTGATGCACAGTGATTTCAAATACCTGGCCAGATAATGACATCTGTTCACATTTTTTTTAGTAACAGTTAAGTCTGTAATAGAAGGATGTATATACACCAAATATATCTAGTCCCATACAAGGCTGTAATGACAGAGATAAGTAAGATGTACTTGTTTTGAGCTGCTTACAGCGCAGGAGGGGTAAGCACCCTATGTCCTTACATGCCCCCCTCCACCCCTCCAAGAATATCTTGCTTTCAGACAGCACTCCAGTCCTCAGCCCATCCTTGGTCAGAAGCCACCAGTCTCGCATCTCCCCAACACATTATCTGGGAGCCTCCTGCTTAGCCAGGCAGTGTGGTGGGAGGGGAGTGTGAAACAGCACCTCAGAAGAATGGAGGCCCCTTGGCACTCCTGTGACTGAAGAGGGACACAGTAACTCATCTGCTGAATTTGGGTTTGCCATCTTTCACATCCATCTTTACAGGAGAGGCTCAAATGGGCTTTCTTTGATTCTGTGCTGACCTGGTTCCTTTCTGATTTCAAGGTAATGTCAGCTTCATAAGGCTGAGTTCAGAAACATTACATCTTTTTCTTTGGTCGGAAACTGTTTAAATAACACATAAACGATCTCTTCTAGAAGGTTTGGTAAACGTCAGCTGTAAAACTGTCTGATGATAGTGATGGTGATAATGTTGATGATGATGGTGGTGGTTGACGATGAAGGTGATGATGGTGACGGGTGATGGTGATGACATTAATGGTGTGACCATGATGGTGATCATGATGATGATCCTGGTGATGGCATGATGATACAAGATGGTGATGATAAGAAGATAGATTACTTTCTGCCAAGTACTGTTCTAAAGGCTTCATATGTATAAACCACTAAATCATCATAAAAGTCATGGATAGTAGTTACTATCATTACCTCGTTTTACCAAGGAGAAACAGTGGCCCAGAGAAGCTGATATAATTGTCTAAGTCATATCTCTATGAGGTGGTGTGGTCAGGACTTACGCCCTTTCAGTTGTATTCCTGATCCAGATTCTGTTTTTCGGAGTAGACAAATCACATTTCTACCTTGTTTACTGTCTCTATTCCTTCAGTCAATCTTGATAATTTTCCTGGAAAACTGTTTCATTTAGATTTTCAGATGTAAAATATTCTACATAATATTCTTTTTTAATTTCAAAAGTCTCCATTTTTGAAGCATAATTTTCTTGATTTTAATGTTCTTTTTCCTTTTCTCTCTACATCAGACTTTTGAAGCTGTTCATGGTTGTTGATCTTCACAGTGAATGAGCTTTTGGTTTATTATTAAGGTCTATGCTTTCTGATAGTTTTCTATATAATTAGTTTCTGATTTAAATTTTAACAATTGCTTCCTCCTTCTTTACACAAACTTATATTACTTTTTCCTTGACAGCTATTTATTGCCAATCTTTTGCATTTTCTAATAAATGCATTTAAGGGCATAAATATTCCTATAACTACTGCTTTAGCCAAATCCTATAGCTTTTGATTTGTAGTTACTTACTGTCATTCTTCTCCAAAAAGCCTCTAATTTCAATTTCCATTTCCTTTTAATTGAAAAGTTATTCAGAAGTCTAATTTATAAATTCCACAAGGAGATTATTTTTGGTCTGTCCCTGCTATTTCTAATTTCATTAGATTTTATCAGAGAGTGCGGTTTCTATTATTTCTACTTTGACAATTTACTTTTCTTCTAGGGTGTGATGAGCACAATCTACTTCTATTATAGCTTATAGATTTCTTAAAATGTTATGTATTTCCTTTCACTGGTAACAAAGCATATTCCCTAAATATGTCTATTGTGAGAGCCGGATGAGTTAGTCAAGTTCCCAGTGGGCTGACTTAATGGTTCAATTTGGTCTGTCAATTTTAGAATGCATTACTATTTCCGGTGAGGCTTGTGGGTTTGCCAATATATCTGAACAATCTAATAGTTTTTCTTTATTTATTTCAAAGAGATGCTGGAGTAACCGAAGATTTATGACTATTAAGTTTTCTTGGTGACTGTACCATTATTACAAGGCTTTCTTTTTCTTGTGCTGAATATCTTCCACTTGATTCCATGTCGTCAGAAAATTTTATTCCCACAGCTTTCTTTTTTCCTGTAAGCTGTTTCCCAGAATAGCTGTTTTCCATCCTTTATTTTCAACCTTTCTTGTCTTTTAATTTTGGAAATCTCCTGTACCTAATACAGAGGTGGCCTTTGGTTTTAGCCTCAATCTTTGAGCCTCTTTTCATGGATAGGACATTTTAATCCACTCACAATTATGCAATTTGACAATATTTGACCAAATCCTTCCTTTTTATTTTCTTAAAATGCTCCATAGAATTCACAAAGAAATCACCACAAATATAGGAGGTTTTCTTTGTAAGAAGGTTTAAAAAAACAAATTTAATAAATTTAATAAACACCCATTAAAATTTTCTATCTCATTACATGTCCACTTGGGTAGGGTTGTTTTCAAGGAATTTACCCATTTTATGTAAATTATAAATCTTTTTGGTCTGGAGTAATTTGTAATATTCCATATTTATCCCAGCAATGTCTACAGTGAATCCTCTTTTATTCCTCATGTCATTAGTCTGGGTGCTCTGTGATTATCTCTTTCTTGATCAGTCTTGCTAGTAGTGGTTTAGGAATTTTAAAACTTTTTCTTTTTTTCTTTTCTTTTTTTTTTTTGGAATTTTTAAACTTTTTCAAAGAACCTGCTTGTGTTTTATTAATTTTCTGTATTGGTTGTTTTCTATTTTATAGATGTATTCCATCTTTAGTATTTATTCCCATATACTTGATTTGCTCATCTTTTTCTGGCTTCCTAGGTCAAAACTTAGACAAGTTTTAACCCTTTCTTCTTTTCTAATATAAGCATCCTAAAGCTACAAATTTCTCTCTAAATTAGTGCTTTAAGCTACATTCTACACCTTTGGGTAGGTTATATTTTGATGTCTAAGATATTTTCTAATTTCTCTCATGATTTTTTGGCTCAGAGTTATTCAAAGGTATATAGTCTAATACTGAAATATCTGGGGATACTTCAGATATTCTATTCTTCCTCATTTCTATTTTGATTGTGGTATGGTTCAGTATCACAGTGTAAGATTTTTTTTTTATCTTTTCAAATTTATTTCAATCTTTTCAAATTTGTCAAGATGCTTTTATGGCCTGGCATATATTTTGGCCATGTTCCACGTGCAGTTTAAAATCACATGTATTTTACAGCTGGGTTCATATTCTGGGAATGTCAGTTTCAAGAAGTAAATAATCTTTCTCATATTTGCTATATCCTTATTTACATGGTAAGGTTTGTAAAAGGGATATTAAAAGTCTAATTGTGACTACAGATTTATCAAACTCTTTGATTTAAACATTTTTTTCCTTTTATGTATGTCATAGCTGTTTTAGGCATTCTGCACATTTCATAATTCTATGCTTTCTGATGATTTGCCCTCATTATTCAATGTCTATGTCTCTATTAATACTTCTTTCCCTCATGTCTACTTTGCTATTACTACATGTGCAGTAGCCTTCTCATGTTGTTTAGATGATACATATTTTCTATCCTTCAAGTTCCATCCCAAATGCCTTTTGTATTTAAAATGCATCCCTTGGGGGTGTCTGGGTGGCTCAGTCAGTTAAACATCTGCCTTCAGCTCAGGTCACGATCCCAGGGTCCTGGTGGGCGGGGGGCGCGTTTGGTCCCTGCTCAGTGGGGAGCCTGCTTCTCCTTCTCCCTCTTCCTTGGACTTGTGCTCTCTCTCTCGGAAATAAATAAAATCTTAAAAAAAATAAAATAAAATGCATCCCTTGTGCTGTTGATAATGCAGCTATAAAAATCACAGTGCATGTGTCCCTTTGAATCAATATTTTTGTGTCCTTTGGGTAAATAGTAGTGCAATTGCTGGGTCATAGGGTTATTCTATTTTTAACTTTTTGAGGAACTTCCATACTGTGTTGCAGAGTGGCTACACCCATTTGCATTCCCACCAACAGTGTAAGATAGTTATGAAAAGAGCCCAAATGTCCATCAACTGATGGATGAACAAAGAAAATATGGTATATATATATATACCATATATATATACCATATATTTCATATATACCATAGAAAATATGGTGTATATATATATATATGGTATATATATATATATTCACACACACACAGTGGAATATTACTCAGCCATCAGAAAAATGAAATCTTGCCATTTGCAACAACTTGGATGGAACTAGAGAGTATTATGCTAAGTGAAATAAATCAGTCAGAGAAAGAAAAATACCATATGATTTCACTCATATGTGGAGTTTAAGAAACAAAAGAGATGAACATAGGGGAAGGAAGGGAAAATAAAACAAGATACAAACAGAAAGGGAGGCAAAGCATAAGAGCCTCTTATCTATAGCAAACAAACTGAGGGTTGCTGGAGGGGTGGTGAGTGGGGAGATGGGGTACCTGGGTAATGAGCATTAAGGAGGGCATATGATGTGCTTGATGAACACTGGGTGTTATATGCACTGATGAATCACTAAATTCTACCCCTGAAACTAATACTACACTATATCTTAACTAAATTGAATTTAAATACTAAAAAAAGTAAGCAATGACAAACTATCAGACATGACTCAGGAAGAAACAGAAAATCTGAATAGACCTATAAAAGAGATTGAATCGGAAATTGAAATAAAACCCAAACCAAAAATTACTTGCAAAGAGAAGCTCACACACAAATGGCTTCACTGGTGAATTCTACAAAACAGGTAAAGAAGAATTTCTACTACTTTTTTACAAACTCTTCCAGAAAATGAAAAGGATAGAATAGTTCCTAACTGATTATATAAGGCCAGTATCACCCTCAAACCAACACCAGACAAAGATATCACAAGAAAATAAAACTGAGACGAACATCTCCTATAAATACAGATACAAGAACCTTGACAAAGTATTAGGAAACCAAATCTAGTCACATATAAAAAAGATTATATAACATGACAAAGTGGGATTTATCTGAGAAATGCAAGGTTGGTTTAATATCTGAAAATCAACTAATGTATAATACACTACATTAATAAAAAGAAACCCACTTGATCATCTCAATAGCTGTAGAATCTGACACCCTTTTATTATAAAGGCACTCAACAAACTAAGATTAAAAGGGGATTTCCTTGATCCTAATAAAGGCCCATATGAAAAAAATCCACAGGTCACATTATATTTCATGATAAAATATTGAGTGTTTTCCTCCTGAGATCATGAACAAGAATGTACATGCGTTGTGGCTACTTCTATTGAAATTATGCTGCAGTTATTAGTCAGGGAAATTAGGCAAGAAGTTGCAATAAAAGGCATCACATTGGAAAGGAAGTCAAAATTATCTGTATTGGTAGCTGATATGATTGTGTATATAGAACATTATGTCACAACCTGAGATTCAGACCATGAGTGGCTCAAACCTGTGGCTGTCCAGTGCTCAAGTACATAGTACACTGGCATTCAAATGGATGTACCTCTTATCCCAGGGAACAAGAAATATCATGAGGTAAAGTAATGGTTGGCCAAAAGCTCTTAATTATAACCATTTATCCTTCCTGCTCTATCAAAACTATGCTCTGGCTCATTAAGCATACCAAGATGTTTGTGTAACACAATCAATTTTAATTAACATTCTAGTTGCAAAGCTGTTTCTTTTTAATGCACAAGCATAATTGATTTATATGCTCACTGAAGAGCAAACTTGACTCTTCCCTGTCACGAGGCAAGAAGAATTACACTTTTTAGTGATAATTTTTGACATTGGCACTTTAATCAAGTGTACAGTTAAACAGTGTATGGAAAAGGCTGATTTTAGACAAGGTCTTTTCTCCTTTCTGTGTTTTTCCCCTGGTCAATGTACTTACAAGTGGTCCTGACATGGATGAGGAAGCACTTCTGCAGACAGGAAAAATCCAGCACAACCATACACTATCCCCCAAATGTCTGAAAGTTGTATTAATTATAAACCATTTCTGGGGGTTAATAATGGTATCTTTTTTTTTTTCAAAAAGAGTTTATTTATTCATGTGAGACAGAGAGAGGCAGAGACACAGGCAGAGGGAGAAGCAGGTTACCTGTGGGGAGCCTGATGCAGGACTTGATCCTGGGACCCCAGGATCATGACCTGACCAGAAGGCAGATGCTCAATCACTGAGCCCCTGAGGTGTCCCTAATAATGGTATCTCTGGAATTCTTTTTAATGTGATAACTTCCATGTCCCTCCTCCCTCTCTGTCCTTACCTCCTTCTCCCATCAATGCTCTGTTCACACCTATTACGTGGTATTCAGCAAGGATGGTAAGAACTCAGAGAAGAGTGCTTTTCTTTTAACTATTACGTTAGCATGCAGGAATTAAAATCCCCTTGTCTCTCTCAAGTGACAGTGGCAGACCCTCAAAATGAAAGGGAATTTGGTAAAAAAATAAAAACCAAAAGCTGAAAAGGACAAAAGGCATTTAAATGCCCATTGCCATTACAGATCCCAGTAGCCTTTCTCTGCTAACAGGACTTGGGAGCTTTGGGGTGTTCTGGCCCCTTTGGACATCCTGGGAAAAGGGAGAAGGAATTATATTTGGCAGAGTAAAAAGCTTCTACTCCACAGCAACAGTAAGGGCTGAGGTTTTGAAGTTTTAGATATATCCCCTCAGAAGGTTCACAGTCTTTTCTTTTTACACTCATTTCTTAGGTGAGCTCATCCCATCCAGTGGGTTTAAATACTGCCCATGTGCTGGCTGTTCCAGATCATGACTCCACGCCCAGCTCCTCCACGAAGCCTGGACTTCCGCACACCCTCCCTCTGTGAAGCTCCACTGCTTGGATGTGTAAGATACCGACACAAGTCTTTGATGCCCAGGACTGAGCCCTGGATTCATGTCTTGCCCTGCCCCGCTCCTTCCCCAGGATTCTCCCTCCCTGTAAATAGCAACTCCATTTTCCCAATTGCTCAGGCCCTCTTTCAGACAAACTCTTCCCCTTACTGTTCCTTTCAGGGTCATGAAGTCCTCTATTAGTTATTCATGCACCCATTCATTCATTCATTCATTCATTCACTTCTTAGTCATTTTTCTCCCTTTTCCAAAAAACAGGAGGCAGTTTTCCCAAAGGAAAACAAACAAGACTGGAGATCAACTCATTAAAAAAGAAATGAGAAGTGAAAAGCGTTATTATCCCAATGAAAAAATAAGAGCTGCTTAACTTTGCAGATACTGACTTAACTGCCCCTCTCCCATGTCATAGAACCTTCTGTTTAGCAATCCACCCCCTGTCATTATCCTTTAGTATAAGTGGGTTCCAGGAGAGAAGTACACCCGGTGAGGGTCCCAGCAGAGACGCACAGGTACTTACTTTGGTAATACCAGAATCTGTACAATAAAGATGCAGAAGAATATGAGACAGGCGCAGGTGACGTAGTACTTAAACGCTGGCAGTGCAGTGGCTCGGTACTAAAGGGACAAGAAGGGAACCATGAGTGCCGTTCCCTAAGACAGGGGCTGAAACCATCAGCCAGTGGCCAACCTGTACATGCATCACATTCATAAGTGGCCAAAAAAACCAAAAACTAAAAAACAAAAAAACCCCAAGCTAAGGACAATGGCTATTCATCACTGGCAATGAGTACTTCCTCCCTCCAAATAGGCCATGAAAGAGTTTCTTCCCCAAACCAGGATTTTTGAGTCTAACTGTTCAGAAACCCATTTCACAGCAACTGGATCACGCCAGCAAGGAGAGAGTGGCTGACCAGAGGGACGAGTGAGTAAAGTGACAGCAGGACTGTGAGCCTCGCAGGGTCCTGGTCCCCTTGTGGATCTCACGGCCACAGCTGTGTGGGGAAAGCAAATGACTATCCATATATTTTACGTTTGAAGAGTATTTTGGAGATGCAATTTCCTCACCTTAGTTATTTAATTTAGTCCTGTTTGTTATTATTCATCTCAATGCTACTTTGAGGTATCAAGGAAGTTTGTAAGACAGAGCAGGCCAGTGGGCTTAGTTCTAGGTCTACGATCATTCCATGTGCTCGCCTGGACCTGGCCGATGGACTCTTTCCCTGCAACGAGCAGGTTCACGCAGCTTTTCATAACATCCAGGGCAATACACAGACCAGGGTAGCTGTCACCAGGGGCTGTCCATGCTTGAATCACACAGAAACAAAAGCAGCCAGCCAGCACTGCCCTCACAATGATGGCAATGACCTCTGTCCCTTATGTGACAGGCACTCTAAATGCTTTACATGAACGAACTCATTTAACCCGTACCACAACTGCCTGAGGAATAGTTCAAACTATTATCATCCCTACTTTTGGATGAAGGAACTTCATACCAGAATGATGGATTCACATTCTTAGGAAAACATGGCACATAGGAAAACCTGGGATTTCACCTAGGAGGACTGGCTCCCAAACCCAGACTCCCAAACCAGAAGCTATACTGCCTCCCCAGAGGAGGTTTTATCATAAAACTAAAGGAAGTAACAATTTTTGTGCCCACGCTCTTGAAACCTCCTGACAATACTGACAGGTGGTATTAGCCCTATCTGTGTAGATGGCTGCCCAAATTGTAGGAAGTTATAGTACACATTTCTTGGGTTGAGCCTGCAGGGTTTTAGTGTAAGATGACTGACCTTTGGGGGGGGTTACTGATGTTTCTCTTGTGCTATGTCTTGCTGCCTTCTACCCCTCCTGCTGGCCTGAAGAGCAGGCTGGGATAGGTAGACAGAAAGTGAGCTTAAATCCCAAAGCTATCTAAAATTTGCCTCAAAATTGGCCTCCACAAATATGTACACCAGGGGAATATCAGCAAAAGCTGCATTTTCCAAGAACGATGGCCTTCTGTTTACCTGAGTATTTTTTGTGTGTGTGAATTTTGTGACTTGATAGCCAGGATAATTTACATGCTGGTGAAGAAGCTATATTCACATATTTGCAGAAATGTGATTACATTCTATTCATTCAACTGCATTCTTATCTTTTACTTTCTTTTGGGCTTTCTGTTGAGATATGAATTGGAATTTCTTCACGGTATTAATAAAGGAATTGGACTTCTATCAAGCAGGAACATTTAACATTAAAACAGTAAGTAACTATCAGTATTTATAATTTTAAAGTTATTCAAGGATAAAATAGCCAATAATGATGATGAATTATAGGAAACATCATTTTGGTAAATGGTCTGTAGTCAAAATGTTGAGTTATAAACAGGGAATTGATCTCATTGAACACTAACACAAAATGAAGTTTGGGTGCAACTATTAAATCCAGCCCTGATGGATTTTGGATATTCTCTTCAATATTCATAAAACAATGCACTGAATTTCCTCAACAGAATTTTAATACCAGTGCTGTGACTTTTGCCATTAATAAAAATAGCTTTTGTTTAAATAAGTCTGTAATGATATAGTTGGATGATAAAAATTATCTCTAACTTGTTCCTTTCTCTAGATCAACACAAAAGGCAAATACAATAAAACTGACCTCTAAGAGTCGTTAGTTTTTTTGGGCAATAATTACTTAATTCATTTTAGCAAATCAACGGTAAGCTGGACATGTAAAGCCCAAATATTGCTTATTTATTTGAGCCTATCATAGCTCTTACTTTAGGGGGGGTCACAATGAGAAAGTATTTAGATAACAAATATTTGAATGTTTGGAAGTTCTTTTTTTCCTAAAGATTTTATTTATTTATTCATGAGAGACACACAGAGAGAGGCAGAGACACAGGCAGAGGGAGAAGCAGGCTCCCCTGTGGGAAGCCTGATGTGGGACTCAATCCCATGACCCCAGGATCACAACCTGAGCCAAAGGCAGACACTCAACCACTGAGCCACCCAGGCATCCCAAAAGTTTGGGGTTTCTAATTCTCCCAAACAGATGTTGAATGTATATCTCATATTTTTGTTAAAAAAAATAAAATGAAAAAAAATAAAATGATTTGTGTAAGGAAACTGCAACTTTATCAGGAAGGATTTTGTTTTCTTTTAAAGACTTTTCTAAGAAAATATGCCATTGGGAAAGCCAGTTACGAGCTCCTGTACCCTCCCTGTGGCCCCGGATCTCAAACCTGTTGCAGTTTCTTTCCCTACCAGGAGGGCTGAGCAGGATGACTGGCCAGAGAGAAACTCGGTCATGAGACACACAGTACAAGAATAAGTGCATGGAAGCATCACAGGACAAGCTGCAAATAGGTCTGATACAGTCAGAGGCAGTGTCAGTGCTGCTTGCTCAAAACAAGAGCACAACTTCATGAAGGGTTGTTTTTTTTTTTAAATTCACATTTCAGAAAAAAAGATCAGGGAAAAAATGTAGCTTACTTCTTTTTCTAGTATTTTATTGTAGAACAGGAGTGAGATTCTCTGAATGTCTTCAGACTTGAGCCACTGCCTGGAAATAAAAAGAAAGACAGATATCATAAAACCACACTTCCAACCAATGATCTGAAACTTAAAAAAAATAACATGCATTCTTCTTTCTTTCTTGTAAATCATCCAAAATTGAAGATTTAAAAAATAATACCAAAAAATGGGATATGGAACCGAGGACTAATGGGATGTGCAAATATAATACTCCTATACACGCATGGCCCTCCTTGGAAAATTACTATTACAAACCAGTTGTCATACCAAATTGAAACTCACATTACCCAAATTAAATAAATAGGGAGATAAATCATCAAAAGGATTCATATTCACCAATAAATTTATTCCCTGATGTTTTACTGAAATCACATGGTAGTTTCATCCTCTGAAAAATCTGGTTCATAGAGAAGCACTGCTTTTCTTAGCCTATAGCAAGCAATACATCAGAGCATCAAAACCATTTAGAGAAAAAAAAAAAAAAAAAAAAAAACCATTTAGAGTATCCTTCAAATTCTGTGAGAGAAGATCCTGCTTATTTCACTTACAGAAAATATTTTTATTGTCATGTTTTGCATTTCTATAAAGTAAAATATTTTGCTTGAATGCAGTTTTCAAAAAATGGGTAAAAATGCTAATACAATAAACAATTGGTTCAGACCACTAATGTAGTACATCGAATGCAAACATCAATGCACACAGGTGATATACACAGATTCCCTTAGATGTTGAAAAATAGATAAAAAACTATATGAAGTATGCATTCTCACACACTGACTTTCCGAAATCAGTTTTGAGAAGGCAGTGGAAATAAAGAGCTTAAGGACAAAACTCTTCTCTAGAATGTTGTATACACTGGCAAGTGGAAGAGAGACACCTCGTGAAAGACCCAGCCAACCAGGCACGTGATACCTGGTATGGTCACACACCTGGTAATAAAATAAATGCACATTTGATGACAGAAAGCTGAGTGAAATAGAAAGATACACACTCTCACATTTACAAGCACAGCAATACAAGGAAACACGGAAGTCTGTGTATAGAGAAAAAAAAAATCTAGAAATAAATACCAGCAAAATATATTACTGACTGGTTTGGGTCATTATGCTTAAGAATCTACATACTTTTATAATAAAAAATAACCTGATTTATAAATGTCTATACATTATATATGTCTCTATATAATGTGTATATATGCATATATCTGTAAGTGTATACAACCATATAGTGACATCTATTACTATACCTGCATATTAATATACAGGGAGAGAGAGTACATACATATATTAGGGCATTAGATGTAAAATCATGTTTTATGTATATTTCTAAAAAACTGTTATAGCTGTTCAGTTATCAATTCACATGAATCTTTTCTTTCTTTTTCTTTCTTCTTTCTTTCTTTCTTTCTTTCTTTCTTTCTTTCTTTCTTTCTTTCTTCTTTCTTTCTTTTTCTTTCTCCTTCCTTCCTTCCTTCCTTCCTTCCTTCCTTCCTTCCTTCCTTCCTTCCTTCCTACTGGGATGTCAGTTCCTTTATCAGATCATAAGGTTTTTCTTTTTTATCAATTATCTTTTTAAATATTTTATTTAAATTCAATTTGCCAACATATAGTATAACATCCAGTGCTTATCCCCTCACATGCCCTCCTTAATGCCCATCACCCCATTACCCCATTCCCCCACCACCTCCCCTTCTAGTTAGAAGTCTCTCATGGTTTGTCTTCCTCTCTAATTTTTCTCCACTCAGTTCCCCTCCTTTCTCTTATAATCCCTTTCACTATTTCTTATATTCCCCTTATGAGTGAAACCATATGATGACTGTTCTTCTCTGATTGACTTATTTCATTCAGCATAATACCCTCCAGTTCCATCCATGTTGAAGCAAATGGTGGGTATGCATCCTTTCTGATGGCTGAGTATTATTCCATTGTATATATAGACCACATCTTCTTTATTCATCTATCAAAGGATATCGTGGCTCCTTCCAAAGTTTGGCTATTTTTAAAAATTATTTATTTATTTCACATGAATTTATTAATGGGGTACTTTTCCAAACCACCGGTCAGATGTCTATGGATTCCGACTCCCTGAGGTTTATTTGGGAGATAGAGATTTGGGGATCAGGGAAAGAAGGTCAAGTCAACTGTTACACTTTACCTTGTAACTGGCAAGTGTAGTCACCAACTGATATTGGATCAGAGTCTCTAAATGCACACTGATGCTTCTCATCAGGGCTAATGACAAGTTCACCCAGGAGACCACCACACTGGGGGAGGGACATCTCCAGGTCCACCTGGAGAGCTCTGTACCCAGGACTTTACACCCCATGTGCGCCATGATGAGCTGGACCATCCCCCCAAATCTGCACCACAGATGGTGCACTTTCAACTGAGGTACGGAAGTCACTAATGTATTCTAGAATGAATGCCATTTAAAGTAAGAACTATATGTTGGCTAATTGAATATAAATTAAAAAAAAAATAAAGAAAATTCAACCCCTGGGGAAAAAAAAGTAAGAACTATAAAAATACTTTTTGGTTTAAGTATTTGGTTTAAGGTTATAAGCTTTAGGTATCAGGGACATAAACTTTTGTTAGTATTTATTACAGTATGAAGTGCAGAAATATGGTATTGTCCTATTTGATGAGACTGGCAAGTGGAAAATAAAATCTGAGATACATTTAACCATATTCACTTCAGAACTGTGTACTTATTATGAATATCAAACTATGAATAATGTATGCAGGTAACTTATTCAAAACATTTTTTTTTTCATTATTGAGAAAGAAAATTCTAATTTCAAAATGCCCCTGGGTCATCTAAGCTTGGAAGTAAACTAAGAGTGAAATTTATCAGGTAGGAAGTAAAAGCATTTCCACCTCAATCAGCAGGGCCCTTGTGGGCCTCAATCACCTGCCTGTGTCCTGCAGGTGGACAGGAAGACAGGAAGTTCTTGAGACCAGGTCTCACTTCTCATGTCCCTAGTACTTAATATTGTGCTTCCTCAGCCACGAGCATGGGGTTTTTCCGACCTTTCCCTCACAAGGAAGAAGGGTATATTCTTCCCACAGGCTTTGTCGTCTGTAGGTTCTCAGAGATGGAGCAGTTCCCTTCACTGATTTGCAGGAAACGCCAATGTTTATAAACGTGATTTGGGTATTTGGAATAGGAAAAATTAGTGCGGGCTGATAAGGTCAAATATTATTTTTGGGAATTGGAATAGAGAGGCAAAGGAGGGAACAGAATGGAAAGGAGAGGGAAGGAAGGGAGGGAGAACGTGTGTGTTACATACAGTGTCCTGACATCCTTCCTGACCCAGGTGGCAGTGGGATGAAGAAAATGAACCTCACCCCTGTGCTATACAGTGAGTGACTCTCCAGTAATTTACACCAAGTTTTTTGTGTGCTAGGCCCAGTCAAACAAAGAAAATGCTAAATAAGATCCTGACTTGAGTGAGGGGAATGAGTACACTCATATCCTTACCCAGAATTATTCTGGAATGGAAGGATGTAGGTTCTTACAGCCAAGAGGGCACTAAAATAGAAGGAAGACCACTTTCCTACTGTTACAGCCTGAGGATCTGTGTCCCCACCATTCGTAGGTTGAAGGTCCAGCCCCCAATGTGGCTCTATGTGGAGATGGGGCCTCTATGGAGATGATTAGAGTTAAATGAGGTCGTAATGGTGGGAAGGAATGAATGACAGCTCACTCAGTTGCTGTCTCACTCTGCCCAGCCTCAAGCAGAGGCCCTGTGAACACAACAGGAAGGCAACCTTCCACCAGTCAAGGAAAGAACTCTCACCAGAACCCAACCAAGACCAGGGTCCTTGGACCTACAGTCTCCAGAACTGTGCCAAGTAAAGGTCTGTGGTTGTAGCCCCTGGTCGTGGTCTTTGGGTATGGTGGCCCTGCTGACCTATCTCACCTGTGTGGGCATATTGAACCTGTAGCTTTGGTGGCTTTGATGATGCACTAAGACCCCGGGGCATTTGGGAAAGAGGGTCAAGGAAAGCAAGGCCTAAGGAAATGCTGCTGGACAGAGGCTCTCACCATGTGGAAGACCAGCCCTTCCTGAGCTCTGTGGTCTGAGACCCTCTGGTCCTGCTGTCCTGTATTTGTGCATTTGCACTGCCCAGCATACACACTGAAACTTGGGGCACACCATCTTCATTAACTCACCAGGTCTTTTTTTCAGTGTGAAGGCCAATATTTTTCCCTCTTAGAACTGTCACATTACCTCTTTCTAGTTGCTTTTTCTTAAAAACAAACAAAAAACCAAAAGGCAAATGTAGGAGAACTTGACATGGCAGTCTGATTTGAAGATAATCACCTAGCACATCTCTTTTACTGAAATTAGTCTTGGGACCTCTCAGTGGCTCAGGGGTTGAGTGTCTGCCTTCAGCTCAGGGTATAGTCCTGGAGTCCTGGGATCAAGTCCCACCTTAGACTCCCCTCGGGGAACCTGCTTATCCCTCTGACTACATCTCTGCTTCTCTCTTTGTGTCTCTCATGAATAAATAAATAAAATCTTAAAAAAAAAAAAAAAAAGAAATTAGTCTTACAGGAAAGCCTTACTCCTCTGGAGAAAAAAAATGCCCCTGGGGAGGGGATGGTCTGGGCACCTTAGACTATGAGGCCTCCCTGTTCCCAAAGTGAGGCTCCTGAGAGAAGTTTCTGGAAGGTCACCTCAGTGCAGAAGGTATCAATCATGCTTTTTTCCTCTCACCTTGCCTATCAGGACTCAGTCAGAATCTCGGGCACCTGCTCTGAGCACCTGTGTGCTGGTTTCTCTCCTCTCCTTCAGGGCTTTGAGAGGTGACACCATGCCTTGTGTCTTGGATGTCTGATGCCAAGCACGGGCTGCCTCTGCTGAGCCTTCGCTAAATGCTTGCTAAGGGACTAAATGAACTTGCGGACACGAAAATCTGCATATAAATCACTGTTTCCTGTCCATTGCAGGAAAAAAAAGTAATAATGCATCAAGCCAGGAAGTCCCCATTGACTCCTCCAGGGGAAATGCAAAGATCAGAAGGACATCAAAGGGAGGAACAAGAGGAGGTAAAGAGTTGAGCCTAACAGAAGGGGAGGGAAGCTAGTTAAGAAATAAATGCAAAGTGGCTTCCATTTCAACATTTTCCCTTTGGGCTTCTGAGTTCAGTATGACATCTTTCCCTATTTCATTTCTAAAATGTGTTGGGAAAATTATAACATAAGTGGTTACACCAACATTAAACATTACCTTATGTGGAGGCCGAGAAAATTAAGGCCATTCCACCTTAAGTTCAGCGTTAGCACAACTACAGCCACCTCAGCCCCTGTGAATAAGAGCTGAACTTGACCTTACTTCAGTTAAGCCCCATATTAGAATGAGAACAAAGCTCAGAATGCCCTCGGCAGGAAATCCCATATCAGAAAGACAACAGAACTCAGAGAATCCCATATCAGATCTTAAGAAACTCCCCCACCCATTCCCCCATATTGAAATGGGAAAAAAAAAATTCCTCCACCCCTTCTGAAAATCCCCTAGATCAGCCCATAAAAAACCCAGCTGTAACCCATTTCGGGGTTCAAGCTCCTGCTCTGCTGTGTGGAGTATACTTGGACCCACGCTCGAGCTTGTAAATAAACCCTCGTGTACTTGTATCGGTGTCGGCTCCTTGGTGGTTTCTCGGATTTGCAATCTTGGGCACAACACTTAGAATAAAACTCCATTAAAACATGAAGGTGTTCCCTCAAAACGCATTTGAATATGAAATGATACAGCACAGACACTCCAAAAGCCACCTGAACAAAAATAAGGCCAGACCAGTGATTATGCTTTCTAACGATTCCTTCAGTTGGAATATTCTAAAAGGTGGACACAAAGGTCATTTTAGAAGGTAGAGCTCCTGGGGAACCTGGGTGGCTCAGTGGTTGATCCTCTTCCTTTGGCTCAGGGGGTGATCCTGGGGTCCTGGGATCCAGTCCCACATCGGGCTCCTCACAGGGAGGCTGCTTCTCCCTCCCTCTGCCTCTCTCTCTCTCTGTCTCTCATGAATAAATAAATAAAATCTTAAAAAAAAAAAAAAAAAAAAAAAGAAGGTAGAGGTCCTGCAAGAAGGCATGCTGAGGTTGATTTTATAAACGGGTTTTCTATTATTACCATTACTACTGAAATTGTTAAACTTTGTCAGGGACGAGGTGTTCCCTTTCTTCTGATGCTGTGTTATTTTGGTGGGTCACAGAGTAGTAGGTGCGATTTCCTGTGGCTGAATGAATGTATCTGTCCACCTGTATTACATGCAATCAGACCCTTCCCTAGATTTGGGCTGCCAATAGATTCTAGGTAATGTAGTTTCTCGATTTGTGATGTGCTGAGGTTTCAGCAGAGTTGAGGTTGACTTTTATACTGCTTTTAGTACTAGGCAAAGCAGAACATTTGTCCTGGCACTGCTGGGGTGTCCTGAGGGCCCCATGGCAGGTGGAAGGCATGCAAAGGCATCTCTAGACAAGTATTAATTCAACATGCCAGATATGTGAATTGCAATTCTAGCCCAGCTAAATTACTTCATCGTGTGTATATGTGATCACACTCACACACACACACACATACATACACACACACACCCCATATACGCACATACATATGCACTCATATGATTCTTTCTTAAGTCATGTAAATATTCTAAAACTAATCCTTATATGGAACAATCTAGAGAAGGCACACATTTTTCAAAGCTGTGCAACATAGTTTTGAAAGCAGAAAGTTCAGGTGAAAATCATTCATACTTTTTTCAAGAGTCAACTTCATGATAAAAATCAAATAGGTTTGCAAGGATGGAAACTTTTTCATTAAGGCTTTTCATTTGGACCTACTGATGTGTTTGGTACAATTTAAACGAATAAACATTCACTGAGTGTCTAATGGGCAGAGGCACCATACTGCCATCAATCTTCTGCCCTCCAGAATTCAGCCATGACACATGCACCTAAGGAAAATTCCAAAGACAACGAATGTAGTCATTATGTCCAGGCCATGTGAGCTACCACTTTAAAAAATTTTTCCCATTGCATCTCCTGGACCATTTAAAAATCAACAGCAATTCATAGACTGAACAGACATTCACAGACTTCAGATTTCATCGACTGAATGATATTTTGTCCTCCAAAGAATTTTTCTTCGTCCTACTGCTGCCATGAATTCAGATTCTAATTCTCAAAGCCTCTCTTCGACAAATTAGAACATGGGTAGGTCCACGTTCCCTGGTTGTGCAAGGGAATAAATGCATTTTGAATAGAGAGTGTCACAAAACACAACTCAAAATTTCCCATATAGCATTCCTATTGATCTTTAAAAAATATTACTTATTGAACACGTTTTGCTTGCTATGATTTTTCTATGTTTATGTCATGCTATTTTCCAGTAATCTACTTGGAGAGTATTTTTTTAGGCAGGAATGAAACATTTTCTAATTACCGAAGGAGATTACTAAGGACAATTGAGATGAAACGAACGAATGGCCTCTAAAAGCATGGCTTTGTCATGGCAAGTGTTATATAGTTTACGGTGAAAATTCTTGGAAAATATGACACAATTTTCAAATCATAGGATTTGAAATAAAAAATGCATGGTAATTTAAGATTACAAAGTACTCACTTTTGTGCATTAATTCCATCAATTGCTTGAATCATCCTTTCATTTAATTCTTCTTCAAATCTTTTCTTTTGGGACTTGGTTCTGTATGAAAAGGAAATATTATGACAGAGAATAGACTAAGCCAAATATGAAGTTCATTTTTCTATGATACTAAAATTTCTGTTTAATCCTGCCGTTGGATAAAAAAAATAAAAATAAAAATAAAAATAAAGAAGGAAGGAAACCAGAGTGTCTGAACAGTCTTTTCTCTATTAACATCTAGCCACTCTGTGGATTGAGCAAACTGACTAGAGTTTTTGGTGCAGTAAAATATTGCCTTAGAGTTTAGTCACTGAGAGTTAAATGATACCAGCATTAAAAAAGCGACACTGGAGATAAGTACCTGGTGTTTGCGATAAAAGAACTTTCTGTCCTAAGAGATGCATTAGCCCTTGACTTGTTGCGTTCATAAATTTTATTTTATGATGGAGCACACTGCCTTTGGAAATTCCCCTGCAAAAATTTGGTTTGGTGGAAAAAAAAGATCAAAACAGTTATTCCTTGTTCATGCTTCCCTTGGTCAGTTTTCAAGAATTTGCAGGACTACAGTCTTCTTTGAGGCATATCAAAGCTTAATTGTATGCATTTAAAGCTTCCTCAGCTTTAATTTGAAAGCCCTATTCACAGGAAACCCCACATATATTTGCAGACACTCACTTGATCTTAGAAGAAAATAATCTTCAACCATAATAAAAGACGCCTTGTAAATAAATTAGGCCAAAAGAACGAGTTCCCCAAGGTTACTGTGACCATTCGCGTGAGCATGATATAAAGGAGAAAACCAAAATAGTCCCTATTTTTAAAAATTATACATCTGCTACAGAGAGTAAAAGCCCAGGCGAGCCTCACCAGATTGGCCCCACCCAGCCTGCACCTGCCTCTCAGTAGAGCCTCTGCAAGTCACCTGGTCCAATGTGGAGGGAGCACATGGCTTCTCTGTGCTCCAGTGAATTCAACTACTAATTGGAAAGGCCTTCTACTCTGGGATAACAGTAACTTTTCTGATTTCAGACCCGCCTGTAGCTGTTGAAGAAGGCAAATTCATTTTTATCCTTCTTTTTTTAAAAAAGCAAGTTAATTTAGCAGTCATCTAGGATGGTTCATTCTCATTTATAGGCGAGGCGCTACCTTCATTTTTTGGTATCAGCCCTCTGCCTACACTTGAGTTTGCGGACTTTCTTTTTCACGAAGTCTCATCACATCTAAGAACAGTGTAGGTCCCTGGTGGCTCACAGGGAACATAATCCTTCATTGTTATGCCCGGCGGCTAACAATAGCCTTGCCTCCCTGAATCTGTTTTAGGATTAGTTTACATAATGCCTGTACAGCACTCAACGCTGTAAAGGTGCACACGACATAGTCAATATGTGCGTATTATTAACAGCCTCTGTGTTTACCGATTACCTGGATAACAATTCCTTTTTTTTTTTTTAAGATTTTATTCATTTATACATGAGAGACACAGACAGAGGCAGAGACACAGGCAGAGGGAGAAGCAGGCTCCCTACAGAGAGTCTGATGTGGGACTTGGATCCCAGGACCCTAGTATCATGACCTGAGTCGAAGGCAGATGCTCAACCACTGAGCCACCCAAGTGTCCCTAGATAACAATTCTTAAAACACAGTTTTCTTGTGTCTGTAATTTTGTGATTTCTGCTCTGGTAAATGATAGGATCCCCTGGGGCAGATAATCTACCACCAGGGGTTCTTAATTTGCCAGCTAGGGCTTTGTTCCGTGGACTTCAGGCGTTTCTGGAAGTCCAGCCTGTGTTCCTGCTGCTGGGCCCCCTGCTAATTTCCTCTCAAGTTTTCTCCTGACCTCTTTCCCCGACCTGTCCCACTTCCATGCCTGGTCTACGGTATCTAAAGACGAGGGGAGGAGGTCATGCGTTATCTCAGGTAATGTTCAATACCAGGTAATGCTGGCTCAATGGCTAGGCAGCAGGCTCAGGGAGGTTTTATAACACAGGCATTCAGGAAGCCAGGACATGTGAGGACAGCCCTGGTGAGACTGATTTGAAAGTGGTGCTCTCCCTATGAGGCCTTGGGACCACCAACGATCCAAACATCGCAGAAAGCAGAATCGATATGGAAGAGACTCCCAGCAAAGCCGGTAGGACAGGAGAGTAGTTAGGAGCTGAGAGTTTGAGGTCACAAGGCCAGGGCACAAATCTGGGCCTCACGCTGGCCAGCCATGTGGCTCTGGCCATTCCCCTAACCTCTTGTGCCTCTGTGTCCTCCCATCTAAAAAGGCAATGGCATTGTGTCTATGTTGGAGTAGGGATGAAGTTAGATTTTCCGTATGCCTAGTTCAGATCCAAATGATGCCTATTGTCAGTGTCTTGCACCCGGCACTTGTCCCGGAAGCTGCTGCCCACATCATATGGGCACATCCACAAGGTGATCCTGCTCTACTTTCAATGAATAGACCCTTGAAGCAGAATCTCAGGGAGGATGAGAGAGGTATCAGAAGAAATACTGAATATAAAGTGAAAAGATGTCTATGAAATTTCCATGGACAGTCACTTGCAGATGTGCTGCATCTTATTGGCTTGATGAGTCACACCTTCTCAAGGCATCTTACAGGAACCATAATGTTCTTAAATTGATACTAAGTTCTCTTTAATACAGCATGCGCCACTTAGATAATGTTTCAAAAGCCTAAGAAACCAATATCCTTACAACACCGGACTCTGAGTATTACATCTCAATATTAAAATTTCAAATGTCACCTAAAATACAAATTCGAGCTCGTTACAACAAATGGAGTCACACAGAAGATTCTGGAATGAGGTGTGCTACTTGCAAGGATGTGGCAGGTGACAATCTAATTGTGTTTAATTATACTTGGATACAACGCGTTTTCTACAGAATAAACTCACTTCCCTGTGGGAAAAGAAAGGCTGACTTAAGTTCTGGGCTTATTAATTTTCCTAACGACTTCAATAAGAAATACTTAACTGCCTAACCAATACTAAAGTCAACTTTGAGCCTCAAAGCTAGAGGAGCATGAAAAAGGTTTACTGCCTGTCATTCTGTGGTCAATGGTGACAGGGGACTGTGGACAGCGTCTGAAGCTTTTATCTTATTTTGAGCAGTTGGCAGGCCTTCTTTTCACTATAGAAAGGCCAGACTTATCTGGCTTTTATCTCTAGGATTCAACACATAGACAGTATGTAATTTTAAGCAACGTACCCGTTATAAGAAAATTCAAATTTTTTTTACTACATATTAATGTTAAGAAGAGTCATTTTTAGGAAAAACAATTTAAAGTTCAAATGTGTTTGCCAGGTGCTGTTTTCCTTTTCTCTCTTTTAAACCTGATAACATGACACTAATAATTATATTTTTAGAAGCTGAAAACAATCTAATTGGGCTTTTCACAAGCAGCTGCTCTTTTTAGAAGAAATGGCCTTCCAAAGTTGTTACTCTAATTGATGATAATCACTTTCAGAAATAAATTCTAAAGAAACCCAAGCCTTTAAAAATCAGAAAGTACAACAAATACCATACCTCAAGGTACGATTTTGGAAATTATGCTGACCCATTGGCACATCCTATTAAAAAAAAACAAAAACAAAAAAGGTTATTAGTTTCTAACCACAAACTTTAAAGGACAATGTTGCAATGATAATCATGCATAACATTATTTCTTTCTTTTATCATGGAAAGCATCATTTAGGTAACAATTACCCCATGGAGAAGAGGAGCTTAATTATAAATGTGAAAAAGGTGAAAATCTCAGTTTATACTTAGAATGTTGGTGTCACCTATAAAGTCTGGATGTTGGAAATATCAGGATTGTTGTCTGGAGCTTTAAAATTGACATCCTGATATTTGCAGATATGACTTCACATAAGGGCCTTGCAGGTAACTGTTAGGTACTGTAGACAGTTTACAATCCTATGAAAACGTAGTCTGGCTTCACATACTAAAAAATGCTTTTAATTTTTTTTAATTTTTATGATAGTCACAGAGAGAGAGAGAGAGAGGCAGAGACACAGGCAGAGGGAGAAGCAGGCTCCATGCACCGGGAGCCCGACGTGGGATTAGATCCCGGGTCTCCAGGATCGCGCCCTGGGCCAAAGGCAGGCGCCAAACCGCTGCGCCACCCAGGGATCCCTAAAAAATGCTTTTAAACACAAATATCAGGACACCTGGGTGGCTCAGTGGTTGAGCATCTGCCTTCAGCCCAGGGCATGATCCTGGAGTCCCAGGATCGAGTCCTGCATCGGGCTCCCTGTGTGGAACCTGCTTCTCCCTCTGCCTGTGTCTTTGCCTCTCTCTGTGTCTCTCATGAATAAATAAATAAAATATATATTTTTTTAAATTTAAAAAATAAAAATAAACACAAATATCCCCACTGAATCTGTAGCCAGGCATTATCCCTGAACTGGGCTGTTAAGAAACTGGCACCCTCAATTAAGTATGTAAAATCACAACTCATTGATCAAAAAGAGGAAACCAACATATGAGTGCTGGTAGTTTCTGTAAAGGAACTTAGAGAGAGACACTGGTCAGGGTTCATCAGTGGGGGACACGCTGCCAAATGTTCAACAGACTTTAAAAAACCCAGAAGATGCACTTTTATACATCTGTGGCAGAAATTAAAGTTGAAACAAAGCTTCTCTAAGTGGCTCCAAAGAAACTTTGCAGCTTTATCTCCAGCATTAGATTAGGAAATGTATTTAGCTTAGGGAAAAGGAAGGCTATTTTTTAAAAAATAACTAGACTCCAAGTCTTATTTCATAAAGTATATGTGCTGCTGAAGCAGGCACGTATTACATAAAGTAAAATAATGCATTATTCACCAGCTCTATCAACACTGAATCAAGAGTCAGTGGAGTTCTGCATAGGGGATTAAGGAAAAGAAATCACTTTTGGTAATGACACCGTTTGACCTTGGAATGTATTAATAAGAATGATGCCGGGGTGTTTCTCAGAGTGAGTAAGGGACACAGCCAACAGTTGTATGAGCTTCCTGTACTAAACAAAGCCTGGGATTTTCTTAAGACATTCTAGACTGTTGCTAAGGCAATCCCTCGGCTCTGCACCTGAAACTGTGAGACCAGCTGATTAAGGAAGTTGAGTTTGTTCAAGAGATCTTCCAATTTTTATACACAGCTCCCTGAAGCCAGAAGCACTAGACAGTTCTGATTCTCTCCTGAGGGAGGCATCGTCACTAACACATGCCCACAGATTAAAGTCAGAATGAAATCTCTCCCGGGGCCCCATGCTCAGGCAACAGGGGAGGCAGTCCTTCTTAAGTTTTGGGACAATAAAGACTGATAAGACTCAGTATTTTTTAAGTAGGCTCCACACCCAGCATGGAGCCCAACGTGGAGCTTGAACTCAAGATTGACCCTGAGATCAACAGTCAAAGGCTTAACTGACTGAACCAACCAAGTGCCCCAAAGACTGATAGGAAACAACAACCACAATGACATCAATAATGCACCTGGAAACAGTATGTGAAACCACGAAAGAAACAACATATAAGATCACATTCTCATATTTATAGACTATTTTACTTTCTTGAAAGCCAACCAACCAAACACTGGTACATAATAAATCTCAGCTAGACATAGAGTTATCAGCCATGGGCTCTAGTAACATGCAGTATTGAAGCAAAATCATCCAAATTATTATCATTTTTTGTACAAGTGATAGAAACATTGACTTTCACTGACAATGGAGACTCCCATCCTAGGATGCTTCCCTCAAACGGCCCCAAATGCTGGGAGGCCCCAGAAGCCTCAGGTCTGCCTCCTTGGATCTCCTCTTGATGATTTCATCTGGTTCCATGGCTTTGAATATCACCTAAAACTGGAAAACTCTTCTTCCAATCTCAGCTCAGAGTTCTCCCGAGTTCCAGGCTTACACATCCAACTGGGGGCGGAACCGCATGGAGGTGTCTAAACGGCATAGTGTCTGGAAGATGCCCATCAGCAAAGTGTTCACTTTTCCATCTTGCATCACCTGTTTCCACCCAAGAATCTGTCATTTCAGCTATTCATCATTGTTCCAGCTGTGCAGCCAAAGAAGTGTGGTATGGATGATCTTTGATCCTCCTTTTTGAGCCTAGTTGTCTATTGCCAAGTCTTATTTGCCCTAAGTTCACATGAGCCCCTGGGTTTGCTCCTCACTCATTTTTCTACTATAATCTGAGCATAACAGGGCATCAATCTCCTCTGGAGCCGTGCACTATTGCTCCATCATTCCAAAGCATTAATTATGCCATGGCCTTTCCTCAATTCCGATCCTCTGATGACTTCTTGTTATACGTAGAGTGGATTGCACTATTAGCTCAGCGCATCTCATCCCTTGATAAACTCTGAGTCCTTACTGCTGATGACACTGCAGCCACACCAGCCTCCTCTCTGTCACCCCCACTGAAGACATTGACTCATTTCCATGTTGGGGCCAGTGAGTGTATTTGCTGCTACCTCCTCCCCACTGTCCTGCTCTCCTCCCTGAGACCCCCAGCTGGCCCACCCAAAGCAGCCACTCCCTCCCCAGGGACACCTCCATGTTGTCTTTGTCATCAACCTCAGCAGCCCTGGAAATGAGCCTGTTTGTTTACTCATTTGCTACTTATGGTCTCTCTCTTCCCAAGATGCAGCACACTGCTCTCGGACCTCTGCTGGCAGGCTGACTCCTTGGTGGAACAATGGATACGGTCCCCTGACAGCTCACATTTACTTTTTCATTGGGAAAAAAACCACCAGGGAAGTTGAGAGGAGAGACATAATGAAGCCCAAACAAGAATGTGGATCAGGGAGGCGGGGGGCTTGGGTGTTGTCACTGTGGGCTGTGGGGAGGCCGGAGGCACAGCAAGATTGAAGAGTTGGCTTTCACCCGACAAGCTGATGGGCCTCTTCTCATCAGCCAATGGGGGCTACGTAACATTCCACTGTCTTTTTCACCTCAACCGCATCCCTGGTACAATTAACACCATTATACATGAAATTTTACTCAGAGATGGTTTTAAAACTCTAACAATGCTACTGGGATTATTCTAAGTGCTTCGCTGTAGTTACTTTCCTAGTCCCCTGTGGGTCTTTGCTATTTTCTATCTGCATTTCAGCCATCTTAGTGAAAGTGTCCCTGTCGTAAGGAGCTTTGGCACTTGATGAGCTGTTGGGAGCTGGAGGGATGTCAGCAGGGAGCTCCAACAATAGCAGAACATTCACTGCCCTGGACACGGCTTGAACACTCCCAAGATGAGAAGACAGTCTAGATGCTGCGATTTAACCTGCAAGGGCATCATGCCTTCATCTGTTCTTTGGTTAAGATGCCCAGTCTTTCTGCTTTATGAGAGCAAACAAACAAAATGCCACGACAAAAAAAAAAAAAAAAAAGTTCAACTGCTGCTAATAACTAAATGAAGTAACAGGTAAATAAAATGGTCTCGGGTTATAAAGTTTTACTGCAGAATTGCCTTGGTTCAAACCCTTAGCAAAGTGAGCCCAGCCCTCACTCACACCCTGGGAGCTGTTGGTAAGGGGCCTCCTGGAGGAGAAGGGGTAAGCCTGCTTCATCACAGACCAAAGTTACTTTGGCAGAAGCAGCCCAAGCCCTCTGTGTTAGGTGCTGGCGTTCTGAGCACGGGGAGAGCGTACCGTCGTGCTGATCTTGCCATTCTCTGTGGTCATGCTGTCTCGATGATGCAGGTGTGCAAAGGGCTTGGCCGCTCCCCAGGACTCCAGGTACCGGGTCATGCGAACAGAAGCCCTCATCTTGGCTCCATCGAGGGTGTGGCGAGGTCTGAAGAGGTGAGGACTCCTTCGTTCTCCCTGGGGGTGAGAAGCAGAGCATGACACCTGGCCTAGCCAAGGGGTCAACCTCCTCCTTTCCGCTCCCTCGCCCCCACTGTAAGATTCCTCCCATGTCACCCCCTCACTCTCCACGGCTTCTGACCTCCCTCCTTCAGAGCAACTGGTTTCCAGTGTTACAAGCTCTTTGAGCTGGGTGATTTCTGTCCAGACAGCAAAAGATACTAGTAATTTACACTTAGGAAAAAATAATCGTGATTTTAGCAGGCATTTTTACAAAGTAAATTCTTAAACAAGATAGGCTGCTCTGATCACTTTTTCTTGGTGATTGTGGTTTCCTAAAGTGACAGTTGTTAGAGATTGGGATGGTTTTCTGATGCTAAATGATTTTATGAATCTGTGTCCAGGTGTTCTCTGACTAAACAAAATGTTCTTAAAGATTATTTATTTAATTCATGAGAGACACAGAGAGAGGCAGAGACAGAGGCAGAGGGAGAAGCAGGAGCAGGCTCCCTCTGGGGAGCCCCATGTGGGACTCGATCCCAGGACTCTGGGATCACGACCTGAGCCAATGGCAGATCCTCAACCACTGAGCCACCAGGTGCCCCGTGAGCATGTCTTTATGCAATTTTCCAACTGCCAGGGTGGGCACATGGGGAGACTTCCAGAAGCATCATGGTCTAACACTTACAACTCCTCATACTGGCAGTGACCTTATCACAGAAGCAAGCAATTCATTTCAACTGTTTCTTTATAAGTATTTGAATTTATTATTACAAAACGTGGTCCATAATCAAACTGCCATGTGCACTTAAAATAATTTGAGGCAAAGACTAGCAAAGCATTAAATTGATTCTTGACTAAAAATGCTTATCTGTATCACTAACTTGCCCCTTTCCATCTCAATCACAGAAGTCGCAGGTTAATTATAGGCTCCTTACAGTACTGACCTTGGGGTTGATTACAAAGTAGGTCTTCACCAGGTGCTGCTTTAAATATGGGTCTCTGATGTCACCGTCTCCTTCCTCCACTTTATAAGCGCCGTTCAAGTGTTCCAGGGTGACAGAAGAAATGTGAACACGTCTGAAATTCCATTTTAAAACCACAATCAAGACAGGTAAGGAAAAACATGAAAATTTTTCTATTTATTTATGATTTCAGAAATAATTTCCTCTCCCCCAAATGAAGGAAAGGCTCTATGTTCTTGGTAAAATGGACTGTAACACAGATTTATATTTTATTACACAGGACTTTAGAAAGATGCTCACAGAGGTCACAAGATACGGACATTTAGAGCTTCTCTGCAGGGTGGGCATGGTGAATTACAGCAAATAAAACTGGATCATATGGAAGTTTTGTGTATCAGCATATTTTTTGAAACACATGCCAACGGCATTTTATGGGATCTGCCGATCTGTATGAAAGTATGGATTTTCTCTCTCAGTGTTTGCTTCCACACTTCTGCAAATTATAACACTTGCATCAAAATTGTCTCGTCTGAAATACGCTCCTCTAAGTGGAGGCAAATGTTACAGTTCACTCATTTCAATAGTACTGGCTCCAGAGGTCACCAGGAACAGAGAAATGCCACATCTGCCCAGCGTTATAAAACATCTTTCACTTAGGTCACTATGCATACATTTGCAAATAAATAAAAAGTAATTCAGGTTCTGATATCCACCATCTTTGACCTCAGGGTGGGGTGGTGGAATTGAGCCTTGAAGAGTTTGTGTTTATTTAATTAATGTAAGAGGCCAGTGGGCAGGAATCACATGACACCAAGAGGCAAGAGAAACCACCAGACACTCTGCAGTCAGTGACTAATCTGCTCCCCTGTCCTCTCTAACCATGTCCACAGCTTGAAGACAGAAATCCAGACTGTCCTTACCCAGGGACCCCTCCAGCCTCCATGTGATTGGCCAGGGTCACGTCATGTGACCACACGTCGTACTGCCACTTCTGCAGGCCGATGACCCCGCAAAGGACGTTCCCGGAATGCACTCCCACGCGCATGTTAATATCCACGCCAGTTGCATCCCTCACCTTCCTGCAGAGAAGGAAAGTACCATCACCATCGAGAACACTCTCTTATTCCTTTGACTCTTGGCCAGTTTTCAGGGCACTGTTCTATTCAGAATTGCTCAGGCTGTGGGAAACATAGCCATGACTTCCTCCTGTGGCACAAGATTGCTGCTCTGGGCCAAGGGAAAGGCCTTTACTTTTTGGTTGTCCCCAGGCTCCACTCCCCTGGCTATGACAGCCACATGAGAGGCCAGGCTACCGGTGCTGATGCAGCCTTTCAGCTGTAGCTTTGACTCTTTCAACAAATACAAGTATCAGGCACCTGTCACATGCTGACACCTCTCCAAATTTTCACACTAGAATCATGTGACATTGCCCTGTACTGTCAGAAATGGTCTGAGATGCCACCTATGATACTACCACTTACACAATGGATGTCCCCAGCGAATATTTTCTGCTGATAAGAGACAATACAGCTTATTTGTGAGCCTAATAATGACTTCAGCCTGAATAGGAATTTTGTAAAAAACCTAACCATGAGTTTAAAGCATTTCAGTTGTGCACAATCTTTAACAAAAACAACAAAACTCTTCCAAGACTTTTAAAAACGTGTAAGGTATCATTAAAAAGAAACTAATTAAAAATATCATTTAAAAATTCTTGAGGATCCTATCAGTAAGTCATTTAGAGACAAATGAAGACAAATGAAGAACTTCCTTTAATGGAAAATGGAAAAGCTTATTAATTTATGCCAACTAAATATATTTACCTGTTAAATATTACTACCAAAGAAGTATACAGGGTGGTGTCCCGAGGTACATGGAGAGAATTATCCCAGAGCAAATGTGGAGGGAAGTGATGACAATGATTGTGACCCAGCAGAGGACGCTACCAGGTGTGGGCTGCAGTAAATAAGAATCTCAAAATGCCATCGGCACGGATGTCATGCTTCAATGATACAATGACATCGTTTGAGCATGTGAAAAGTGATGAGAAGTCATAAGAAGAAATGGATCCACAAAAAATAATGACTTCCTGAGAAAAGAATCTAAAATGCTGTTTCCTCCTTCTCTCCACCTTTCTTCCTTCCCATCCCTTCCTCCTTCCCTATCTTCCTGTTCTGTTTTTTCACAAAAAACATCACAACCTATCTGGTCCCATGCAAGTCATCTAAACGCTTCACTCCTGTCCACAGAATGGGTCAGCGTCTCAACGTGACACTGGAGAGCTGCCCCCTGTCACTCCATCCTCCATCAGCAATGGGTCCTTATGGCTGCCTGGGCACCATATGGTCCTTAACTCTGGGCCTTTGGTCAAAATGGTTTCTCTCTCTCTTCCTCACTTCCCTGAGCCTCCCTTCCCTGACAGGGCACAGGCATCACGTGGCTAGCTGGCACTGTTTTTTCCATCAGCAGCTTAGGCATGACCTCGTCTGGGGAGGCTTTCTAGTCTCTCCTTCTAGACTGATGTGGGCACCACCCACCCCTCTATGCTCCAGTCTCTCTGAGTGCAGTCAGCACTCCCTGCTTGTGTTCACATCTGCTCTGTCAACCCTGTGAAGACACACCTGGTCCAAATGGTTTGTAGATCCATCAGGGGGTTCAGGGTCTGATACAACACAGACAAATTGGCATAAGTTTACTAACTGATACAGGTCATTTCTGAAGGATTTTACTGTGTGTCTGTCATTGGGAGACAATGATCCTGAAAAATTTGCCATAGAACCTGTCGTTGTTCTTCAGATTTCCTGTTATTGAGAGAGAACCGTTCCAGCCAATGACATTTCTGTTGACCAGATATGGCCAACAGCAAGTCAAGAGCGAATAAAAGGGTGGATGACATACTCTACAGTTGGTCATTTGTGACAGAACTGACTGGTCAATGATTTGGCTTTTTAAAAAATTGTTTTATTTAAATTCAACTTAATTAACATATACTATATTATTAGTTTCAGAGGTAGAATTTAGTGACTCAACCAGGTGTATATAACACCCAGTGCTCATCACATCACGTACTCTCCTTCATGCCTGTCACCCAGTTGCCCAATCCCATCACATCCCCTCCTCCAGCAACCCTCAGTTTGTTTCCTAGATTTAAGATTCTCTAATGGTTTGTCTCCCTCTCTGTTTTCAACTTATTTTATTTTCCCTTTCCTTCCCCTATGTTCATTTATTTTGTATCCTAAATTTCACATGAGTGAAATCATATGGTATTTGTCTTTCTGATTGACTTTTTTCTCTTAGCAAAATGCCCTCTTTAAAACCATCTCCATGTCCTTTGTATCTTTTTTAGAAAAATGAGGTGATCAAAGGTTCAAATGAGTTGACGGACCAAAAGTTTTAATGCATTTGGATGCAACCTGTGTGATCTACAGAAAAATATCAAAATAGTTGCTTAAAGCTTGTGACAATAGAAGACATTCATTTCAGTTTAAGAGGATCCTTAATCACTTACAAAGCCAGGGATCTGCACATTAGTTCCTGGATTAAGAACAGTTTACATTTTCATGACAGGGAAAAAAATCTCTCTAAGCACTAAGGATATTCCAAACCGCAGCTGACGTGCTTCGGTGGTGCTTTAGCTAATAGAGAATGAGGTGCTGAACACATGTGGAGGTCCAAACCCAGAGGAAAAATACAGGCAAATGTTCCCAGACCTACGTTGCTGGTTTCTACGAAAAACCTGAGACAGTCAGGTGAAATTCCAAGTCCAAGTGGACTCTTTCTCTCCACCACCTTAAAAATTAAAATTCTTGTATTCATCTTCATCTTATGGTTCAATAAATGGAAATGGAAGTGCTTGCCCTTGTATGTTAGAAGAACAAAGAATTCTTGACATTTGCTGAGATGCCCTCTCTTTGCCCTCTCTTTACCTGCCTTTTACTAGAAATGCAACAAAACCACCTATTACTAATCACTTTGTCAAATGCCTATGATCTGAACAGTTTGATATATAACAGAGAGACTGTGGAAGTCTCTTGGTCACTGAGTGGCAGAGCAGAGAGACACACAACCATTGCCTGATTTGAAGCTTAAGCTTAGTTATAAGCAAGAGTTCTAGAAAGTTTCCTCAAATCTTCTACTGTTAACTGAGATTCTGGATGCATGAGCTATTACTTATGTATCCATCATGGACGGATAAATAAAATGTGGTATATACATACAATGGAACATCACTCCCCCATTAAAAGGAATGAAGCACTGATGCATTCTACAAGGTGGATGAACCTTGAAAACATTATACTATGTGAAATAAGCCAAACACTAGCCAATGAATATTGTGTGATGCCAACGCATATGAAGTATCTAGAAAAGGCAAATTCTCAGAGACAGAAGGTTAAAAAAGGGCTGGCAGGGGCTGGGAAGAGAGTGGAATGGGGAGTTATTGCTTATGGGTATAAAGTTTCTGTCTGGAATGATGACAAGATCCTAGTAGTAGACAGTGGTGGAGGTTGCCCACATTTTAAATCTACTCGATGTCACTGAATTGCACATGTAAAAATGTTAAGGAACACTATTTATGCATATTTTGTCACGATAAAAAAAATTACTGAAAAATACTACTGATGAGCTGGTGACATGCCAGTGGGCAGAATGTACATAAATTTCTTCTAAAAGCTCTTCAACATGGTGTGAGTAACACAAGCTGATGGAACTGGGAAATGGTTGATGCAAAATCAGAAACCAAATTTTAGTAATCCAACATATTATTGAAGCATGTAATAAATACATTAAAAAAAAATCCCTTCTCCTACTAGAATATTTCACCCCGTGTTGGAAACCCACTCCGAGACTGCCTCCAGGGGCAGGTGATAAATTTGAGAAAACCTATTAGTTTTACTGATTAGATTCACTTCCCCTTTCTAGATCCAGAAACGGAAACAGTTAATTACTTTAAAAAAAAAGTAAAACTAATTTTCTTTTTTTTTTTTTCTTTTTTTTTTTTTAAAACTAATTTTCATGTCAGAGAAGACAAATGAGAGTTACTCTGAGGAAGAAGCAGGAGGGATCAGATTATTCCCACACGATATATATTGTGAGATGCAGAGGCCATACTGCAAATCCTCCCATCTCTATTCTTTCTTCAATTCCACCTAATTCATTTGCCTCCCAATGCTGACTTGTCCATAGTGGTCTGTGGACACTAGAGGATGTGGACCACAGGGATCTCCCATACTTAGTGGAGGCAATGTGGGCTTCACCACGTTCATCCCCGGATAGCACTGGGAAAGCCACCCATTAGCTTGTTCAGTTCACTTCATCATGTAACTAACATACATGGTGGCTAAACATGTGACAGCCTGACTTGTTGCTTTCCCACTGAAAGCCCCATTTACTATAAACCTTAGACAAGGAAATAGAGCATCAGCCACATAATTCCCCCTCCTGCTTAGACCAAAAATGTAGATAGTGTAAGATCATGTGACTAAAACAGGCCATCAAAAAACCCAATAAACTCAAATCTTTCAATCACATAACCAACAAACAAGAGCTTTTACCATTTATAAGAATATTCTGGCTTCTATCAAGGGCATCACTAAAGAAGTATGTTATGGCACCAGTAACAAAAAATAATTTTGCACCTTACACTTTTATCTGGCACTTGTCAACTGTAACATTATTCTACATAAGTAAATCTTCTCCAGAATTATGATGAAAGAAACCATAGATACAACACAGAAAACATACTCTATGTATATAAACTGAATCTAAACTTATAGAGCTGAGTATTTTTGACTAGATGCAGTAATTTTGGAGTCTGGTGGTAAAAACTACCTTCTTTCTGACAACTTGAGTGTAGCCATGTTGTTTGTCTAAGATGGTCTGTATGGAGTGTTGAATCACTAAATTGTACAGCTGAAACTAATATACTGTACTGTTAACTAATTGGAATTTAAGTAAGAACTTTTAAAAAGGAAATTGTTTGTCAGATGATAAGAGCACAGACATTTTTCTTAAGATCGAAGAAGATATTTAAATGAAAAAAGTCATGTTGGAAACAACCCAAACTCTACTTGCCCGTAGATTTCTACCTTGGTCTTGTTGTGATCTAAGGCTAACAACAATACAAAACACTTACGGAAGTGTTACTTTGGACTGAGTTACTCACACGCCAATAGTTGGGTCTCTGCACACTTATATTCAAAGGCACAATAATGCTTTTAATCCCAGTAGACAGAAAAACAGGAATAGTTGTGAGTGACAATTATAACTCAAGATTCTTAAAAGAGTTGAAAAGGATCCTACTAAGCATCACACTTACTTTATGGCTTCACACATGTCCAGCCCCATTTTCACACAGTTCTTGGCATGGTTTGGGAGAGATATAGGGAGTCCGGATACACAATAGTAGCAGTCTCCCAAAATTTTTATTCTCATGCATTCATTCTCCTGGAAGAAGAAATCACAGCATTCAGTTGCGCTCAGTACTTACACAAAGGTTTAGATTTTCCGAATATCGTCAAAGGCATGTTCTACTGATACCATCACAATGACCAGGGCTTGTGGGGACAGAAATGAGCACTGGTTGTGTTTCCCTTCATGATCCAACAAGGATGGGCCACCCTCACCTACATGCTCCTTTGCCGGAGCAGGAATAATAAGGAAAAGGGGAAGGAAAGGAAAGCAGAGAGAATGTTCTGGAATGATTTACTCTTAACAGTAGCAGAGGGGTACAATGACAGGGTCATTCTCTCCAGCCCAAACATCCCAAACACTGGTGGCAAAATGAAATAGTCCACGCAGAGCAGAATCTTCCAGGACAGTGAATGATGACTAGAACTCAAATGGAATTAGAACTGTATGCCAATCCCTACTATGCTCATGTTTTTGTTTTTTTTTTTCATTTATTTTAAAGCTGAAGGAGATTCTTACCTGCAGAATGTAACTTCTGATAAACATCTCTATAATACAATAAGCTACCATTCAACATTGCCAAGTAATTTAAAACTTAATTCTGACCTTAGGTTAAACTATTTTAATATGAAATGAGATTCATTATTTTTCTTGGCTGGGTTGTTTTTATATTATGATATTGAGATTAGCTTCATTTATATGTAGTAATCCTACATGCATTTCTAACTTTTCTAGTTACTTTATAGACTCGTCAGTAAGGAAAAAAAGAAAGGGAAAAAGACAGGCAAAAGAAAAAGAAGCAAAAAACCCCAAAGATGTGCCAAACACAGATCTTTTCCTTCTTAACACTAACACAGGCTTATGTATATACTGAACAAATCTGAAATAATAAAATGAACATAAGATTTTCTTGTTCTTAAGTATGCGTTAAGTTTGTTGAAGATTTTGCATACTTCTTTTCCTGCCTGATATGGAGTGCGCAAGCTAGGGCATATTTTCATACTTATCTATGATGCTGTAGACAATGTGCTTAGTAACTCCTGATTAAAAATATCGTAAGTAATAAAAAGGCAAACAAGTATGTATTAATAGGGCTTCCATCCCATATTGTTAAATAGATATTTTGAATCTAGAAAACACTGAGATTAACAAAAGTGAATTCTTGGCAAACTTATCAAAGATCAGTTGACCCTATACATGTGTGCATGGGTTTATTTCTGGACTCTCAGTTCTGTTCCATTGGTCTATAGGTCTGTTTTTAATGCCAGTATCATACTGTTTTGATTCTGTAGCTTCATAATTCATTTTGAAATCAGGAAGTGTGATGCTTCCAGCTTTGTTCTTCTTGCTTACAATTGCTTTGGCTATTTGGGATCTCCTGTGGTTCTTTATGAATTTTAGATTGTTTTTTCTGTTTCTGTAAGAGATACCACTGGGATTTTGATAGGAATTGCACTGACTCTGTAGATGCTTTGGATATTATGGACATTTTAGCAATATTAGTTCTTCCAACCCACGAACATGGGATGTCTATTTATTTGTGTCTTTTTAGATTTCTGTCATCCATGTTTTGTGGTTTTCAGTGTACAAGCCAATTCACCTACTTGGTTAGGTTTATTCCTAAGTATTTTATTCTTTCTGATGCTAATGTAACTTTTCTTGATTTCCTTCCAGATACTTAGTATTAGCATAAAGAAACACAACTGTTTTTTGTACACTGATTTTGTATCCTACAACTTTACTAAATTCATCTATTAGTTATTAAAAAAATATTTATTTGAGAGACAGAGAGAGTGTGTGAGCAGGGGGAAGGACAGTGGGAGAGGGAGAAGGAGAGAAGGAGATCCCCAGCTGAGTGCAGAACCAGACATGGGGCTCAATCACATGACCATGACATCATGGCCTGAGCCAAAATCAAGAGTTGATGTCCAACTGACTGAGCCACCCAGGCACCCTCTATTAGTTCTAACAGATTTTGTGGACATTTTAGGGTTTTCTATACACAAGATCATGTAATTTGCAAACAGGGATAGTTCTACTTCTTTTATGATTTGGATGCCTTTTATTTCTTTATCTTGCCTAATTGCTCTGGCTACTTCAAGGACTAAGTTGAACAGAAGTGGTGAGAGTAGACATCCTAGTCATGTTCCCAAAGGGTATTTAATTTTGTCAAATTTTGTCAAATGCTTTCTCTGCATCTTCTGAAATGATCATGTAATTTCTATCCTTCATTCTATTAATGTGGTCTATTATGTTGATTAACTTGTGTTGAACCAACCTTGTATTCCAGAAATAAATCCTACTTTATCATTGTGTACAGTCCTTTAAATGTGCTATTTGAATTCAGCTTGCTAAGTGAAATATGCCTGACTTTATTCAGGATATCTCATGATCCTGAATAAGAGAGTGCATGATCTCACTTATATGAGGAATCTGGAATAGCCAAAGTCACAGATCAGAGAGTAGACTGGTAGTTGCCAGGCATGAGGGAAGGGAAAAATGGAGGTTATGGGTCAGAGGGCATACAGCTTCAGTTATGTAAGATGAGTAAGTCTTGGAGATCCACTGTATAGCATTGTGTCTATCGTTGACAATACTGTACTGTATACTTCAAAACATGCAAAGAAGGTAAAGCTTATGTTAAGTGTTTTAATTACATCATCATCAATAATAAAGAGGGAAAGAGGACATTTCTGTATGTGGTGGATATGTTTATGGTATATTGTGGTGATGGTTTCACAGGTGTATGCTTATCCTCAAGCTCATTACCTTTTATATATCAAATATGCAGTTTTTTTGTATGTCAATTATACCTCAATAAAGAGGCTTAAAAGATTTTTAAAATAAGTGAATGATCTGATTTTGAGTTCCTTAGCTTAGTTATGTGCCTTATGTAGAATTCATTCAATTGGCTGAGCTGTTTGCTTATGATGCATGTTATTTAACCAGGAGGCATGAAGTGATTCCCAAAACATGCTCCCTCTGTGACCAACAATGGATGCACCAAGCCATCCTAGGCTATATGCTGATATCGCCTGGACATTCCTTTGTTATAACCACCAGAGAGGAAGAGACGGCCACACCAAGTACTTCTGTTATGAGCACTGAATTTTGTCTTCCCCAAATTCATATGTTGAAGTCCTAACACCTGGTGCATGTGAACTTGATCTCACTGCAGACTTAGTTAAGATGGGGTCGTACAGGGGTTGGTTGGGTCACTAATCCAATATTCGGTGCCTTTATAAAAATGGGATATTCAGACAGTGAGATATGCCCAAAGGGAGAATGCCATTTTAACATTGGAGATATGTTGTCACCCACCAAGACTGGGATCTTTCTTTCTAATGTGACAAAAGTGACTTTTTAGTAATTCAAACTTTTAAGGCATTATTTAAGTTTTAAATCTTTTTCTAAAAATGAGCAGCCAAAAAGCTCAACCTCTTCCTTTGGTTTGGTAAAAGGAAGAAAGCTGTGCTAGCCTCTTACTGCTTTTTTAAAATCCCCAATGATATCCATCATGGTCAGGCAGGCAGCAGAGGGCACCTCCTGGGGAGCCTGACCCAGGAGTGACCCTGTGAACATCAGAAAGCCACATTTATTCTTAAGAGGCTTGCCTGGAATGTTCTGTATGGTTTAAAAGTGAGATGAATCTTGCAGTGAACTAAATTTGGGACCAACTCTCTCTTCCATATATAAATAATTCACTTTAATAAGCATAATTTAGTTTTTTTTTCTGGAAATAATTCAAAGAAAGAATGAAGCTGACTGGTAATGCGTTATGAGGTGGAAGTAAAGGGCTGGCAAGGAGGGAACTATTTTTTATCACTATTCCCACCAGGAACCCTCATGGTTCCAGTAAATATGCAAGTTCTAGTTTTGGATTGCCTGTCACCATTTCCTCTCCATGAAATTTCCCATCCATGAGCACATGAATGGGAAATAAGGAACTGACATTTCTGTTCAAGTGGCACAAAGGTCAATAGATATAAATGAGACAATAGTAAACAAAGGGCTTAGGTGGAAAATGTGCATCCTATTTAGGGGTTCTTTCAGGCTGCTGAATACATGAACAGCTATGAGTGGATGAGAGGCAATCATGTTTCCAACTCCTGACATCAAAATGCCTAAAAAAGAGGAACTTAGAACAGCATCATACAGAGGCATATACAACTTATACTCACCATCTTGAATGTATTTACTATATGTGTGTTGAGTTCTCTATATGCAGACATTTTAAAAATAGATGCAAACATGTGCTAATTGTATGCTACAACATTTCTCATCCCGGAGAAATGAGACTCATCAGAGCCCAATGGCAAATAAACCATATGAAACTATAAACACCATTCCTAAATAGTGCTCTATGAAAAAGCATATAATTGATAAGGGACAAGAGAAAAAAAAAGTTAGTCAACACTTTATAAATCCTCAAAAGAGAAGGGACTCACTAACACTCGTACCTTTGCAATTTGATCAAACTTTCCAAACAGCTCGTTCAGCATGTGGACCAGCTCTCCTGGGGAGCAGTCACTGGCCAGCCGGGTGAAGCCAACAATGTCAGCATACAGGATACTGTAAGAACAAGGGTAGAAGTGTTTGCAATTTCAGATTTGTTAAGAAGTAATGGTATTTTTTTTCCCTTGAAAGAGTATATAGTTCTTTACATTTATATCTATATTTTACAAGAAAAATGTCACCTCCCTGGATAGGAAATAACATAAACATTGTGCCAATTTTTCCCATTAAAAATTTTTTTTGATGCCAAGTTTTTATAATTAAAGAAAAAGTCACATGATGCACTTCATCCATTCTAGTCCATTCTTACTGATCACCTTTATTCTCTCATGGCCAGTCCCTTTCTCCCTGCTTGGTTTATGTGGTATTCATCCTGAGAGTTCATTACATGGGCACAATTCAGATATCTATTTGAACTGCTACATGCATTTAAATTATAAGAATTCCTAAAGTAGAAGAAGCAAAATCAGAATAGCAAATTCTGCTTTCACTTATTCAAAGAAAGAATAACAATCTTCTTAAAAGAAAGAGTACTTAACAAAAGGTTTTGTGGGCAGCCCAGGTGGCTCAGTGGTTTAGCACAGCCTTTGGCCCAGGGTATGATCCTGGAGACCCAGGATCGAGTCCTGCATCGGGCTCCCTGTGTGGAGCCTGCTTCTCCCTCTGCCTGTGTCTCTGCCTCTCTCTCTCTCTCCGTATCTCTCATGAATAAATAAATAAAATCTTAAAAAAAAAAAGGTTTTGAATTACTTATTCCTTGCCAGGATGAAGCTGACATGGTGCATCTTCCTTGAGCCCAGAGTGTTGTTGGGGTGATGCATTAAACAAATAAGGAAGGACACCAGCAAAGTCCAATCACAGTGATAATAAGTGTGTGTGTTGTGTGTCATGGGAAGGGGGGTTAGCTGGTGATGAGTCCAGGAGAGCTTTCTTTCAAGGGACGTACATGCTAGTGAGACGTATCAGATTCCTCAGAGTCGTGTCTGTGTTTAGTTAACCCTCAAAGGTCAGGATAGGAAAACATAGCCTCAGGATGTGCATTACCACTTTTCCACACAATGACATGCATATGATTTGTATAAAGATCTCACAAAGAGGCCTAAAATTCCTGCTGGCAGTTGGAGATTCAGATAATATGGTTTAAGTTGTACCCTGAAACAAAATTACCACCTCACACCCATCAGGATGGCCAGTATCCAAAAAATAGGAAGTAAGAAGTATGGTCAAGGCTGTGGGGAAATTGGAACCCTTCCCCACTGCTGGTGGGAATATAAGACGGTGCAGCTACTCCAGCAAAAAGTATGGTGGTTCTTCAACAGATGAAACAGGATGACCACGTGACCCACCAAGTCCCCTCCTGGGAATATATCCCAAAGAACTGGAAGCAGGGACTCGAACTGATATTTGTATACCATGTTCACAGCAGCATTATTCACAATAGTCAGAAGGTAGGAATAAATCAAATACACTAACAGATGAATAAAGAAAAATGATATACCCAGAATACATGAAATGTTATTGTCTTTAAAAGAATGGAATTCTGACACATGATACAATATGATGAACCTTGGACACATGATACTAAGTGAAGTAAGCCAGACACAAAAGGACAAAGACTGTATGATTCCACTTACATGAGAAACCTAGAATAGTCAGACCATAGAGACAGGAATTAGAGGGATGGGTGCTAGAGACTGGGTGGCAGAGGGAAGCTGCTGCTGAATGGGTACAGAGCCCCAGTTCAGGATGAAGAAAAAGTTCTGGAGATGGTGGTGATGGTTGCAGAACAATGTGAAGGTGTTTAACGTCACTACACTGTACAATTAAAAACTGTTAAAACTGTGTTATGGTACGTATGTTTTACCATAATAAAAAAAGTAACATGGCATTGGCCAGTCTGATCTCAGGTTGGATCTCTGCTGTTGGCTGCACTCCATTCACTGTGCCAAACACAAGGCTTGTGGCTTCACCTTGGAGGGAAGACTTAGTACTCTGCTGATGACAAAAGCTGGAGGAGAACTCTCTGGTCCAAGAAAATCATGGCTGCAGGGGCTTCTGCATTGTCCATTCTGCTCAGATGGTGCCATCAAACTTTCCCTACTCCCCCCATAGCACCCTGTAGAAGCAAGGATCACAGACACTGAGCCTGGTCCAAGAGGAAAAATTAACTCTGCTTGTGCAGAGAAAGAGCATCTGATCCAAGGAAGTATTGAGAAGGAGAATGTGCGGATGGGCAGTTGAATCTCCTTCCTTCTTCCTGTGGTCAAACATTGTAGTGGGTGAAGGCGCCCCAAGACAGGCTGGCCATAAATGTCTTACAATGGCCCAAAAGTTACCTGGAAGCCAGGAGATTCAAAATGTAAACAGGTAATTGTGATGCAAAGAGTTATAGGAGAGGAAGCATGGTACTCTTTGGGATCGCACAGGTACCCGACCTAGACTCTAATTAGACAGCCACTTCAGAGAGATCACTCCAGCCACAGCAATCTGGAAGCACACAGGTCAGTTAGAACCATAGCCCTTTCCTCCAAGAGGGCCATGGGGAGGGTCTATTGTCAGGAGAAACGGACAGAACTGGACAGATACGGGAGAAACATAGGAAGAAGAATGAACCAGGTATGGTTAGCAATCAGTTATGGTGGATGGTGTGACTAGGAGAGGGAGGCCTCAAGGATGAAGACCCAGTTTCTGGTTGAGAAAGGGGCTCAAACCCAGCTCTGAACAAATCAAAACAAGCTTGTAGAGGAAGATGACCCATTCAACTCTGGTTGGGTTGAGTTTGATGGTGGTGTCAGTGGAGCATCCAAAAGGAAGATATTCACTAGGTAAGTAAGTATGGAAAGCTATGGTTGAGTTCTGCATCTTTTTTTCTCAAGATTTATTAATTTGGAGAGTGCATGAGCCAAGGCAGGGGCAGAGAGAGAAAGAGAGAGAGAATCCTCAAGCAGCCTCCCCCCAGAGCATAGAGCCTGATGCAGGGCTCCACCCATGACCCATGATATTGTAACTTGAGCTGAAATCAAGAGTCGGACACTCAATCGAAAGAGCTCCCCAGGTGACCCAACTGAGTTCTGCACCTTAGTATCCCACAGTTGGTAATTAAAGTCCTGGATGAGAAATGGACAGAACAGAGAGGAGCTGGGAGACAGCCCTAAAAACACTCATTTACAGAGAGGCTAGATTTAGGGAAGAGAAAATGGAAAAGGAGATGGTAGGAAGAGAAATGGAATATGATGTCATGGAGTACACAGCATGGGAAAATTCTTTGTGTGGGAAGGCAGGGTCAAGTGGCCAACCATATCGAGCTGTCAGAGATAAGGACACAGAGGCTAAGTCATACTGAGATATGGGAACAACATAGCTGGTGGGAAACTGAGCAAGAATGAGTTCTGTGATGTGGTGGAGGCAGATGGCAGAGTGTGAGGATTCGAGGAGGGCGAGAACACAGGGAAAACCAGAGCGTAAGGAACAACTTTTCTTTTCTAGAATCTTGGCTATAAAAGGGAGAAATGGTCAGTTTCTGAATGGGGTGGTGGTGCTAGATTATGGGATGTGTGCTTATTTGCAAAGATGGGAAGGATTTGTGAATGCTTCAGCCCTAGTGGCAGGATTCAGAGGAAGATGCTGAAGATTAGGGAAGCAGCTAATAGCAGCTACCCTGCCATCTAGAAATGCCTCTCCTCCTCATTATTCTTCACATTATTATCACCCTCAGATAGAAAAGAGCTAATATATGTTATTAACAAATAATAAACATCTTTTTGAATAAATTGACAAAGCAGAACTAAAAGTTAATGAAACTTCACTGTCTACAAACCTAATAATTCTCATAAAAAGAAAAAAGACCTTCAAAAACCCTCAGGTATTGACTGGACTCTCTGCAATATCCATTTACCATGTCGGCTTCTTTGCTATTGCCTACCTTGCCCAGGATGAAAAGTCATGTTTTCATACTTATTATTACAAAAATAATTGGTACACCATGTGATTTGTGTATGCTTTTACTTTTTAAGTTTTGGTATTTAAGTTACTTTAATGTTCCAACTATGTGAATTTAAATTTAATTCGACACAGCTAATAGATTCTAGACAATCTCTGAAGGTACTTGAAGCTGTGTCTGTAATCCTTTGCCTCAACAGTGTGGTGGCCAGCTTCCAAGATGGCCCCAGAGAGGTCCTCACCTTCTGGTACCTACTCTCTTGTAGTGTCCACCCTCCACTGGATAGGGTTGACCTGTGTCATCAAGAGGTTGCTGCAGGAACTACAGCAATAACTTTCCAAGCCTAGATCATAAAAGATCTTCCACCGGGCTGTCTTGGAGTCCTTGCCCTGGGAAGCAAGCTTCCATGTTGTCAGGACACTCAAGAAACCTATGAGCAGACTCAGTGATGATGAGCTAAGGCCTCCAGCAAGCCACATGAGGAATGGCCTCAGAGGCAGGTGCCCCAGCAGCCCACCGGATACCAGGCCTGAATCCACATCAAAGACCATAAACCAGAACCACCAGGTGAAACTGTTCTCAACTTGGGACAAACAGAAGCTGTGAGATAATGTTTACTGTTGTCTGAAGCCACTAGGTTTTGGGGTACTTTGTCACGTAGAAATTGGAAGTTAATGCAGATAGCATGGGGAGCCTTCATCAGCTGTCTGAGGCTGGAGGTCTCATCGGTCATTTTTATAGGGCTCTTTTCCCCGGGGATTATCTCACAGATACTCAAAAGATATTCGGGGATCTTGTTTAGATACAGCTGCATTTGTCTTTACATGTGTTAAACATCCCATGTGTACTTAAAACTATTTCCTCAGACAGGAGGGGTATTGCCAATTTTCAGACAGCTAAGGCTGGAAGGGGCAATTTCTAGCATAACACCTTGTTGGATACTGGGAGAATGTTTCTACTTTCCTTCTTTGGGGAAAACGCTTAAAAATCTGAAGGCAGGCCAGTGTTTTAAATAATTTTACTCCTTAACAGGTGCAAATGCTCTTGAAATACATTTCCTTTTTTTAACCCCCCAAATGGTAGGGACTTAAAAAAATTATTTTTTTTACCCGCGATTCTTCATTTATCCTCTGCTTCTTTAGTTCCCACTGATTTATAGCTTTTTTTTCTATTATTTCTTTCCCAATTTGCATTTCTCATTATATATTTAGCTCTGTGCGTGCTTGGACCGTATGCATCACTAGCTCACATACCTTTCCTCAAATCTGGGGTCAAAATGATACTGTCTTAGCAATGTAAATTACAGTAGAAAATGTAGTCAAATTTATTTCTTACTAATAAACTTCGAAAACCCTGGACTTGCAAACCAGCCTGGATGCCAGCATCATGCACTGTTAAGGATCCCAGCTTGAGAGTAAAAGGCCAAGTAGCCAAGTAGTCAATGTTCCACAAACTGTAGCTGTGTTTGTGATTGTTGCTGCTGAACTACTGAACAGAGTAGGTAATAACATCAAGGAGGAACAAATGAGGCCAGATGCACAAGTTACTTATCGAGGGAACCTGGCAAGAATAAAAAGCACTTTTGTGATGTAGTTGAAAGGATGTAAGGAAACTCCTCCAAAGAAGTGGTATGAAGACTGGGTGGGCTTGGAGAACAGTGAGGCACCAGGCATACAGTCTGCAGGGGCCGAGTTCTGCTATAGCTGGGAGACAGGCAGCCTAGGAGGAAATGCTCTTCTGCATGTGAAGTGAGGGCCTGCACAGCTCCTCTCTGGAGCTTAGGGAGAAGGAGGCCCCATGTGGTTCTCCTTCTGGACCTCAATCCCATGCTGATAACATGGTAGTCTGCCAAGTAGTGAGATTATAGGAATGGCTCCCTGGGAAGCAGATGGGACTATGGCAGACTTGGAAAACAAGAACTTTTACTATTAATTAATTAAGATGTACACCAGTCCCCTGTGATATTGGTTGCTGATTGGCCATAACCCCAGAAACCCATGATTCCTGATGGACAGGAAGTGTTAGCTTCATGAGGCCCTGGCCCTGCTAAGTCCCCTGGAGGAATCAGTTCTTGCATCAAGAGCCCACAGGCCCTACCTTCAATCTTACTACAAAGCCAAGGGGCCTGTACTCCAGGGATGCCATGATATCTGCCTATGGTGCTCCCAGAATAAGTACCCCACTAACTGCCTCTCTTTCCTTTGGGACTGAAGGTCCACCATAGAAAGTGGGGCCATGATGGATACCACCATCCAGGAAAGTGAAGAAGATTCTGCTTTCTTATCCTCAGGCCCTGAGAGGCAGCAGAAAGGAGGTGGAGTGGGGACTATATTAACAGTCTCAGAGGAGCTATGATTTTGTGGGATGGGAGCTCCCAGTTAAAAATGTCCCCAGGCTGGCAAATGGCTCCCCGGACTCACTAACAGAGAACAGAGCAGCATACCTCACGTTGGTGTGTCGCTTGACATACAGGTTGTGAAAGTTGTTTGTGTTTTCCATTTGGCCGGCTTTGGGGCCCTGAAGCCTCTGGATGATCTCAGCTTTCATTTCCATGGCTATGTGAGCAGGCAGCAGAGAGAGCAAAAGCCGTTCCTGAAACAGAGCGTGGGAGGGAGACCAAGACGTTTCAAATCATTACGGTAACATCCACGTAATCTCTGAAAGCATCACAGAACCGCGGCAGGGCCGATTCAAGGACTCTTTCCCACAAGCTAAAACACGGAGTGTAGAAAGACATATTGAAAAAAAAAATCAAAATTTCTAAGGTCAAAGTGTGTTATATTATTATTTATTTATTGAGTTCTAAGTATATGTTCTTCAGAGTAGAGGATAAAGGGCTGCAAAGTTATTTCCCCTAAGGATCCTGTTTATCTACTTTGATTTTAAAATAGTAGAGTAAAATGATATAAAAATGCCAGAAACCTATGGCCTGCCTAAGATAGAAAACACTCATTTTTGCTTGCCCATTCATTTGGGAGGTAAAGTACAAGCTTTATTGCATTTCAGAAAATCAACAAATATTCCACATTTCCTAAATAAGATAGTCAAATATTTTCAAATATTTCATTTCCTCTGTGGTAACCACCCAATTCCCTTTAATGACTCTAAATTTTCATAAAGCTGGAGTCAGAAATAGCATCTATAAAATGTCATATATAAGAGACTACATGTGGAACACACAAAAATGATAAATTATGAGCTTTTCTTATATTTTTAGTCTTAAATACAGTAAGCAACATCTAACGTTACACTTATTTTAATTTCTACTTATTTTAGTTAGAGTGACATTTGTAATATTTTTTTTCTAGAAAAAGTATTAAATAAGGGCAATCTATGGAAGTTTATACTCATCCTTAGTTATCCTAAACATTAATTTATTGTAGAGGCACCTGGGTGGTTCAGTTAAGCGTCCAACTCTTGGTTTTGCCTCATGATCTCAGGGTTGTGAGATTAAGCCTCATGGTGAGCTCTGTGCTCAGCGCAGTCTGCTTGAGATTCTCTCTCCCTTTCCCCCTGCCCCTCCCACTCATGCTCTAAAATAAATAAATAAATCTTTAAAAACATTTATTATAGAAAATACCATATTCTTTAGGTATTGTGCATTTAACAACTGATAAATGTTGATTAAAAAACATCTGTTGAATGAAATATTTTTTGTCTTCCACATTTTCTGTTTCTTTCTGCTTTCCTTCTTTTCATTCATTCATTCATTCATTCACTCACTGATCCATCCATTTATTTATGGGGACAAAGTGATAAGAAAATATAGGGGAGGGGAAGCTGGTCTTTGCTCTCAGGTTTACAGGGCTGGTGTCCCTCTGGGCCAACCCCCAAGGTACATCATTTTGGTGGCTCCTGAAAACATCCACTGAGGGAGCAGAGGGAAGGCCAGGAGTGCATCCTGATGAAGATGAGAAGACCCTCACGACAGCACTCCCCAGTCTGCTTTGGGGAAAAAACAGGTGCAAAGCCAAAAGCAGACCAAGTGGGTACCTATGGGGGAATCCCAATGCATCGCAAAGCATTTCACCAGGAACTGGCATAACTGAGTGTCGGCCATTTGTTCTCTCATTCATTAATTTATTTACACATTCAGAAAATATACATCATTGTCTATTAAATGCCAGGCTTCACGATGAGCACTAGTGATGGATGCAAACAAGAGTGAGTCAACATTCCTGGATACCATGTTGTTCAAAATCCAGCAGAGAGCCCACCGCAGCCCATCAGATGAAGCTGGAGGAATAGATTGGTGTTTGAAGGAAGCCACATGCCTGAGATATAGGAAATAGAAGGGAAACTCATAGTCCAGGAGGACCTGCTACTCATGTGAAACAGGTGAATCAAAGCACACCCTACTTGATTAGTACTATTACCAACCTCTTTGCAAAAAGAGGCAGTAAGGTAGAGGGCCAGGTGTTAACAGTTGTCATAACTCAAGTGGTGGTACTGACAAGAAAGGGAATTTTATCAGTACTTAAGAGATTAAAAAGACACTTTCAATTTAATAATTCTGATCTTTTTTGTTGTTAAATTTCCTTGATGTTTCCATTTAAGTTAAGAAATAAAATAGAGAAATCAGGGGATCCCTGGATGGCTCAGTGGTTTAGTGCCTTCCTTTGGCCCAGGGTGTCGCCCTGGAGTCTCGGAATCAAGTCTCATGTCAGGCTCCCTGCATGGAGCCTGCTTCTGTCTCTGCCTGTGTCTCTGCCTCTCTCTCTCTCTCTCTCTCTCTCTGTGTGTGTGTGTGTCTCTCATGAATAAATAAAATCTTTAAAAAAATAAATAAAATGGAGAAAACAAAAGTTTTTAATAAGTTAAATGTCCATATATATCTGGGTAAATTAAAATTAATCTTAATTGTACAAAATAATGAGGATAATGTCCTGGGTGATCTAAAATTTAACAGAAGTGAAATCTACAATGGCTTTAACGCAAAAAGTGAAGTGAGAATAAATGGAGGTAAAATGTACAATCCTATGGGATTGTATGGGAAGTGGCAAAAGTAGTAATTTATAGTAGAATGCAGTAAGTCAAGAATGAATATAATTCACACAGTAGCAACAAAGAATGAAAGACCGTATGGCTAACAGACTAGCAATAAAAACGAGATAGAAATTCTTATTAATCCAAAATAAGTTGTAATGAAGAGTCAGAGAATTTTTTTGGGGGGGGGCAGTCTTTTTTTAATATTTTATTTATTTATTCATGAGAAACACTGAGAGGAGAGAGAGAGGCAGAGACACAGGCAGAGGGAGAAGCAGGCTCCATGTGGGAAGCCCGACCTGGGACTAGATCCTGAGTCTCTGGATCACGCCCTGGGCTGAAAGTGACGCTAAACCACTGAGCCACCTGGCCTGTCCTCAAAGAGAATTTAAAACAGGTGCAACAAACAGAGAATAAATTGCCAATAAGGCCTATTATATTAGAAATTACATTAAATGTAAGTGAACTAAATACTCCAATTACTTGACTAATAATGGTCAGATTGGATTTTTAAAATGACAATCTCTATTCACAATAAGCACATCCTAAATATAAGAATACAGAAATACAGAAAATAAGAAAAGATACCAAAAAAAGAGACAAATTATGAAAACCTTAATGAAAAGAAAGTTGGTGTAGTTAAATTAATATAAAATATAGGCTTTGTAGATATTTCAGTCTTTGAGGAAAGGATGGACATGTCTACATACTTAGAATTTTTTTTTTGAGAGGAGGAAATAACAGTTTTTGCTTTGAACATTGGAGATACATCTTCAAATGTGGTTCCTCCCACTCACAGACTGATGATATAAAAGGAAATAAAGGGACCTTGTGCATTGCTTTATTGCTCAACTTCTGGAGGAGTTCCTGGAAAAGACTATTTTCTCTATAGTTATTTGTTAAGTGAACGAGTGACCTACTGTAAATTTTATCTGGGACACATCAAAGAAAATCTAATTTCAAAGCTTCTGTTCACCATCAGTGGTGACTGTGCTGTGGTGGGAACCTGGAGACCTAGGTAGATAATACTCATGTTTTAAAAATCATATTAATTATCTTCTTGATCACAAATACCAGGTCATGCAAAATCTGCACTAGTGATGTTCACACAAAGGAAAATTTGACTATTCTGCACAATAAGGGTAGTGATTGCTTTGGATTCTCCTCTCTGGAAGACTATCACATGGTGGCAACGGGCTCAGGGAATGGAGGGAAGGAGTGTGAGACTCCTTCAGAGGGAGGAGAGACCCCAGTTTCATATCAACAGGCTCTACCTAAGGAGAAAGAGCACATTCCAAGTTCCATCATGTTGGAAGATGGCTGGTGAACATTGGTAATCACTTGAAATTAAATTCTGATTTTATTCCAATCTTAAGCTCAAATTCCCTCCGGTTATTCCCCAACTTTCTCTAACTTTCTAACAATAAATAGTTCATCATTTTGTTAGTTTAAAGTGAGGAGATGAGTTCAAATTTTGGACTTAAGTAAAATGCTGAAAGAGCAGAAACCATGCGTGACTGTGTGGGATATCTCAGCAGGCAGCCAGGGGCCAGGATAAATCTCCTGGTAGATGGAAAATACTAAATTCAGTAATGGAATTAAAAAAAAAAAAACAAGGCATATTTTGGTTTAGTAAAGAAACAGGGAGCCCCAGAAAAAAATGGACCCATTTGGAATTCAGAATACAAAGAAAATACTAATGACATAAAAACAGATGTTCAAATTTTAAAACTTGAAAAAAAATCTGTGTTCTTGTTAAACACAAACTGAGAGTTTGGTTTCTTTGGTTGATGGGGTGTGGTGTCAATACGAGTGGATTCTCTCTCTGATCTAAGAACCCATGTGAAAAGATAATGGGATATATGTTTTTAAATTAATGAAAAACCCTTTTGAAATTTTGATATAAAGAGTTACTCCATCACCTACTTGTCTTTTGCTACTCATCCCTCAAATTCATAAATTTCCCACTTATCCTGCATTATTCCATGTGCTAGCCTCTGTGACCAACAGGATGTGCTTAGACATTTGAGAAATCTAAAAGTCATGGGACATAGGATATATCCAAGGAAGTGTTTAAGACTTTGTACCTTAAAATGTGGGACTGAGTTCCCATAAACTCATTTCCACAGGGATTGAGCACTGTGTATAGTATTGAGCAACACTGTGTGGGATGGTCACTTTCTATTTACTGATTGATGTCTTGGATGGTTGGGTATAAGACCAAAATATTATAAAGGAGTCATTATGTTAAAAATCTATTTTAACAAATAGGGGAAAGCTAGTGAGGAACATGTGAAATTGCCATCAACAATAATCAGGAAGCCTATCTGCTCATAACCTCAAATGTGAACAGAGCAATCCTGGATAGGAGCAAAGAGAGGCATGTTGCTCTGAGATGCCATCAAATCTCTGTTATAATCAAAGCAAGTAGGCACTGACTATAAATCTGTTGATTTCTGGACAGTAATAAGGAATTTTAGCATGCACAATGTAACAGATTATAAATCTGGATCTAGGCCACCTTTTTAGAAATCCCGGTGGAATCTGTGTGTCTACAGAGATGTCTGGTCATTGGCTTAGGCAGATTAAAACAAACTTGTGTTCTTTCTGATGGGTGATCGATGAGTCAAGGGCTATGAAAAAATAAAATTCACCAGGCCATTATGCCAAATTTATGAATTTCTGTTCTATTATCTTATGATGATTACTTGTGTATGTGCGTGGATTCTGTGCAGTCTTCTGCAGAATTTAAAACAATCAGTAGCCTTCCCACTGTTTACACTCACTTCCAGTCAAGCTTCTTGTAGTGGGTGCTGTTCTGTCCATGTTCTAACAGTTGTCTGCCTTTCTTAGAGGCCATCTGCAGCCTGTTCCTTACAGTTTCATGTGTCTCAATCAATGAGGGAGTAACTGATGGATAAATATCCCAGTTTCTGCATCCACATCCCCCAGTGGGAAGATCTGAGCATGCTTCCCTCTGCAGGTCTCCAGTAGGACTGAGCCCCAGATGCCACCAGTGGCTCCTTCCAACAGCTGACCTCTCTCCCTGGTCCACTTCCTCACTCTTCTACCTGCAACCACCTCCCAACCAAACGACGCTACCCAGATCCTTACCTTAGGGTCTGCTTGAGATCTTTTCAAGCATCTTCTCTCCTCCTCATATACTCTGTAATAAGAATATGCTAAATCCCAAAGTTCACAGAGGTAGCCTTTCCTGAAGGACAGAGTCCATGAACGAAAAAGAACCCAATATAGTAATTCTCTTTCAAGCCCATAGCTTCATTTAATGACCAAATGTAAATTATGATCTTTATTTTAGACTCAAATGTAGACAGATGACTGGCTTTTTATAGGTAGTTTCAAAAATACAAGATGTGTGTGTGTCTGTGTGTATGTGTGTATGTTGTAAAAACCCAAATTTTCTTTTTTTCTCTTTTTTTGGTGTTCAAGAAGAATCTGTGTGAATTTAGACTGGAATTGAGATTTTAGTAACAGGCAACCAGACAAATGAAAGAACCCGCGGCTTCCCCACTACCATGCAGTCCTGGTACCACCACTGGAAGGCAGAGCCTCTGATTAGAGCTCATGAATGGGGTCCATGCTTTGGGGTCTGCACATGCCCTCTTGGTGATGACAGCATTGGGCAAGAGGGTGAACATCAACTAACATCTGTACTGAAATGTGTAAATCAATACACTTTTATTTTTTTATTTTTTTTTATTTTTTTAATTTTTATTTATTTATGATAGTCACAGAGAGAGAGAGGCAGAGACACAGGCAGAGGGAGAAGCAGGCTCCATGCACCGGGAGCCCGATGTGGGATTCGATCCCGGGTCTCCAGGATCATGCCCTGGGTCAAAGGCAGGCGCCAAACCACTGCGCCACCCAGGGATCCCTCAATACACTTTTAAATTTATCTTTTTCCCTTACCAAATGCTATACACTGAAGAAAAAAAAAAGCCCAATATTATGGCACATATGATGAATTTCAACTCAATTCATAATCTGACAAGGTTAATATTTCCATTAATATTTCAGCTTTTTGCTAATGTGGCTGTATGCCCTGCCAAATTATTGGAAAGCAACCCACAAATGTTAAGTGCTTAATACACGGGATATAACCTAGCTACTCTCTCCAAGTACACTGGAGAAACTCCTTAAGGGGATTTTTGGAAAATCAAGTTGTCATTAGATTGACTGATGCATACCATTACTACTTCTTTCTCCTCCTAGAAGAGACTAATGACAGAAAATCTGACTAATTCTGGCATATTCAAAGATTATTTGATAAATAACTTGGTCTTGTTTTGAGGGGTCTATTTCAACACATCCTTTTATTAAACCTCTAATTATTATTCGTTAGCAATTTTTTCTTTTAAATTGTGCCTCATAGAAGAGCTACAGAGTTAGTAAATTTCAATGCACTATTGATCAAAGTTCAGGACACTCTGAGCTCCAAAGTGTTTCTAATATAATGAAACAAAGCAGATATTACAACTTTCTATTTTTATGCTCTTCTGGATATTATTTTGGTTGATAGGCAAATCCAATTTAAGCAAAGAAGACTCATACTTAAATTCTGAGCAAAGATATGATAATGCATGTGATGCCTTGTGCCTTCAATAAGCCATGCATGTAATAAGAATTTAAATCTGCTAAATTTTTCAAAGGGGAGGAAGACAGTGACATGCTCCTTTGCAAGATGGAAAATTTTTTTTCTTTCAAAATTCTTGCTTCAATCTCTTTCTTAATTTAAATGCAATTCAATTACATCAAGATGCCAAACCAATGTAATGAACAGAAGGGGTATTGTTATGAATGTTTCTCCCCCCAACAAAAAGTAGCTATCAGAATGGAAGACACCAGGTCCCTAAGTAGTCATTGGGTTACATGCAATACTAAGGAGACAAATGATATCATTCAATACTGTCCTGCAGTATGAAAGAACAATGTGTCCATTCAGGAACAAAACTGAGAACCCTGTACTCGGAAAACACCTGCCCAGGACATAAAGATAAGTCAACACCTTCCCTAGCTCGTATCTTCTCTTGCAAGGAGCTTCATGTCTGTTGGTCTCAGAAAATAAGCATCCTCCACTGGCACCCACCTTGATCACCATGCACATCCACCACATTAAGTTCTAGTAGTAACAACTGCTATTGTTGCTTTTCCTGCTGTTAAATTTAGCTTCTTTTAGATCCCTCCTTAAAAATTCTGTTTCACACCAATTAATCAGAACACGCTGAATACTCTTATTTTAAAGGTCTTGCTTCATCTCTCTTTGACTTTTACACAAAATTCAGGTCATTAAACGGATGTAGGGTAGAGAGTAGCAACTTTGTATTAGAAATAAAACCAAAGTGTAATAAGATGTGGTTCCTGACCTTTTCTGCCACTATCTAGAATACCTCAACCAAATTACTCAACCCTTTGAATCCCAGCTTGGTTGTCTAAAAAATTTATCTATTGAGCTACATGAGCTGAAGATCTCCATGTCTATGTGAATTCCTAGCATTTGATGGAACCAAAGGAGGCCCTTTCTAGAAGTCACTTCTCAGTATTTTGGAGTTGAACAATTGCTGACACATAGAAGAAAGAGCCCAAGTGCTCAAATCCCAACATGGTTGCAAATACAGTCGGAAGGACAATGAGAAAGGAGTGATTTCAACAAGGGGGAGGAGGTGAAGAAGGGCCAGAGTTCTGGTGTGCCACATTAATGGCCAGTGTTGATGCACAGAAGGAAAGCCTCCCCATTTACTCCATGGTCTAGGAAAACTGGAATGTTTTGTGCAAATTAAAATCAATACGCACTTAAAAAATTGTTGTTTCCTTTTACAAAATAGCAAGTCCCTTCATTACATGCTTATATTGTTGCCTCATTTTATAAACCCTGATCACATTCAATCTCATTTGAATGCAAACGCTTTTTTTTTGTATTTTTTTTTTATTGGAGTTCGATTTGCCAACATATAGTATAACACCCAGTGCTCCTCCGGTCAAGTGCCCCCCTCAGTGCCTGTCATCCAGTCACTCCATTCCCCCACCCACCTCCCCTTCCACTACCTCTTGTTCATTTCCCAGAGTTAGGAGACTCTCATGGTTTGTCTCCCTCTCTGATATTTCCCATTCATTTTCTCTCCTTTACCCTTTAATCCCTTTCAGTATTTTTTATATTTCCCAAATGAATGAGACCATACAATGTTTGTCCTTCTCTGACTGACTTACTTCACTCAGCATAACACCCTCCAGTTCCATCCACATTGAAGCAAATCATGGGTGTCCGTCCTTTCTGATGGCTGAGTAATATTCCATTGTATATATAGACCACATCTTCTTTATCCATTCATCTTTCGATGGACACCGAGGCTCCTTCCATAGTTTACCCCAAAGATACAGATGCAGTGAAAGATCGAGACACCTGCACCTCAATGTTTATAGCAACAATGTCCACAATAGCCAAACTGTGGAATGCAAGCACTTTTGACCAAAAAACGGGCAATATAGATATAGAGGTGGTTCAGAGGGGTAACAGTGAGGTGGTTGGCGTTCACGAGGGAGTCAAGACCTAATGGAACTGTGTCTCCCAACATCACAGCCACTGACCACTCTTTCCACTCGCTCTGATTGAACTAGATGACTCTTTAGTTCAGAGTAGTTAGAGAACAAGGAGCCAATCAAGTCAAAGTATATACTATTTATAGCCATGGGTGACAGTAAATGGATATTTCTAGACTTGAACTGTTTACCATCCACTGTCAACTCAATTCTCAAAAACAGAGCTTCTGGCGGGAAAAAATAATCAGTGATAAGGTAGAAATATTCAGTCCTTGGGTGGGAGAATATGGAAGCCCTAAGACCAGAGGTACAGCTCCGTTCCCCCGACCAGCCCGCAGCACAGGCCACTGCACACAGCACCCAGAGCAAGATAGCAGGAGGGGTCCATGAGGATCACATGCACCTCTCAGGCTGCTGCAACTCACAGGGTTTGAGCACAACACACAACTCAACACCACTGGTGCTAAATCACCCAAAGGAGATCTCATCATGCAAACAGACCTTCACACTCATACAACATAAAGTAAAAAAGTAAAATGTTCCAGAGTGGTGTTAATTCTGGTCTGACTGGCCTTTCAAAGATCATCCCACAAGTAAGGGGCATCATCCAGCTTGAAACTAGTGAAGTTGTTTGAAAAAAACATGGTGGAAAAAATGTATAAAGATGGATCACACTCCTGGATTTGGGGGAGGGGAGGGTGGACAAAAAAACCCCATGACAGTACAGGTGGCTCGAAGATTTCTCCTGAGAAGGAGGAATGATGGAGATGCCAATAATATGCCAATAATACTACTGACAGAAGGAGAGAATAAGAAACAAAAAGAGGTTTTGTTGGAATCAATTTAAAGGATGATTACAAGGAATAAAATGGAGTAAGTTAACGTTTATTTGCAATCCCTCAATGGAACCACATGGTAAAGACGACTAGGTACGCAAGGCAGTTATACGCACAAAACACTTGGAGTACGTTGAATTATTCTTTTGAAATATGTGTTGATCCTTTCTTTCCTTGCTCCACTCAGTCACTGTAGGCTTGGCCATGGGACTCATTCTGACCAATGGAATGTGAGCAGCATGACGTGTGCTCCTTCTAAGCAGAACTTTAAGAACCAGTATGGGGCTCCCCATGTTTTGTTTTTGTTTTTGTTTGTTTGTTTCCCTCTGCTTTGGGGACCAGCAGTGTCTCAGATCATGGCTACTGTAAGCTCAATCCCATGCATGGGGCAAAGTGGCAACCCACCTGTACTGGACAAACACAAGTGAGAAGGCATTATTGTTGCCAGCCTTTTGATTTGGAGGCAATTTTCGCCACCGCATACTCAAGCTATTTAGATAGATGTAACACGGCAAGGGCAAGCCCATCAACCCCCATGCTCTGTCCTTGTGCACAGGATTTTCAAAGCTGCTCTGACTTGGTGAAATGCACTTACTCACATAAGCATCCTCATCCTGTGAGCTGAGGCTGCAGTGTGAGAGGTCTGGAAAGAGGCAGGGACTCTTTCTCCAGCAAAGCAGAGTAGAGGAGCAGACTCAGGAAGGGCCTGTGGCAGTGAGGAGCACCCTGCCAGGGCCCATGGTGACTTCAGAGCCTACGTTACTAGTACCAACCTACACTGCTAGCCTGGGAAGAAGGGGCCAGGATATGGCCTTTGGGATGCCTTACGAGATATAGGAGTCGCAGTGTGGGGTCCCCACACAGTATGAAGCACTTCAGTATTAATTTGCATTCCTTTTTCCATGAGAAAAAAAAAACAAAACAAAACAGGGATGACACATCTAAAAGAACTTTTTTCTAACTAAAGGCTGAAGTCACGAGAATCTGTTTTTGGCGGCAGGTGTCATCCTACCCACAAAGTGTGGTTGTCTATATTCTCCTATCAAGGTATTCATTCTTTGTTTTTGTTTTTAAAGATTTTATGTATTTATTCATGAGAGACACACAGAGAGAGGCAGAGACACAGGCAGAGGGAGAGGCAGGCTCCCTGAGGGGAGCCCCATGTGGAACTCGATCCTAGGACCCCGGGATCACAACCTGAGCCAAAGGCAGATGCTCAACCACTGAGCCACCCGGGCTCCCCTCGAAGTTTTCATTCCTACTGAATACAAAAGCTCTGAGCTGTCCTCAGCCAACCAAGTGTTTCCATGCTCAAGGAGGTTGGCAGCACAGTGTAACACAAGGATGTTCGTGGCATCGACCAGGACAAGTCCTGAAGAAAGAGCACAGGTGTCTGCCGGGGGTGCTGAGAGTTTCTCCCCTGACAGAGGTGAGACTGGAGGTTCACTTTGTTTAATCCCTCCACAACACAGCATTCTGGTGTGGAGTGGGCTGCTCTGTCTGAGCCCGGATGCTTAGATTTATGAGATCCTAAGAGCCTGTAAGAGATAATGAAGGGACAAGGTGGGCCGCTGGGAGGGTACAAAGCTTTGGAGGGAAGACCAGTGCCTTCGATGTCACTACTGAGTTTGGACTCTAAAGAGGTCTCTAAAGTCACCTTTGGCTCATTCAGAATTGTTGATTGAAGAACAACAGATGGGAAAACATGGAAATGAACTTCCTCCTCATCTTCTCAGGAAATTATAGAACTGCTTACCCCCAGTACAAATGCTGTGCTCTTAATTCAAGATTCTTTTCCCATGCAACTAATACTTATGGGCTACTTTCCACACCCTGGTTCCAGTTCTGAGTGATCTGTAACCATTATCTCACTTATTTCTCCCCAAAACCCAATAAAGTAGGTCTTATTACTTTCCCCATTTCTACAAGAAAGAAACTAAAGGCCAAACAGGTGGTAGAGTCAGGATTTGAACCCAAGGAGGTGTAGTCAACGGTTACAGCTCTTAGTTTGCTAAACTGTACCCAGAGAAAAGGATAATCCATAAACAGAAGGAAGAGTAAGTAATGGCTTTGGCTAGTGACAGGGAGGGGACTGTTCCACATGGCAGTGTCTCGAGTTGTGACCAATTCCCCTTTGTCTTCGGTAGGGTGAAGGGATTTTTTTCCTAACTGTGTTGAACTTGGAGACTTGAACTTCAAAGCAAAATCACTCTTGGGATGAGCCCCATGGCTCTCCTACACCATCAACAATCCTCAGCCTCTTCCCACCCACCCAGTCCTACCCCTGCCTGAAGTGCCTCCACCACGACACTGGGCACAGAGTAAATCACAGCTGATATCAAAGGTTGTCTTTGAAAAGGGAGGCAGCTGAGAATTCTGGAAGCAACTACTGACATTTCTCTTGTGAACACATGACTGAAGCCCGAAAGAGGCATTTACTTTTCCTGCTGTGGATACAAAGATGAGTAGATGGTGTGGAGAGGTGATCCAAGGACTCCACAGTGCTGAAGTCAACATTCACATTTCTGCTTATTTGTTTTGAAAAACATTCACATTTCTGCTTATTTGTTTTGAAAAATAGGGGTACCTGGGTGGCTCAGTTAAGTGTCTACCTTCAGTTCAGGTCATGATCCCAGGGTTCTGGGATCAAACCCACATCAGGCTCCCTGCTCAGCGAAGAACCTGCTTCTCCCTCTCCCTCTGCCTTCCTCCCTGCTCATGCTCGCTCTCTTGCTCTCAAATAAATAAATATTTTAAAAAAAGAAAAAAATAAGTGCCCGACATCAGCCTCCAGAGAAAAGCCTCCCAAGACACAACCCTGCAGATAATACCCTTTAAACAGTATGCCTGCCCTCAAACACTGCTCATCATCTTGGGCACTGCTGCAGTTGATACCATGGGACTTATCTACCATTCCGCACCACATCAACTTCTCTGGAAAAGAATAATGATGAGGGAAGATAGAGACTAGAACTGCACTAATTCTCATTCTGCACATCAAGCAATGCCCGAAGCTTTCTCAGATTTACTTAAAGATGGAAGCAGCAAATTGTCCAGCAAAATCCTCACAGCAAAAAGCTGCAGGGCTGTCATATCCTAGAATTTTATTTAAAAGAAACTCAAATGAAATAACTGGGGTTCAAACTCAAGAATAGAGCTAATCTTCTGGCCGCAGCTTGCTGGATGGGTGGCTTGGTACATACCCAATCTGTGCACTCATATCAGTGGCACACATTCATTTTTAAGCTCTTTGTCTTTAGAAAATGCATTCTTAGTAACAGACTGCAGATTTTCGTTCAGGGATTCTCTCACCTAAGTGCACTAATAGATCTGTCTTTGGAGACGATCACACAGAGACTATTAGCTAAAAGCAGTGACTCTTGTTTAAGACCTTAGATTTACTGTTACCTGACAAAAACAAGTAATGGCTTGTGGGTTCTATAATTTAAGAAAAAACTCTTTGCAATGAGTCTTACTGCAAGTGCCATGTGACAATAACTCAAGTTTAAATCATACAGGTAATGTAGCAGGGAACCTTGACTTAGTGTGTTTTCTGACTCAGTTATTGTGAGCATATATGTTCTTAAGAACTGGTCAAAATTTCAGGTTCATAGGAAACAAACTGGCAGCCTGTGGGCTGAGCCTGGTCAGGCAGACAAGCTCTGATTGGATTGTAGAGGGCACACACGGTGTCTGTGTGTCAAGGTGAAGGAATTCCAACACCTTCAGATATGTCCCATGGTTTCATTGTACACATTTACCTTATTGGCATTTGGGCTGGACAGTTATTTGCTGTCCTGTGAACTATGGGATGTGTTAGCAGCATCTACCCGGTAGACTGAGACTGGATTTAAGTACCTAACCAGGGAGATGCCAGTAGAGCTCCCATCCCTGTCAGAGGCAACCCAAACTGCCTCCAGGCACTGTCAAATGCTTCCTCGAGAGGAGCAGGGAGGAGGCTGCAAGTTTCCCCTGGGTGAGAACCATTGCTCTGAATTGCGAGATTTCCCCTTTGACTTCTAACCTGACTACTTTTGCCCTGATGCCCCTGGGTTTCCCTTCCTTCCCACCCTGGATTCTGTGGTCCATCACTTCAATCTCTTTCTTGCCCCCATTCTTCCAGAATGCAAGAGCACACCTCCCTAGGGCATCCCTCGGAAGAACACCATGACTTCTGCTCATGTGTCATCGGCCAGAGGTTGTTGTAAGGCTGTCCATCCCTCTCAGGGATGCTGGGACATGTCTTTACTCAGGGTGCCATGTATCCTGCTAAAAAGATCCTCTTACTATAGAAGGAGAGAATGCATATTGGGAGAAAAAAACAGTGGTCTCTGTCCCAGGCAGGGACTGCAAATGCAGCATTTCCACAACAGAAACCATCACCTTGCCCTCCTCTGTAACCCTTAGTCCAGTTATAAGGTAATTACGCAGAAACCTACTCTCAGCCTCGGTTACTCTTTCCCTCTTACCACCCTATGTCCATAAACCAGTGATTCCTGCCCTGCATACTATGTATAGAACCTGTTTCCTTTTCCCTACTCACCACCCCCATCCCATTCCCAGCCACCGCTCCCACCTATCTGAGGAGTGGATCCTCACTGGGCTTCTGGCCTCCTGTCCTCCCTCACACATTCTCTTCTATAGCAGAGACCCTTCTAAAGTGAGAGGCAACCAAATTAGGTGAGCCGCAGCTCTGATAATTTCTTCCAACAAAATCCAAACTCAAAGTCCAAAGTCCAGTTTGTTACATGATATGCTACGCTTCCATGCACCCAGCGCCATAATTTCTCCCTCCTCTGTCTCCAGAGCCTGCAAACCACCTGCAGCCCCAGCCTTGCTCTACGCTCACCTCCTCCCTGGAGAGCATGCTTCCCCCGGAACCAGTACTACTGGCTCCATCACTTGGTTCCCCTCCACACCCACTTCCTTCACTGGGGCTACCCCTGCTAACTGTTCAGTCAAGCTTCTAATCACACACCTCCTCCCTCACCTCCTCCCTGAGAGCTGCCCTATGTTCACTCACCACTCCCAGGTGTTGAACACCATTCTGGCATGCAGCGTTCAGCCTTGAACTCTGCTGGAGCCATCTGTTTACTTTCCTGCCCAACGCTGCAGGTGTGCTTTCTTTGATATCATATCCCCATATGGAACACTCAGCTGACACATAGTAGACACTCAATAAACATTCATCAGATACTGGGAGGAAAACACCTCTTTACACTTTAAATCAGATCTCCTCTGAGTAGCTCATTAAATCATCTGGTGTTGCAACGATGGAAGTCAGGAGAACATCCTAGCCTCGGCTCTGTCACTTACTGAGTGGCCAGTGGGTAACTTCTCTGGCTCTCTACTCCTTGTAGCCTGACAGGTGGTTGAATAGATTTCTGCTGTCTTCTAGATTTCTTCCACTCTGGGAGGTGTCAGAAAGAAATGGAAAGACATCCTTGACTGCGGCAGCCGAAAGGAAATACAATTTGAATTTGTTTGGTTTTGTTTTGGTAACTTTTAAAAGCCTGTGCTTTTCTGTGCTAAAAGCAATGATGGGAGAATGTATAAAACAAGTATGTGTATGTATATTATGCGCGAGTGTAACATACGTGTATATACATATATATCTACACCTACAGATGTCCATATACCTATAGATACGGATACAGAGGTATCTTCTGATTGTGTCACAGGGCACAGATTTCCAGGGCAGCAGTGGAGAACCAAAGGCAGCTCTATTCTTTCAGCTATTTTGCCTGAAGGGTTGCTGAAATCTGATCTTTCTAAAGCAAAGGAAGTGAGTGGCACTCCTTCTTATTCTGCAGGTGGATGCAGGCTCCCCCGCCCCCACTCCTGTGCTGGGTCTGATGGATGGTGTGCAGCCCAGCACAGGAGTGGGGTGAGGGGATGAATAACTTAAGAATCACAGCCCTAGTAATATGAAAAGAGGGAGGGTTTCCTGCAGGGAAACAAAAACTGAGATCACCGCCGTGGGAATGAAAGTCACAGCTAATGAGAAGAGAGACTATGTTACCTTAAGAAATAGTCATTAATTTGAATAACATCAGCATATACAGGCTGAGGAATTCTCAGCCTGGCCATGTCAATAAGAATATTTGTCAGGCAGTAAGCAGGTTTTCAAGAGTACTGAGGTGACATGTGATAAAACTGATACCTGATAAAATACTGTATCCTGTGCAGTGATTTCTAAGGAAAATCACACGTAGCCCTCCTCAGCTTCTGGGCCTATGCGTTCCTGAGCTCAAGCCTGGATCAGATCAGGAATATACTTCGGTTATCTACTGCTGCCAAATGAATCACCCCAGAACTAGTGGTTTAGAACAGCGATGCATTATTTTTTTCGTCATGATCCTGTGGATAGGCGTGGCGGTTTTGCTGTGGGCCAGTCACAGGACTGTGCTCACTGGGAGGGCTGTCCGAGTGGAAGGCCCGCCATGCCCCCAGCTACACGGCTGTCTGGCAGCTGCTACTGACAGGCTGCTAGGCCTTGGTTCTCTTCCACATGGTCACTCACCCTCCAATACTCTGGACTGGCTTCCTAATGGGGATCTCAGGGAAGCAGTCCCAGAAATAGAGACTTCCAGGGCCTCATAAGGCCTTGCTCCAGACATCCCAGAGCATGGCTTCTCCACAATCTTCTAGAAAGAGTGAGAAACAAGCCTGTCCAGATTCAAGGGATGGTGAGGGTGGGGGATGGGGTAGGAATGGCAGTGGTTTTCATCGGACACAGACGGATGGCAGGGGCTTCCAGCATTTGTAGATCCAAAGATTAAATAATTTCTACAGGCTCCGTAGGCTCAGGCCATCCCCAAGAACAATCGCAGAGTCCAGGTTCAAGTAACGATCCGGGAGATCCTGAATTCCAATTTGACTTTCTGTGAATTCACCGCGTGTCTGACTATACGCACCACTTCTCTTCTTCATATTCAGGTCCAAACACTGGCTCCCAGCTGGACTTCCACTCCTTAGGGGAAGACCCGGGAGGACCAGCTCTCGGTGAGGATATGAGGCGAATGCTACTTCACTATCACTATGTTCCCGTTTTGGTTTCTACCCTAAATCAACACTCAGCAAATAATTCTTAGAAATGCCTTCAAACAAATAAGACCCACAATGGAGATTAAGCAGCTGTCCACAAATGCAGTGAGTCACTTGCAACTTATTTTAAGATTGTTTTAGACATCAATCCATATAAATTAGCTCAGACAATGTGGGGGTTTTAAAAACTAACGTTGACTCCTTGTCAAGAAAATAAAAATAAAAATTGGGTAGGATTGAGGAGATTTCTTTTAATAAACAATTTTGCAAGGAAAGGAGAAAACTAATGAAATGGCATTCAGATATGTGTCATGATTCTTCTGAAGTGGTCCATTGAAATATCTGGGAATGTTCTGTTCTCTATTTAGTGATTTACTAAAATGCTTTTCTGGTAGCTGGTAAAAACATACACTACCACACAACCCAAAGCAAGATATTCTTTACATAGAATATATTATAATTATGATTGAGCAGAGTACCTTTAAAAGAAGCAGCCAAACCTTCACTTCTGTTGATGGGCCTTAAGCTTCTTGCTCAACTTGGATTCACAATTGAGAAACTCACATAAAATAAGATGTTGGATCCTCAGTTATCCTTTCCTTAATATTGCAAGACTGTACTGCATTTAAAAAGTGACAGAGGGGGGATCCCTGGGTGGCTCAGTGGTTTAATGCCTGCCTTCAGCCCAGAGCATGATCCTGGAGTCCTGGGATCGAGTTCCGCATCAGGCTCCCTGCATGGAGCCTGCTTCTCCCTCTGCCTGTGTCTCTGCCTCTCTCTCTCTCTGTGTCTTTCATGAATAAATAATGAAATAAAATCTTAAAAAAATGACATAGAATTATGCATTAACTTTCAAAATAATGATTCCCAGAAGATCATAATCAGATACCTGCATTTACAAATGTTCCACTGCCCCTGAATGGTTTTTTTTTTTTTGAATGGTTTTATCTATAAGACTTCGCACCTGCTGGTTATAACTTTCTGACGGCATCCACACCACAGCAAAAACAGTATTAATGATATGAAATTACCTAGTGAGCCCATCTCTCCCTCCTTCAAGCCTTAATGTGTCCAGAATGTTCATGATCCCATCCAGTCCCCCTACAGGACTTGCTACCATTTCTTTCATAAAATTCCAGAGAGATGGGTGTGCCCAATTCTCCCTACGTGCTCTCTCCTGTTAAATTCCGTTTTCCTTCATTCTTACATTTCCTTGAAGATCTACCCATGCCCCTCATCTTAAAGGGGACAGAGAAGCCTCTCCTGAATTGTTGCTGTGGGATTAAAGGAACAGAAGTTTACAAAGGGCTTAGAACAGTGCCTCACAAGCCGGAAGCCCATACATGTTAGCCTCGGGGACAGCAGAGTCTCCTTTGACTGGTACAAACCTACGTGCATTGTACTTTTCTCTGAATTAGGACCGGTTCCATAGTCAGTAATGCCCACTGTCATTTATTATTCTCTTGCTCCTTCACTGATGCTGGTTTGCCCAGTTATAGCCTAAATGACTTCAGGGAAGAGACTGAATGCATTTTATTTGCATATCCTTTGCAATTCTAGATGTTTATTACACTTATTAAATGATCAGTAATTATGGTTGTGTTTGTTGATGACTGTAGATGGGTAAGATAGAGGGCCAAATGTAGGTGTCACCTTAAAACTAGCATAGTGCAGAACTTACCTCCCATAAGACCTAATAAAATAGGCATAGGCCAACATTTATAAAGAGCAACAAAGAAAATTCACCGACCACAGCAATGACACAAAAAAGGGCACGACCCAACCCAGTATCATAAAAACCAATAGCCAAGAAGAGACAAAGAAGATTCCAGAGCTGAGCATGAATCAGGTGGAGTAGGCTTGGGTCTTCCCTGCCCACCCGTCCACACAGTCTCACAGAGGAGACAAAACCCAGAGAATTCTAACAAGTGCCCACAAACCCGAGGACAGGTGAACGAATAGGTATGGAGATCATGGCACGGTGGAAATGGTATGATGTGCTCCTTCTAGTTCCCAGCTAAACTAGGGAAAATGTCCACCACCTCCATAACTGGTAGCAGCAGAGAGGAGGGAAGAGTGGTGGGGTCAATCCCATACACAGTTGGGGGCTGGAATCAGATGGATGGACTTGTAGATTGTCACTGAACTTAGGGTCCCCGCAGGTGGGGGACAGAAACTGGGTGTGGTCCTTCCTCCCATCTGATCCTGCAAGTATTGGATGAGGTGTAAAGAACCAAAAGTGTTCAAGTACTAGAGGCTGTTAAGTTATCAGAGTGGGCAGGGAGCCCAGGACAAGTCCCAGCGTCCTCCTGGACATATCTTAGGGAATAATGGTGCATCCATCAGGATATGGCCACTGCCCTGGTGTTTGCCCTCTGTGGTTTCATCTGTGAGTCTCTCAGGCTACTATGGACTCTCAGGTCCCAGCTTCTTCTGACTCCCCAGCTCCTGCTTATTGCCTGTGGCCTTTGCTGTGGGACCTAACTCTTCAGGGGTTGTAACCAAGGACAACACTGTACCCTCACGAAGGGGTATGTGGCAATGCCTGAAGACACTGCTGGCTGTCACACTTGGGGGCTGTCACTGGCTTGCAGTGGGCAGATGGCTGGGACGCTGCCCAACACCTTTCAGTGCACAGGGCAGCCCCACAACCAGGAAGCATCCAGCTCCAGGTGTCAGAGCTGAGCTGGAGAACACCCATGCTAGGCATCCTATTTGGTAGACTGTCAGCTACACTATGTGTGTTTATTTTTTTATTTTTTAAAAAAATATTTATTTATTTATGATAGAGAGAGAGAGAGAGAGAGAGAGAGAGGCAGAGACACAGGAGGAGGGAGAAGCAGGCTCCATGTCAGGAGCCCAACGTGGGACACAATCCCGGAACTCCAGGATCGCAACCTGAGCCAAAGGCAGGCGCCAAACTGCTGAGCCACCCAAGGATCCCTACTATGTGTGTTTAAAGTTTCGTTTTTGCTTAAAAATGTGATAGAATAAGTAGGCCGATTAAATCACATTACACTTGTGGTCACCTGGGAAGCACTGGAGCTCACAAGCCTTGGAGAAGCACCCTGTGTGATTGATGGAAGCACAGCCAGGCATTTTGGGCTGAATGAAAAATGAGCCTTGTTGACCTGAGTCCTGTGTGTGCCCGCTCAGATCCTCAGGGTTGATAGTAAGGATGGAGAAGCAGAGCTGCAGAGGTGGGCTGGCCAGCGTGGCCATATGACACCGTCTTCCTGTGCTAGGGCTGACGTCACAAAGCAACAGAAACACATTTCCTCACACTTCCAGAAGCTGGAAGTCCAAGATCAAGGTATCCCAGGACTGGTTTCTCCTGAGGCCTCTCTGCTTGGTTTGCAGATGCTGTGCCTTCACCTGGTCTCCCCTCTGTGTGAGAGGGAGCTAATCTCTTCTAAGGACACCAGTCAGATAGATTAGGGTCACTTTGCCCCTCAACTTCACTTGATCTAAGTACTGGAGTACTGGAGCTTATAGTTTCAACATATGAATTTGAGGGGCATGATTCACTTCCTACCTGAAAGATGTCCTTTGTCAGCAGATTGGAGAAGAAGGAGGGGGTGATACACAAGCCCCCATGTGGCTGCCCTGGACCCATGTGCAGACAGATGTTCCCTTGTTATGTCTCGCTCAGATTTCTGCACACTGTCTCTTCACATCTCCTTAAATATCCCCCTGTGTCTTCTGTAACTGTCATGCCCCCTACACTGCCGCCCTCTGGGTCTCCCACATGCACCTAATTATGTGGCAGGAGTGGCTGCCAGGCAGCTTCTGAGGCTGGCCACTTGGCAAGGAGCCATCCCCTCTGCGGAGGCGTGGGATACGAGCTTCCTGTGGCCTCACACTGAGGCAGGGGAATTGCAACATTGGGCAGAACCAGCGCATGACATGGAGCCTCCGTCCACAGAGCATGGAGCAGGGATTGGCCAACTCTTTCTGCAAAGGGCTGGGCAATAAGTAGCTCAGGCCTTGTGCTCCACACCACCTCTGTCAAAACCACTCAATGCTGCCATCGCAGTGGCGAAGCAGCTACAGACAATGCACAAATGAACAAGGGCGCCTGTGTGCCAATACTTTATTAGTGGGAACTGAAATTTTAATTTCACATAGTTTTCGTGGGTCATGAAATACTATTTTTCTTTTGATTAAAGAGAATCATTTAATGATGTAAAAAAGCATTCTTGGCTCAGGAGACTGTAGGGAAGGAGATAGTGGGGGGATGAGATGTGGCCCTTGGGCTGTATTTGAGGACCCGTGGTATGGAGGAACTTCTCTTGGGAATCACACTCAAAGGCACGGTTGACATATTGAACTTGTCCCTGATAATTGAAGTATGAACAACGAAGAGCTATATCCTTCCACCAAAGGGCACTGTCCTATGAATTCTGTGATGTGTCTCTCACATGTTGCTCAATATGCTGGACTTTACAATAAAAGACTTAAGCTGGATCTTCTTGCAAATACTGATTTCCCAATTATTATTGAGTTCTGAGCTGAGGAGGATGGCACAGTGGCTCAGAGCACAGGCTTGGGTGTCCACGAGTCTGGAAGCAAACCCTAGCTCCCCCGCTTGCTTGGTTCTTGATGGTACTGGCTTCTGGGGGGATGTGGCCCCATCCTGGATTTAAGTAGCTGGTTGCCACGGAGGGGAGTGTCTCGCCACATGATTCGAGATGATGCTAGGGCACTGCACACCAATCACATGACGGAAATTCATGTATGAGCTGGCCACTCCTTTGAATGGGACTCCTGACTTCTCTGAGCCTCACTTTCCCGACCCTGAAGTGGACGGGCTGGCCTAATCCCTGTCTCCTTCTTGCTATGAAGCTGGGGAAGCAACCATTCCAGAACACTTATTTTTAGATAAAGAAAAAAAAAGTCAACTTGAGTTTAGCTGCAAACAAAAGTATCTCATTTCCCCACTCAATAGCTAATTCTCTAGCAGTCAGAATTCAGAACACATGTTGCTTGATTTACGGTGGCAACCAGTAATTTGTGTGAGAAAGACTTAATTTAGAAGAACGCACATGTCATTTTTTTTTCATAACCAAGTAAGAGTTACAATTAGTTTGATTCATATGCTGTCACGATGTCTCTACCACACGCACAGCGAACAATACGAAGTTTTTAAGGCAGCTCTTTGACAGAGAGGGCTATTTCTCAGTTGTGTAATTAATACTAAACATAAACCCTCCTCCATTTTCCTCTTGAATGTTCCATGCCCACTCAAGCATCATCTCCTGTGAGGGGATCATCCAGTAGCAAAACCACTGAAGAGACTCACTTTTTACTGAGTTTTGCGCTGCAATGCTCTACCTTTGGGAAAACAGCAGAATTTGTAAAAGTGAAATGTCCAAAATAACCAACAACATTTTATAACAATGGCTCCACTTTTTCCTTCCATTTTTGCTCACGTCTTGACAGATAGCAAATTTTAAAATAACATCACTTCATCAAAAGCCAAATGACCCAAAATGTTTTCCAATGTGTGACTTAGAAATTAAAGGGATGCAAGAATGGATTTAAAATGAGAATGGGTATGCTGTTCATGACTGAAGAATTGAGTGTTCATGAGGACTTGATTCCAGTTGGAAAGTTCATCCCACACTTACCCTCTATCAGCCATACTTGGAAGTTAAGTAATTCAAATCACACAAGGACTAATCAAGAAGAAATTTTTAAAAATCCACAGATCAAATCTTAATAGAAGTTATTATATGGGACACGGCAGAGTGGATAGGGGTAAGTGGAGTTTATTTTAGAACCTGTGTGTGTGCATGTTTCATATACCACTGAGAAATACACTCTTGGTACATAAAGCAGGTCTGTGCTTTCTACTGTGAAGTTAAATCACATGTATAATAGTATAGGTTTTCAGTAAAGCCATTCAGTCCAACAATATTTTGCCATAAAAATGGATATATTGATTATTCTTTTAAAAAATATTATCAAATGTCTTGTCCATAATATGCACTCGATAAATACTGAAAGGATGAACATTCTTTTGAGAGTCCAGCAGAGTCCCATCTACCTGGGTGGCAGCAGCCTCTTAAGTTGGATAAACAGGGAGCAATCAGTCTTAAAGCAGCAGAGTGAGCTGGAAAGGGGGTTTGGGGGGTGGCCATCTTTCACAAGCAACAGGCCGCCGTGGTTCAGACAGCACAGTGCTGAGATGGAAGCCCACAGCTCCTCTGGTATGACATGTCCTTCTCCTGTCAGATCTCCTAGTCTACATGGCCTACATCTAGGTTAATTGTGCAGTGTTTTTTCATATACTAGGCACCGTATTAAAATGAATACATTAGAAACCAGAACATTCGGTAAATGAAAAATAACACTAGTGACAACTCCTGTGTCCTGAGTGGTTACTATGTGTCAGGCACTGGGAGCTGCTTATCATCCCAGATGGCCATCGTGCTAGGGCATCATCATGGAAAATGACCCAAGCTCTCATCGTCTGCTGGTGGCCCTACTCTTGTGCTACTCACGCTTGATTCATCTACAACCTTCGTTCTTTTGGCTCTTCCTGTCTTTGTTCCTTTTAATTCTTTTTCACTGTCTCCTTTTAAGGAGTACCACTAGTTCAGGGGATTCTCACAGAAACTGTGAGACATAGTGTTTCCTACTTCCAGGCCCGTGATGTCCTCTTATCCTGCCTCCTAGTCCCGCGTTAAATTCATATATGTTCCAGCATGTGTTTTAGGAAACCAACGGAGCTGTGATGGGTTCTCATTCCAAAGTCAGCGAAGACTGAACAGGCCTCTGAACTGACAAATATCGAATCTCTCATCACCGTGCACACCACCACTGATTTCAAAGCACCTGGCTTTTTCCAGGGCCACGTGGGTCTCAGGTGACAGTGAAACAGAAGAAAGGCTCTGACTGAGGGAATTCACCACTGCACCTCAATGTCATTTTTTTTTCTTTCTCTGATTAAAAAAACACCTTTGTTTGCTGGACCATTATTTCCAAATGTGTGCTTATGGTTCTTAATTTTTCTTGATTTCCAGGAATTTCCCAAACTCTCTTTGCCCCCTTCCATATTACTCAAGGTTCTCCAGAGGAACAGATTCAGCAGGGTGTATGTTACCTACGTCTGTACCTGTCAAAACCTTACAGATTTCTGTGCCTACATCTATCTATATCTACTAATCATCAATCCATTATTACCATCATCATCATCTGTCTTTAGCTTCATTTTATGGAAGTGGGTTACCTGATAGTGGGGACGGGCAAGTTCAAATACCACAGGGCAGGATGGCAGGCTGGAGACCCATGGAAGAGCCAGTGTTGCATCTTGACCCCGAAGGTAATCTGCTGGCGGAATTCTCTCCTCCTCAGGGAGATCTCACTCTCTTTTCTGAAGGCCTTCAACTGATTGTAAGAAGCCCACCCACATTATAGGGTGGGGGGTGATCCGCTTTACTCAAAGTCTACTGATTCAAATGGGAATCTCTTAAAAATACCTTCACGCTAATCTGTAGACTGATGTTTGACCAAACAGCCAGGTACAACAGTGGGCTGGCTGGTCGGATGGACACATAAAATTAATCATTGCACCACGGTTTTAGACAGCTTAAGTAATAGAGCAGGCATATGATAGAAAAGTACTGAATCTCATCTTCATAAAACTTTTCACTAGAGCTGTTTGTGGAGAAATCTAGGGCATTATACACTTAATTTTACTTTCCTTTTCTCCAGAGACATAGCATCTGAGAGTGAAAGAAGGAAGCCATAAGGAAAGAAGGAGGCATCAATCTACAGAACTCAAACCAATCTCAGGTCATCATCCTGCATCTCTGGTATCATCTATAGTGGACCTGCCCAACATCTACCTGGTCAACCCTCAAACGTCTCATTTCTGACAGAGGGAGGGAGGATGAGTAAGCAACAGTTTCATTTTTAATCTCCCTTACACCAAGTATGGAATACTTCAGTTTTAATTAGTTTGGTGAGTTAAAGGTAACACACATTTAGTTAATTCTAGTGAGTCAAGGTAATTGTACAAAATTACTCTACATCTAAGACTATTCCTTAATTGTTCTACCCTCATCAGTACAGGCTTCTGGAATCAAGGAAATGCTTATCTTCTCTTAAACAAGACTTCAGCGTCCTGTTTTATGATTTGAGAAGAGAAAGTCATCATGTCATAAGTATTGAGAGGCTGATGAATCACATAGCAAATACTGAACTATAATCACTCAAAAAAGAAGAGTCTTTTGGAATTTGGAAGCAGAGGAACAGTCATCAAGAATACAGGTCCCGCCATTCTCAGATCTCACTAATATTTCTGGATGGTCTGACAGTGGATCACGCAGTCGTTGCCCAAACATCTTGTACATGTTGGAACCTGAGGGTGGAACAGGCATGGAGAAGGCTGATGCTTCTCTTTCCCAGACACATAAATCATCCTTGCCAAAATACCACATTTTCTTTGTTGGAGTTTATACTCTTCCCCACAAGGGAAATGCAAGCCAAGGAGTGAGAGAAGTAAACGTCTCTCCTTTGGACAGCTTGTGAGATAGTTTATCAGCCCCTGGGCATCAAACAGTTCTTTCATCTATGCTGGCAGTAGGCTTTTCTCCCTCCCTCCACACAGCTCTTGATCATCATGTGATGACCCCACCAAATGCCAGGACTGCATCTACGAAGCCAACCCTACCGGCAGGAGTTCTGAGTGGGAGCAGAAGTGCTCAGGCATGACACAGATCCTAGCAGCTGACATCAGTGTCAGCAGCAGACTTCAGTGTTGCATGAGTTACACTCCATGGTACAGATGAGACACAGGTGGGAAGATCAGTCCAGGGAATGGAATCAGTGAACAGGACCCACAGTGGGACAGAATGGAGCAGGAAGGAGGAGGGCAAGTGGACCCCTAGCCCCAGGGCTCTGTGGGGTGGGCAAAAGGGCAGGGCAAGTAGATCCAGACAACAGGGGCTACAATCTTGATCCCTATCCGCTGCTCTGTGATCTTGGGGACTTCACATATCAGAATCTTACTTCTGTCCTCGACAATATAAGTTCTGTCGACCCAGCATGTTTTCGTTGAAGTTGCTAATAAAAACATGGAATGTTTCTGGCATGATGTGGGCACTAAATAAATGCAGTTGCCATCCTCCCAGGCAGCCCAAGAGAATGGCATCTTTAATGTGTAGGCAGAACATAGGCACAAGGGGAGGTGGTTCCTCTCCTTCCTGCAACCTGGAAAAAGGGATGCAAGATTTTTCTCTAGGAATTCTACCAAAAAACAAACACAAATAGACCCAGAACAGACATCGTCAAGAGTAACATGCTGCAGAAGGGCTTGGCTTGTCACAACCCAGTGGAGAGCAAGAGTGACAGGCTGGGCAGCAATGCAAGCACAGGGAAAGGAAACAGGAGAGGAAGCTGGTGATGGTCTCTCTGGGCTGCCCAGAGAGACACCAGGCAGGCTCAGGACCACCAGTGTCCATAATGTGGCCATGTGGACCCCCACCAAGGAGATGAGGGCAGCAAGTGGGCACTGGCAACCCCTCCTTAGAGCAATCCCTCCAGCTCCGCTCATTCCAATTCTTGTTCTGCGGCATAATTAATATACAAAGATCACGAACCTCCAATAGTTCATGGAGCATGAACTGCCCTGCAAATGTGAGCATCATGTTCAGGCAATAGCGGGATTTCTCAGTGCAGGTCCATAAATGCTCTGCCTTCTGCTTTTGATGCTTGGGGCATGTGAGTCTGCTCCCAAGAGTGGGTCACACGCTCTGGTTGCTGACAGACCAGGTCACCGGACATCCAAATGGAAAGGTCAGCCCTGGCTGGGGAGAAAGGCTTGGCCACTACGTGGGAAGCTAGCATGGTGGTCACCCAGGTAGACACCCAGGACATCCAGGGGACACCTGTGACCACTCAGTGCAGCGGAAGAAGGGGGCAAGGACAGATGGTAGGGCAGGAGAGAGAGCACCGAGTGTCTCACTTTGATTGCTGATAAAGACAGCCTTTTCTTATCGTCCCTCTTTGAAAGCAAAAGTCTTATTGGAGAACAGAAATAGTTCTTTACAATTGAAGCAGAATTTTAAAAATGAGTTTTCAATTCAACAGTGAGAAAAAGAAACAACTCGCCTGTTTTCAGATTGCACAATTTGCGGCTCTGTTCCTTAGGTTATTTTGGCCCATGTTTTGCCATTAAATGTTTTTATTGGAAGTTTTATGAAGAGATTCTTTTGAAAGGTTCCTATAACCTCAATTTTGATGGTTTCCATAAAGAGACATTGCTAGTGTTACCTTGAAAACCCATTTCTACTTTATAGCACATTGGCATACTGAACCTGTGAGCTTCCAGCTAGCTTGTGCTAAAAAAAATGGACTGGCTATTTTAGGCATCAGAGATCCACATAGGGTGTCTCCAAAGAGTCATCTTTTGAAAACCACCTTCTAGCCCAGCCTGCTGAGTTTCTTCAGATGCTCTTGCACCCCTGCAATTCCCATTGCATAGATTCCCAGGTAGCACAGAGCAAAATCTCCTTCTGAGAGAGTCCTAGGATATGCAAAACTCCATGTAAGGTGAGCCTGCAAGTGAGTCCCACTCACAGAATCTTGACTCAATGCATTTGGGCCTGCCCCAAATATGTTCCCTCCACCAGTCTCACACAGGGCTCTGTCCTATGGGGGGCTTGTACTGGTCTTCCAGAAGAACCGGTGTTCAAGGATCAGGATCATGAAAGTGGCCACATATAGATGAGCTCCATTCCAGGCCCTTCCTAAGGGCTCTGAAGGAACATGCTACATTTGTTCTTGCACATGGGATCCCATCAGCCCACTAATGCAGTAGACATGGTGTCTTCAGAGTCTCTCAATTAAAAGTCACAGTCCTGAAGTCTCCTGGTGGGCACTGTGGTCTTGGGCATTAGGCTAAAGGCCTCAAAAGTGAGGTATTGCAAATACAAGGAGCATACGCAAAGACATGAGCCAACTGTCACTTTGGAGTGAATGGTGACGGTGCCAGGGGTCTCTAGGAAACGTGCAACTAAGCTTTTCCCAAGGGAAGGTCTGGGTGTTGGGTTGGTGCTGCTGTATAGGATTTATTTCCTCCTCCTCCTCCTGTTTTTTTCCGCCCTAATTCTGTATCAATCTAGAAAGTATGTACATAACTCTGTCCACTGTAATCACTTAATAGATACTAATTAGTAGTTTTAGTGATTCTAGTGATATAAATATCAAGAGGTTACCATATTGACATATTCATAGAGTCTAACTCTTCTGGATTATTCGACTGGGCCTCCAACATCTACTTACCCCAGTTTAATATATTAATTTACTAAAGACTGTTTGGTTGTCTTTGGTAATTCAAACTGGGTATATATGAATGTGCTGAGTCACTGTGCTGGACTTCTCTGCAGACCTAAGAAGCATGGCCCATGTTCCATGGAGAGGCAGACCGAAGACCACTCTGCAAATAGTTGGAAGTTTGGGTCAACTCTGACCAATCTCCTGATTTTCCTGCTCTTCCTAAGTTTCTGACCATGTTTCTGAGTATGGCAAGGGTACTCAGCATTTCTCTATGCTCTCCTTGCCTTCTAAGAAGCCCTTAAATAAAATTCTTGTTTTCTGGGGACATTCTTTCCCCAGACCTAACGACCAGGAAATGCCATCTGTCAGGGAGATCTGTGAAGAGCCTTACCTGGATGTCATCCAGGTAAGTGGGGGCTCAGGGCAGACAATTCCAACCCAAGCAGTCTGGAGATAAAGATAATAGCACTGTGGGTGAAGCTCTTCTAGACCTAACATAAAATGTGTTCCAAATCATGTGAAACGCTAGTAAAACAACCATGGTCCCAGCACTATAAATTAAAAATAGAACAGAAAGCACTACAGCTGCAGTGCAGGGCTGCCAGCCGGAGGCACGAGGGCGTCTGTCTGCTGGGAGGGTTGGGGAGGGAGAGAGCCGGCTTCTTCCAGGCTGGTGGCAGCTACGCCATAGGGAGGGGCAGCAGCTGTTGTATGTATTTGCAACAGCTGGATGAAGAAGTCTCAGCTGAGTTTCTGCCTGTGTCCTTGGAATGGGAGAGATATATTTGCCAATGGCCTCTTGCTTCCAGAATACTGATTGCTGCTACATTTTGAACATTTGCTTGATTAGAAAATGATTATATCCTAATCTAAGGAGTTCTATTTTCCCTTTGACCCCATTATCATTTCCCTAAAATCTACAATCTTCTTCTGTTTCTGGTATATGAGTTGTGCTGGACCAACATCTTTCATAATTATAACTTGACTCATGGTTGTTCACAAAGGTGATGAGGCCATGCTAGTAGACTGAAGACAGCCACCTAGAAACATCCATATGCTAATTCTAGAACCTGTGAATAGCAAAAGGGACTTTGCAGATATGATTGAAATAAGGATTTGGAGATGATAAGATTATCCAGATTATCCTGATTATCTAGTTGGGCCCAGTATAACCACAAGGACTCTTAGGGAGAAAAGAAGGTCAAAGACAGAGAAAGGCAATGTGACCATGGGCTCAGAGAGAGAGAGAGATATGGGAAGATGTCTTTGAAGCTGGAGGGGCCCCCAAGCCAAGGTTTGTGAGCAGCCTCTGGAAACTAGATTTGAAAACAATTTTTAGGCTCAAGATGGTGCTGTTCCTGCCTGGGCTGCCATGATAGCAAACAGAAATTTAGGTAACTCTTATGTCCCTGTAAATGTTCCACTTGTCCCAAGATGCAGTATATCCACCCAGCCAGTCCCCAAACACCAAGCCACCTCTGAGCTCTGTACTTACTTCCTTGTTCTTTCTTACCCAAACGAGTTGACTATGTGGCCCCAGCCAATCAGATATCATCTACTTTCCTCCTTCTTGTTCTTTATTCATTATCTTATAAAAGCTGCTTGCCTTCTGCCCCATTTTGCGGTTCTCCAAATAGAGACTGTATGCTTCATGAAGTGTTAAATAAAATTTGTTTGTATTACCTAACTTGTCTTCTATCATTTTTTAACACTGGAAAAGAAAAAAAAAAAAAGCCCCCTCCTAGAGCCTTCAGAAGGAACAGCCCCTACTGACCCATTTTAGCCTTCTGACCTCCAGAAACTGAAAGAGTCACAAAGTTTGCAGTGTTCATTACAGCAGCAATAGGAAACTCATACACTATGTTAGAAATGTGGCTCCAGGACCAGTGGACCTGGGCCTTCTTGGGAAGGAACCTGATGGGTGTGGAATGAACTCTGTACTGTTGGAGGTATGGGCTTCGGAGCAGGGCTGGTGAACCCATGCAGCTTATGATGTGGCTGTGAGCACCTGAGCAGGTTTCCTCTGTCTCCAGTGTGACAATTTAACCCTTGTGACAAACCATAGACTTCGGGCCCAGGATAAATCTCCCAGTCTCTCTTTAGCTGGATGTCTTCTAGTCGTTTTGCTTCTACAAACACTTATTTAATATGACCAATTAATAACATTTGCCAAAATAGATAACCTCATAATGAGGGTTCCCTGATTTCTGGATTGGAGATAAGGTTTTCTGTAGAACAGGGATTCACAGGGGGTATGAAGAAAACACGAGAAGTTCTCTTTACTTATCTTTTAAAATTAAAAGTAAGAAAGGTATCCTGCTATTTAGTATCTTGATTGACAACAACACCCTCTCGAGGTGACTGCCAGACAGGACTATCACCCACAACAGAGGGAACACCTGCCAGAAGAGAGGGCTTCCTGAGCAGAGCGCTGGAGCTGGCCCCCCCATCTGGTGGGTTACATGATAGCACGTCAGAGCAGGTCCTGACATGTGGCAATGCCCTGCTCTGTAATGTTTTCTGTGTGGTTCATTCTACAGAGTGAAATCTGTACAAAACTTCTTAACATGATGGACTTTCACAACACACGGTAGTGTTCTAGTTAAAAGTCATTAAACTTAAAGAGGAATTATTTATTTACTTATTTTTGGTCAAAACTGTAGGAGTCCAAATTTGTTGATCTTTCCGTCATGCCAAAAAACTTGTAATATTGTATTAACTAAGGGATGTTTTTGTGTGCACACACAAATACATACACACACAGACACAATTAATTTGTCCTTTCAATGTAAAACTGTTATTTTAGCCATGAAGGAGAAATGATTTTTTTGTAAGAACACGTTATGAAGGAACCATTTGAAAAGCAGACATTTAAAAATTTCTCCTTATGTGATTTTCTTGCCAGAAACAATATACAAACTCTCATATTTGTACATTTGTATTCCTTAGAAAGGAATTTTAAAATTCAGCTAAAATCTCCCAAATGAAGATTCAGTACATCTTGAACCCATTTGCTAAAAAATAAAAATGCAATACCTTCTGGTTGATTTACAAGAACTGATTGACATCAGGAAAAGATGAAGAGTTTACAGCTGAATTTCATTAAAAAATCTCTGTGTAAGCGTGGACAGGATTGAAAAATGAGTTTAACGATTGAACGACCCAGTCACAGATTCTTCCATTTCGATCGTTTGGCTATTAAATCAAGTGTCAGAATATACCAAACTTCTGTGCAGAACTTGCAAGTGTTCTGTTGCAAAGTGTTAACCAAAACTTTCCCAAACAACAAAGCATCTTCCACACAAATGCTCTTATGAATAATACTGAATAAGAGTCTTATGTATTTGTGAAGCATTTAAAAAGTAAATGAAAATATTTTCATTGTTTTCTCTCCTTATTTCTAATTTGTGTTTATGAAGTCCATGAAAAGTGAACATACATATTTTATGAATAAACAAATGCACATGCCAAGGTGTGTGGTTAAAATGTTTACCCTTAAGTACACACAGTTAAAACCAGTTTACTGCCCTCTGCCTTAGAGCTATGCCTCCCTGCCCAAATCACCCTTTGCTGGCTTCTAAAGAAATAAAAGAATCCACCGCCTTTGGGAAAGTCACACATGTGGTGAATATTTATAGGAGACTGATGGTGCTTGGTGTTGGGGAGAATGAATTCTGCCTCTAAAAGCATGTGGAAGGATGCCCCCCACCCCCAGATCCCTACTGCTGCCTCTTCTGGCTTCTGTGCTATGATGGTTAACTTCATCTGTCAACTTGGCAAGACTAAAGTGGCCGGTTGTTTGGCCAAACACTATCTGAATGTTGCTCTAAAGGGTTCTTTTTAAAGACGTTATTAACATTCACAATCAGTTGATTTGAAGTAAAGCAAATAACCCTCCATAATGTGTGGGGGCCTCAGTGCAATCAGCTTAAATCCTTAGGAACAAGACAGATATTTTCCAAAGAAGAAGGAATTTTGCCTCCAAACTGCAACACTGAAGTACTGCCCAAGCTTCCAGCCATGAGATTCAAGACTGAAATATCAATTCTTACCTGCACGTCCAGCCTACCGACCTGGCCTCTGGATTTTGGACTTGCCAGTAGCCCCCAAATTGCACAAAACAACTCCTTAAAATAAAGTTCTCTCTCTCTCTACACACACACACACACACACACACACACACACACACATCTCCTATTGGTTCTATTTCTCTGGAGAACCCTGACTAACCCACTTGCTCAAGACGCAAAGATAGAGACCACAACCTTTTCTCATACATGCCCTTCTCATGCCCCTTTGGAGAAGGATCTGAGCATTCTGAGTCCAATACAGTCCCTCCCCTCCCAATTTCTTTTCTGGAAGCATGCTCATTTCTTATCTACTCCTCATTGCCTTAAATTTTCTTGGGGGAGCATCTCCAGTTTTGGGGGGGGGGGTCCTGCAACTGTTTATCTCCACCAGGGAACCAGGGACCAGGGTTAACTGACTTACCACCAGTTTCAAGCCAGATCCAAGCCAAGTTTTCCAAGAGAACTGCATCAACAGTGGAAGTGATATTCTGATCTCCATCTCTCTGACTTCTGTTTATATCTCAGTTCAAGTCTGACCTCAGGCAGAGCGACAAGGGGGCTGTTAATTGGGCCCTTCATACCCAATTTGGGCCACTGGAGATAGCCAGCAAGGAGAAGGTTGATCCAGAGTGTTGCATGTCAGCGTGGGTCTTCATAGGCAACACCGTCAGCACATACTGCCACTTATGGACGTTATTCTTGGGTGGCTTCCTCTGGAGGCGATGCCTCAGTGTCAGCCAACTTGAGGGGAGGTGGGGGAGGGGGAGGGGGAAGGAGAAAGAGGAATGAGGCAAGGGGGAGCTCTGCGTGTCCAGGGGGCTGCAGGTCGGTGGGCTCTGTAGTGATGTCCCAACGGTTGAGGTTTACCTACTGAAGAGGGCCTTACCCCACCCCCATTCTCCCTGGAAAACTCCTGCGTTGCCATAGCTACCTCACTCTGAGCTGAAAAACCTAGATTTGGGAGCAGAGAAGCAAAGAATTACGGTGAAAAGCAGAGTCGTGGAAGTAAAGTGTTCACTCTCACACATGTCCTTCCATATCCGGTTATCACGCTTCCTTAGTCTGCCCGATCTGCATGTCATAGCCGGTTAATTCCCACACCAGAGCCTGGAAAGCTGGTCCTAGGTAAATGAAGGTGCTCTGTGAGCACCTGGACAGAAAAGTTCTGCTTTTGTGCAAACTGATGAGCATCATGAAAGGGTTCCCTCTAAGTTACATCAATCTGGTGGAACTGGCTCGTAGCAGAGGCATTATTTACTCTTAGTAACTCAATGTCCTAGTCCCACAAGTGTCCTGTTACAAGCTGTGGATATTTGAGGAGTCACTGGCACACATCACTCCTAGAAACCACAGAGCTCTGGGTTTCAACACAAACTGCTAGACTTTTCAGCAGGTTTAAAGAGAAACAACGATGATTTTCGTATCAGTTTCCCAGTTTCCTTTCATTCCAAAGCAGTGGCAAGTGATGGCACCCCTGCACAGGACAGGGCTCGGCTGTTATGAAGCTCCTGACTAGAACACACATGCACACACACACTCTCACACACGAAGAAGATGCTTTGGTTTATGCCAAATCTCATCTTAAATTACACTGTGTTGGAGAGAGCTAAATAATTACACATTATTTAACTGTAACTAAACTGAATAGAGCAAACAGTTGCTGAATAAGGAGAACCGTATCCACGCCGACAGTGAACCCTTGCAGAGCTCCAGGTGATGGCGTGACTTGGTCTTTTGTCTCCGTATCTGAGTGATCAGCTAGTTTTCCAGAGATCCTTCACATGAAATCCATCTTATGGTTTTAAACCAAAGCACCAAGAAAACCTGGCACAATGGTTAATCTGACGTGCCCAGTTGTGCCTAGCTGCATGGTCAAATGTTATCTGGATATTTCAGTCAGGGTGTTTTGGGATGAGATTTATGTTGAAATCAGTGGCCTTGGAGTAGAGCAGATTACTTTCATAATGGGTCTGGGCCTCATCTGATCAAGTGAAAGCCTGAGTAGAGCCAAAGGCTGTCCTCCTCCCCAGACAATAAGGAATTCTGCAGCAGATGGCCATTGGATCTGATCTGCCCTGGCTCCCCCATGGCCTTCAGCTTGCCAGCCCACCCTGCAGATTTGGGACTCACTGGCCTTCGTAACTGTGGGAGCCAATTCCTTGCAACACCTCTCCTTCTCTGTGTGCACATATACCCTATTTGTTCTGTTTCTCTGGAGACCCCTAATGGATTCATGATTAATAACTCGGCTTCCCATTTCCTTAGCTTTGGGTTCTCAACCGAAGTGCTTCAATGAACACAACTTTCTTCACTGCTGAAGAGGGAAAACAGACTTGTCAGAGAAAGCATGAAGTGAACATAGCAATGAACAGCACAGCCCAAGAGCAGAAAAATCCCCAGAAGAGGGGTTACAGGGATCTGTCTGTTCATGAGAAAACTCTGAGGAAGAGAGGGAGGGTTCAGGAAAGGCTTTGGAGGTGCCAAGCGGTCATCTGGCTTGCATTTGCTGGCTTGGACCACCAATCAGAATGCTGAGAGAAGTCAAGGAAGGCAGGGCAACCTGCGACAGGGGGCTGGGGCCCTGAATGCCATGAACACTTATTTTCAACATGGTTTCTTCTAGCAGCCTTGATGGCTGGCAGGACACCATAGTCACAGCTGATGCCTTTGCAGGGCCTTATGGCTTTGCAGGAAAAGTATGTGCAGGGAATGATGGCATCTGATTTTCAGCAGAGAGAGGAAACCAAAGGTCTGGATTGTGCACATCTGAAGGCATACTGTGACCCTTGCCTAGATATTTTGGTCTGAGGAGTCATTTCAGAGATACACAGTAGGCATTTGTTCTGATCCTTGATTCAACAACCTAGGGCATTAATCCTCCATGTGAATTAAACCCCTAGGAGGGAAGAATAAAAGAGAAGGGTGCTACTGAGCACTTTGCTTATGGGGTGAGAATCAAGAAGGCTTGTGTGTGTGTACATGGGGGTGTGTGTGGGGATGGGGTGAGAGCAGAGCACAGACACAGGGACGCACAGGAGGCATAGATGCATAGGGATGGGGAACTGTGGTTAACCATCCTGGGACACGTCGAGTCCTGCTCAACCCTCCCTGTTACTTAGTATTCAAGGCAGAGCTCGTAGCATACAGCCCCTGCCATTTTTTCCAGAAGATTTCACCCTGGTCTATGCATCTCTACCAAGTGTCCATGGTAAGGGAGGCAGACAATCAGCCTCACTGACTGCCAACTGTCCACTGCCCACCCTGTCCCCCTGCTCTGGCCACTGGTACCCTCCATCTGGCAGTGCACGTTAGTACAATTCCGGATGTGACAGATCCAGAGATAGCAGGCTATGCAACCAGGTGCTCTTCTCACTCCTCCTTATACGCGAACCCAGCGCATACCATTATTCTTCCTTCTGAGGGATTTCTATCCCATATCCACCTAAACACGGTGAAGTGAACTTTATTGCCTCTCTTGCCATCTTGCTTTAGGCATGAAGTGACCAAATGCTGCCATCTGGAGGCTCTGGGGGCTGAGGTGGGAAAGGCTGTTTGCCTGGCTACCCAGACAATGGGGACCCCAGGTTCACTTCTTTGTGATAGGTTCAAAACACTGGTCACCACAGATCCTTCTTTGGTCCTTTTGTTCAATACCAGTATTTAGTAAATGAACTTCTCTTCCCCAATCAATTCTCTCAGCAAGCCTATGACTGAATCAATGGACTTCCCTTGTTTTAAACATGCCTGAAAATTTTAAAAGTACAGCATCAGTAGATAATCATTGAAAAACATTTAAGAAAATGTTTCATAAACAGCAGCTCACATTTGTAGAGAGCTTTTTATGGGTCAGAAGCCTCCCAATAGCAACATCACAAATCTTGTTCTTTTATGAGACACAGCTCACAACAGGCTTTCGGGAAGCATCTGGACCCCAACTGTCCAGCTCTGGAGGCTGTCTCCCAAATGAAGATTGGACACGGGTGGGCGGGGGCTTTGCATTGTGTTTTCACAGTACCTAATCTACGGCAAACACGGTCATAACAAGTAAGGTTACTTCTGAGAACAAAACTCATGCTTTCCTATACTTCTGTTACTTGGTCTTAAAAACATTCAGAAAAAAGCAATAAAAGCAACAAAGAAACACAACCTGATAGGATGCCATAAACATAGGACCCCTCTGTGACACAATCAATTTGCAGTTACTGATAGACCATGTGGTTCCAGCCCTGGGACACCTAGAAATACCTGCTGTTGGCTCCTGTTCTCACAAGAGCCAAGGGACATTCATGGGAGGCATCAACCCCCAAACCCAGACATATGTCTCTAGATATCTCCATGTCTAAAATCTAACAGGGATTTAGAAGCACATACTTCGGAAGCTTGATGGAAACATCCATGCTCTGGCCATTAGTATCTCCCGAGCACTTGTTTCAGAAATGCACAACTGCCAGTAAGCAGTGCTCACCTGCCCTGTTTTTCCTAAATGAACTCTTCCACACCTCAAGGTTGGGCTTTACTTTCTAGTGTTTGAAGACCTCATGGGTTACTTATTCATGCTGTTGATGCTCGAATCTGGGCAGTGACATTTCTCCTGCCATTCACATTTACAGTGATAGCAGTGTTTACAGACTACCCGCGTCTTGCCATCTCTCCAGGTGAGTGGTAGGTGAGCCAGGTGGAGCGTTTAGAAACATGAAAAGGAGCAAATCGAAGAGCACAAGGAAATGATAAATTCATAAACAGAGAAGCCAGGAACAGACATAACTCTAATGAAAGGTGGGCAGGATAACCACCTCCCAGCATCTGTCTGTGTACTGCCAGTAACACCTGGAAGTACAGAATGACTGGTCCTGCTCCCAGGGAAGTTCCACTTGTCCGTGTGCACTAGAGCTCCCTGCTTCTCTCCTACTCCAGGATATGGCTCCAGGCAGCTGCCTGCCTCTTGCAACATCCATTTTCCTTCTCTGCATTCAGCAGAGACCATTCAGCGGTGTACACTTGTGCTGCTCTTTCTCCCATGTTTAACATAATCCTCTCTTGACCACTTCTCCATCTCGGCTTCCCTACGTAGCCAGCTCCCCCAGAGAGCATACTTCCAGTCTTCCTCCAATGCCTCCCTCCCGTCCTTGCTGAACCCCATGCTAGGCGGCTCTCTCCCTCACCATCCTGTCAGAGCAGCTCCCATTCAGGACACAGCTGACGGCTCCCTCCCTCCTGACACCCTCTACAGACACACCTCAGAGATACCGCGGTTTGGTTCTGGGTTCTGGAATACCGCAATAGAGTGAGCATCATGATAAAGGGAGTCAATGAATTTTTTTGGTGTCCCCGTGCCTCTAAAGCTTATGTTTTCACTCAACTGTAGTTTCTTGAGTGTGTGGTAGCATTATGTCCAAAAAATGATGTACATACCTTAATTAAAGAGTAGTTTATTGCTAAAAAATGCTAACCATCACTTGCGCTCTCTGCAAGTTGCAACCACGGATCACAGATCACTGCAACACATACAATGATAAGGACAAAGCTTGGAATATGGAGAGAAGGACCAAAATGTGACACAGGCACAAAATGAGGAAAAGCAGTTGGAAAAACGGTGCTTATAGACTTGCTGGTCACAGGGCTGCTACCAACCTTCAATTCATAAAAATAAAATGCAAGAAAGCAAAGCACAAATGAAATAGAGTGAGCATCATGATAAACAAATGAAAGGAGGCATGCTTGCAGAAGCATGCAGTGCAAAAGCCAGCACTGGCCTGGCTCCCCTCTGCTGCAGCGACCATCCCTTCTCAGGGCCCTCTGCTGCCACGTCCTTTTCTCCTGGCCTCTGAATACTGGGGCCTCTTGGTGGCTGTGCCCAAACTCTGAGCCTTGAATGCTCTCCAGCTGCCGGCTGTTTTCAAATGTACCTCCAGCCCACAGCCCTGGATTCCAGACTCACAGCCCCCAGTGTCTTCTCCACAATTCTCCTTGGATTTTTAACAAACCTCTTACATTTCAATCCAACACTGAACTTCTAATCTGCTCCACAAACTGGCTCCTCTCCCAGGAGCCAAGATTTATTCTTCCTGAGTGGTGGTAAGAGTTTACAATATTTGAGACCTCGTGTTTCCTGTGTTAGGGGAAAATCTGCATGTTAGTTTATGCCCATTAAACATGTGAAAACAATGCAGCTCAGTTGCAGGAGATGACAGTCATGTTTGCTCAAATCAATTGGCAGCTATTTCTCATGGCATCTCCAGTGTTCTAAATAATAAGGCACATATAGAATATCCAGTGAAATAAGTCAATCAGAGAAAGACAGTCATATGGTTTTACTCATATGTGGAATATAAGAAACAGAGCAGAAGAACATAGGGGAAGGGAGGGAAAACGAACAGGAAATCATCAGAGAGGGAAAAAAACCATGAGAGACTCTTAACTCTAGGCAACACACTGAGGGTCAGTGGAGAGGAGGAGGGCGGGGGACAGGGTCACGGGGTGATGAGCATGAAGGAGGACACGTGGTGGGATGAGCACTGGTTGTTATATGCAACTGATGAATTACTGAACAATACTTTGGAAACTAAATATGTAGTATATGTTCACTAATTGAATTTAAATTAAAAAAGAGATTATCTATAGAATAATAAACTACCCAGTAGTTATTGAGCTCTTTGTGGTAGGAAAAGAATAAACTCTTTACACCTCTTACTTAATCCTCACTAGATACCGCAACATGGCATGAATGATTATCATCCTGTTTTCTTGTATCTTGGAAGTTTGGCCAAAGAGAGTAACTTGCCTGACAGCTCACAAGTGAACCAAACCCAAACCCTGGCTGGCTGGCTCCTGAATCCACCACATTCCAGGCCCCTGTTATGGGAGTCATCATGGAGAAAAAAAAGAACAGAGAAGGACATACTTTGAGATCCAAATTTCTGAGTAATTATACTTAGTGCAAAAAAATAAACCCCATCAACAGAGCTGCCAGTACTCTGCACATGAATGCAAGCCCTCCTGTCTACACCCACAGCACTAGAGGGCTCAAGGAAATTACATCAGCTCCAACAAAAAGGAACGTGCAAAGGACCCACCCGGTCATCAAAGTTACTCTTTCTGTCCATTCTCAAATCTCCTTCTCTCTTTTTTTCCTTTAGTTTTCCTATTCTTTTATTTTCCCTCTGGGTGACATTTTATTGCTTTTCCAGCAATGTTCACTGTAAAACTTCGGTAGCACTGAAAGTCAGTGTGTCATGGTCGGGGCAAGTCACAAAGGGAGACAGGATCTTTTCTTAGAAATGAAGGAAAGCAGTAATTCCAAGATACTCATAAAGAGCCCAATCCAAGCATCACCCTGTCGATTTAATATGCACATGTTCAACAAAATATAATCTGCATCAAAAGGTTACCTTCATGTCACTGTCAAGGAGACCCAGACATAGAACTTCTCTGAGCTCCTCCTGTGTGGTCAATCTGATAAAACGGAATTCCAAAGGACAGATGAGCTTTTCAGAGCATCATGCAAAGATTTCCCTTCATCATTAACATGGATTATAATTATATCGAAGGAGGTCAGGTTTTGAGTAGCATACTCCAAACTTATCCTACCTTCAAGGATAGAGAAAGGAAATATTTTTCTGTTGTTGTTATAATGTTTATTATATCTGCACACATTAAAAAACATCAAGGACAAAAGCAACTTTTAAAAAGATTTACTTATTCATTTTAGAGAGAGAGAGTATGTGTGAGCAGGGGGAAGGGCAAAGGGAGATGGAGAGAGAATCTTTAGCAGATTCCACGCCCAGCACAGAGCCCAACACAGGGCTCAGTCTCACAACTCTGAGATCATGACCTGAGCCGAAATCAAGATTCAGACACCAATCCGACTGAGCCACCCAGGTGTCCCAAGGGCAAATTTTTTTTATGGTTAATACTTGAAAGCTGGATCTTGATCCCATAAAAGAAACAGCAATTTTAATCCGTCTTCGCAGTCCACCCTCCTCCTGTTTCTCTCCCTGTCTCTCAGAAATGTAAATGGCTCACTCTTTTCATACATGTCACTACTTCATAGAAAAGGTAATAGAAGTGCCCACAGCAATAATTGGATAATGATTTAAAACTTTTACCTTTTGTGGTTCTATCAATCAGTTTTCATGTCTGTGATAAACATCTGTGTATCTCCTCCTCAGGCTGGAAACCTCAGCCAGTTGAACAGATACGGTTATTAACACACATGCAGCATATCTACTAGTAGAAGGCCATCGTTAAACTAATTGCAGTTTTTACATCCTTCCCTCTATATTCTTTTTTTTTGTTCCCCCTCTATATTCTTGCTCAACGACTGACTTCACAGAAGGACCCTCCGGTGCTGTGTTTTAAATAACGATCCGCGGGGCCCGGGCTGGATCCCCACTGCCTCTGGTCACCTGGACAGTTCCAAGATCCAGAATGAAGAGGAAGCAGTTCCAAAGCTGCTGGACAGATCTTCACCCTCGGCCGCCCTCATCTTTGCCCAGTTGCCAAGGAATGGTATTGTCATTATCAGCGATTCATCCCATCAGTTTCTCTTTATGCAAACAATACTCCCTGGGCAACCTTCCTACAAACACAGAACACTCATTTCTGTTCCCAGGGAGGAGTTTCTGGAACCGTACTGTCTCATGCGATTCTGTTTTATTAGGATGTGGGAAAATGACTCTTCATTTGACTTTCTTTTCTTTTTATATTTGACCCTTATTCCATAAGGCTCTGGAGAACTGAATTTCTTTAGAGACAGAATTTTTTTCACCCTCTCCAATCATGATTTCTTTTTTTTTTTTTAAGATCTTATTTATTTATGAGAGATACAGAGAGAGAGAGAGAGAGAGAGAGAGAGAGAGAGGCAGAGGCAGAGGCAGAGGGAGAAGCAGGCTCCATACAGGGAGCCAGATGTGGGATTCGATCCCAGGACCCTGGGATCATGCCCTGAGCCAAAGGCAGAGCTCAACTACTGAGCCACCCAGGCGTCCTTCCAATCACCATTTTAGTTTGGGCAACAGCAGCGCTGGAATGTGTGGGGCACAGAGGCCTAGAACGGAAGGTTGGCAGATGCTCACTGAGCTCACAACTGAGGCAAATCTTTGGGTTTCATGCTTCTGGAGGTGCACTTGTTCTACTCAAATCTATTTTCCACTGTTCCATGGTTCCGTGTTGCAAAACATGCTTTCCAGGGCATGTTTTGATCCTTGATTCTGAAGTAATCAATCTAAATTGATTCCTTCTCACTTGGTGCAAATGTCAAAGATCATAATGAAAACATATGAGACCAACAGCTGTCATTTTCGGCGGTCTTGTTTTAAGATTTAAAATGAGGGTTTTAAAAAATCAGATGTGGTAAGACACAGAGACACAGAACATCGTGAAGGAACAGGTTTTTACCCTTTATGTGAGAAATAAGAGCCATCGGATGCCTTGTAAGGCCATATAGGAAACACCAGGGTCAAGGGGAAGCAGAGGGCATGAGGGACAAAACATGCACAAGAGGCTTTCTTGTGATTTCAATGGGAAAGGCAAGGCAAGGCAGGCTTAGGACAGGCCAGTCTGAATAATGACAGCAAGCCCCAGGGCTGCCCATAGCCATCTGGTACCCAGCCCCCGGGTGACTGGGGCCAGTGGAAAATCATCTGGGGTATGAGCCACTAAAGGGACAGGGTGTGGGCCTGGGACAGACTGATTTATATGGAAGGTGTACCAACAGGCAAGTGCTTTACAGTCTCTATGAACTGGTTAGCCTACAGGGGGCAGGGTCGCCAGGAACAACAAGACCCCAGACATAACATCTGCAAATATAGAAAATAAAAGGGCACGATGACGAGGGGAACTGAGTAGGAAAAATTAGAGAGGGCGACACACCACGAGAGACTCAACTCTGGGAAACAAACGAAGGGCTGTGGAAGGGAAGGTGGGAGTGGGGATGGGGTGATGGGTACTGAGGAGAGTGCTTGATGGGATGAGCACTGGGTGTTATACTATATGTTGGCAAATTGAATTTAAACAATGTGAAAGTAAAAGAAAAGAAAAAAGAAAAGTGCATGATGAATACAGTGCCTCATTCGTGGTGGTCTCTGTTCTAGAGACTGTATATTAACTCTCACTGAGCCTGCATAACCAGGGACAGAAAAGGGATGGGTAGGTGAGGAACATATGTACACGCGTGTGCGTGTCTGTGGACACACACACGCGCGGGGTGGGGGGAGTTCCTTCCTATCCTGGAGGCAGTAAAAGAGCTGCTTGCAAGCCACTCCAGTGGAATAGCAGAGACCCAGCCACATAAACACTGCTCTCAAAAAGCAGAAACTGCCTTTAAGTAAAGACAAAAAGAAGAAAAAGGCAACTGCATGGCCTTCAACTACCCCAGGGAGCTGGGCAACAGAACAGTGGTTTCTGAGGGAGGTGTTCTGATGATGGTGATGATGATGAGTATTAGCATGTATTGACAGCTGTCAGTAAACAACAAAGCATAAACGTAGATAAAGACTAGCTAATGCATGGGGTCAGGCAAGGTTTCACTTCTCTGACACCATGTAGCATGTCACTGCCAATGAGATGAAATAAGCAGAGAGCAGATTCCTAGGAGAATGAGTTTAGAAATTTGGGTGGTTACCACTTTTTAGCTATTATGAATAATGCATAGTGCTGCCATGGACATTTATGGACAATTTTTTTGTGTGGACATATGTTTTCCCTTTTTTGGGGTAGCTACCTAAAAATAGAATTGCTGGTTCATATGGTAACTCTATGTTTAATCTTTTGAGGAATTGCCAGATTGTTTTTCAGAGCAGTGTCCTCATTTTACGATCCCATCACCAGTGTATGAGGATTTCAATTTATCCACATTTTCAACAACATGTATATTCTGTCTTTATGATCATAGTCATCCTATGACTGTAAAGTGATACCTCATTGTGGTGATTTGCATTTCCCAGACTGCTAATGACGAGCATCTTTCTTATGTGTATATTGGCCATCTGTATATCTTATATCTTCTCTGGAGAAATGTATATGAAGATCCTTTGGCTCTTTTTAACCAGACTGTTTTGTTCTTTATCACTGAGTTATAAGAGTTCTTTATATATTCTAGATACCAGTCCTTACTCAGAAATATGGTTTGAAAATATTTTCTCCCATTCGGTGAGCCATCATTCCCACTTTCTCGATGCTGTCTCTTGAAGCACAAGAGATTTCAGTTTTGGTGAAAAGTCTGGCTTACCTATTTTTTCTATTGTTCTTCTTTCAATATCATACCTAAAAGCCCAGCTTAATCCTACATCATGAGAATTTGTGGCTACATTTTCTTATAAGACTTCTATAGTTCCAGCGCTTACATTTAAATCGCTGAACCATTCTGAGTTAATTTTCTGTATGGTGTGAGGTAGACATCCAGCTAAATTTTTTTGCACGTGGATTTTCAATTATCACAGAACAATTTACTGAAGACAGTATTCCTTACTCATTGAATTGGCACCTGCATCAAAAGTCAATTGGTTATAAATGCGATGGTTTATTTGTGGGCTTTCAATTCTATTCAACTATCTATATTTCTATCCTTAGACCAGCAACACATTTACTTGATTACTATATTTTTGTAGGAAGTTTTGAAATCAAGAGGAATGAGGAATCTGTTTTTCTTTTTTAGGATTATTTTGGCTGTTCTGTGTCACTTGCATTTCCATATAAAATTTAGGGTAGCATTCTTAATTTTTACTTATTATTCCTCCTTTGTGTGCCATTACTGTTGTGTACAATAATTATTGTACATAATTACTGCTATCACAGTGTGCTATACATATTCAATCTATATATGTCACATCCTCAATAATACCTTGGCGTAATTACTAATGTATACAATTCGATGTCTTTTAAAGCAACTTTGAAAAGAACATATATATGTTTATAGAGTTTGTTACTTTTCTCTTAACATGGGTTTCTTAGTTGAAAGTTGTTTTTTTCTCTCAGTACTCTGAATATGCAATCCCATTGCTTTTTGGCCTCCATTATTTTGTATGAGAAGCCAGCTGTTAACCTTATTATGATTCCTCTCTAAGTGATGACACATTTTTCTCTTTCTGCTTCCAAGATTTTCTCTTTGTGATTGGCTTCCAGCATTTTTACTGCAGTGTCTGGGTGTGGATCTTTTAGCATTTATCCTACTTGGATTCTTTTATATTCTTGGATTCACTGAATTTGGGAAAATGCTCTTCATTGTTTCTTTGAACTTTTTCCTGGTCTTTCTCTCCACCCTGTCTTCTGGACTCCCAATTCGCTTATGTTGGTGCACTTACTGGCATCCTATATTTCCCTGAAGCTGAGTTCATCTTTCTCTATCTTTTTTCTATTTGGCAGCTTGCAGGTTATCCACTGGTCAAGTTTACGGATTCTTTCTTCTGACAACTCAAATGTACTGTTCATCCACTTTAGTGACTAGTTCATTTCAGTTATAGCATTTTTAATTCCAGAATTTCCACTAGCATTTTTTGTAATTTACATCACTCTAATGATATTATTCTCTTTTTGATGAGACATGGCCATGGCATCTTCCTTTACTTGTTTTAGCATGGTTTCCTTTAATTTTTTGAGCATTCTTTATTGTAGCTGTCTTCAATCTTTGTCTTCTAAGTGCCACAGACATAGTGATAAGCCACATTTTCAAATTCCCTTCTATTCTCATGCTTATTTTCTACTGAGTGATAATGACCAGGGGTCTTCAATCTATGGCTCCTGATCTACACCCTATCTCCCACGTATTTTGAGATGACCCATGAGTTGAGAATGGCCTTTAGATTTTTAAATATAAAGTGTATGCGACTGTGTGCATGTAACCATATGCCTTCTGATAAGAATAGTGACTTGATTTTGCCTCTTGGCCCACAGAGCCTATAATATTTACTATTTAGTCCTTTACAGAAGGAGTTTGATGATTTCTGTTATGACAAAAAGCGAAAGAGAAAAAAAAAAGAACGGGGAAAAGGAGAAACGATGCAGTGTATTGGTAAGTGCTGTGAAAGAGTCATGCAGAGTCAGGGACAGAAGAACCATGGCCATGTTGTGTCAGATATCACGGCCCCAGGGTTATCACTAGTGGCTGGTGCTGGACTACAGATGTCACGGAAGGAAGGCCAGGAGCAAAGGAACAGTGAGTGTCAATGCCATTTTACAAAATGTACCCAAACTGTTTGAGGAGAAGTATAAAGGCCCTAAGTTGGGGGAAAGTGGTAGGATATAAAGCTGGAAACTTGGTCAGGGTCAGGTCATTTGGGGCCATGTAGACCAGGGTGACAGCTTTAGATTCTATTCCCTGGGGTTAAGATGGGGAGTAACACCATCTGACAGACTTTTATTTATTTTTTTAATTTTTTTTTTCTTAATGTGGTTGTTCTGTAGTGAACAGACTGTGGGCAGACAGGGCACGAGCAAGGACAACTCAGGTAATGCTGACATCCAGGGAGAAGGTAGGTGGTGTGGGCGAGGGTGGTAAGGGAGGGTAGGGTGTCCTTTAAGGTACAGCCAGTAACACTTGCTGACGGTGCTGATGGACATGAGTAGTAAAGAAAAAGCAGGGCCCAGCACAACTCCTCCTCTGATTCTGGCTTGAGCAACTGGGGGAAATGGTATGTCATTTACTGTAAGAGAAACAGGACAAAAGTAGGTTTGGGGGACGATCAGAGGTCCTGTTTCAGTCATGTTTGAGATGCTCATTACACATTCCAATGAAAGCATGGATTTGGTAGTTGACTTTGAGTCTGGATTTCAGGGGAGAGACCAGAGCTGTAGTGTCTTCAGTGTGGAGTTTTAAAGCCATGAGGAGGGGTACGAATCCTGGGGACTGAGTGACACAGAACAGCCTGGAGATGAAAGCCTGAGTACACACAAGTGTTTGGAGGTGTGGACAGGCAAGGCTTCCTGCAGAGTCCTCCTCACATTGACACACCACACGTCACACTTCAGCTCTTGTTCCTCCCCAGAAATAAAGTGAGTAACAGGAAAAAAATGTATAGCTCCATTCCTCCCTCTGTCTATAAATGTATAACAGTATGTAGCTTAGTAAAGGCTACATTTAGATCCTTCAGACTCTCAGAATGTGCTACATTTTCCAAGCTTGATGAAGCACACCGAGACTGCAGCTGCACCTGCTCTGCACGGACCAGGCATCCAGAAAGAAATACAGCATCCAGAGAATTCAAAATCCCAAGCTTAATTCTATGTGACATCAGAAGGTGAACAAAGGAACTAATTTTCATATCAAATGTTTCATTCCATATCAAGGCAGTATTTGTAGCTCAAGAACATTTTACTCACTTGGTATCCAAATGAGGAGCAAAACAGGAAAATAATGTCACTTCTGCTGTTCATAGTTCACAATTATCATCATGTCTGATCAGAGGCCAAAGAAATTCCTTCAGTGAGAGGGCATCTCTAAATATTAAGTGGATCCCCCATCCATGACACCAAGGACATAAGGACAAAAGCATTTTCTTAGCCAATTTATAACAGTTCCCTCAAATTTATGACTAGTTTTATGCTCAGTAAGTTCTAGTAGCATATCTCCTGAGCCATCATATTTTGCTTAAACCATAGCCATGAGTGATAGGCCTTTATCCAATTCCATTGTTTTCCAGAACCCGACAGGAAATCCTTTTGCTTACAGTGGCAGCAATGGTTAGCTTCGCAAATGTAAAATAATACCTTCTTTGCACATCAGAGTTCTAGTAAATGACACAGAGTTTTAATTCATTTATCTATAGTTAAATTTTTCTGAGTTTTATGATGTGAGACTAGTTTATTTTATATATTGCTATTTCAGGTCTCACAGTGAGTCTGCTTTTCTTGTCCATCAGCATTTTACTTGACAAATATTTTCTTAAATTATGAGGAGACACTGCCTTCTTCTATAGCTAGGAGATATGCCTTCATAGGTGTTCCTTACCTGAAACCACTAGAATGAGGAATACTGATGCCCTTGGGCTACCAACCAACAATATTCATGGTAAGATGTATTTCTAGGCTAAATATTGAGTACTCTTGCTTGTACATGCAAAACCAACTCTTCATGGAAGAAAGTGTTGTATCTTAAGGCTGTGCTCTGAAGAGTTTCTTGTAATGAGTATGCATGAATATTTACAATTCATGAAAATAATTAGGCAGGATAGGATGGTGTGCATTGAGAAATAAACACAGGATAGAAACGAATGCCAAAAGATAAGGAGTGAAAGCTTCATGGAAACACCTCGAAATCATGGCCAGAATTTAAGCTGCAGAAATAGAAAAAGAAAAAAAAAAAAAGTAAAGAAAGCCAGTCATAGGAGTTTTTCTTTGAAGGTTTCTGAGAGGCTGAAAACAGTATTAGAAAAACGTAAAGTCACGGACCATTAGGCTGGCAGGAAATCCACAAGGACCAGAACCTTCATTTGATTCATGATAGAGATACATCCCAGGACACTGAAATCACTCTCAGCATCGTGTCTTCCTCCAGGCTCCTCAGGGGAAGGAGAAGGAAGCAAAGGGTCTGAGTATTTGTCCCTTTGCTTTGAATTTCAAGTCTGAGATATTTTGATACAGAGAGAAAAAGAGAACATCAGGAAACATCAAAAGTCAAGGACAGTCTGACCTGCAGCAATTAGGAGAGACGACTCTTTATAGATCTTTAAATATTTCCAAAATTTTGCAAATAGTGGTAGAGAGAGAATAGAAGGGAAAGAGGCCAGCAACACGGGCTGGCTTACAGCCTTCACTGTCCATCCCTCCTTACTTCCCTAGTTTTATTTTCTTCAGTATTAAGGAGTGTCTTCAGTAGCACTGCAAACTTGCAAAAGTTTACATTGGGCTCCTTTTTATAATATTTAAGGCATTTCTGAGTGTTCACACAATAGATGAATCTCTGTGCAAACCAACCAATACACAACTCACAGACCGGAGCCTGTGAGGTTCAGGGTCCACATAATTTTTGCCGAGTGACTAAGGACACATATACACGGCATGCTTGCTTGTGTGGAAGTTGCTCCAAATCTCTGACTGAGGCATTCCAACCCCACAACAACCCTCTTTAGCAGAACCTACCACCACTCACATCTTATAGACCAGGAAGCCAACAAACTGAGAAATTTAAAAACCAATCAATCCACCCACCAGGCAATCTAATTAAAACAAAACAATGCTCATCCAGGGTTGGTCACAGAATCAGGCATAACTGTGTACGTTGGAAGTTGAAAGGCATGTTCCTACACTGCAAAGGACAGAAAGGTCTGCTCAGGAAGGGAATTCAGGCTGGAATGAAGGTGCCGCCCTGTCCTGAGTATACCAAACTTTCCCACAGCCACATTTTACAGGGGGAAAGCTGAAGGCTGAATGCATCAAGAGAAGGGCTCTGAGATGCCGGACCTAAAGGCAGAAGCTCCCAAGAGCAAGTGACTCCCAAAGAAAACCTATTCCTGAATCTTGCCTTCAGGAAGCTGCATGAAATTGCACATCTGCATAAGCTTTGGCTGAAACCTCAAAAACTGCCTGCCCTATGTATTTCTGACAACAGCACCACAGTATGAAATCATTCTATGGAGCGTGATATTTATGACATTTATAAAGAACTCGGTTCTCTTCAGATGAAAGATGTCGCGAAAGTCGCAAATATCAATAATGCTGAAATGTACAATGTGCTATAGGGAGTTCCGACTTTCACAGCTTCAATGTAATATGCACTATTTATCAGATCCTCCTTTTTTGTTTAAAGATTATTTATTTATTTATCTATCTATCTATCTATTTATTTTTTAAAAAGATTTTGGTTATTTATTCATGAGAGACACACACACACACAGAAGCAGAGACACAGGCAGAGGGAGAAGCAGGCTCCATGCAGGGAGCCTGATGTGGGACTTGATCCTGGGACTCCAGGGTTATGCCCTGAGCCAAAGGCAGACGCTCAACTGCTGGGTCACCCCAGCATCCCTATTTATTTATTTATGAGAGACAGAGCATGACAGAGGAAGAGGGAGAAGCAGACTCTCCCGTTGACTGCAGAGCCCTACGTGGGGCTTGAACCTAGGACCTGTGATTATGACCTGAGCTGAAGTCAGATAGATGCTCCACGGGCTGAGCCACCCAGGCACCCTCACCTGGTCCTTACACTGAGATTTTATTGTATGTGGGTGGAAGGAAAATATGAAGGGTTCAGCGTATTGAACTGCATGATTCAAGAGGGTTTGTCCTTATAGAAGTGTGATGCCTTGTTCACTTTAGACTGAATTTTGAATTACCATTAAAAAAGGATTTTTCAACTTAACACATGATGCATTTTGATGAAAAGAATAATCTGATTCTCTCCTTTAATGTTATTTGAAGTTAAAAGTATTCACTGTGATTGAAAGCAAGGGATAAACTGTGTCTTTCCTTCCTTCTTTCCTTCTTTTTTTTCTATTGCTGTCTAGAAGTAATTCATTCTAGACATAAGGTATCCATTAACCAAAACATTCTCAAGCTGAAATCATCTGATTTTTAAAATATTAGAGTTTTGTTCTTCTTGCTGTTTTAATTAATAGTTCTATTCTTGCATTAGGCAACTACAATTATTTAGTCTTATCTTTCAAGCTTTACCAGTTTCTTGGCTCATGAAGTTTCTCTTACTTCCCACCTTCTTTTCTCTTTTGTTTGAATTCATTTTTTATGTTTTACTGGAGGGAATCCTAAAATCACTGTACCACCACACACCTGTGGGTTGCATTTTCTGAGTGCACCTATGCTCACGAGTCTTTACTTTAACCTCATCGATGAATGGTCATTTGACTTGGTATACAAAGTGCAAAAAACTTTTGTTAAGTATTTTTAAGATTCTGCTCGTGTGTGTGTGTGTGTGTGTGTGTGTGTGTGTTTTAACATCTGGTGTTGTTTACAAGAAATGAAAATCCAACTCTTATCTCATCACACTTAACCTATGAGGTTTCCTCCCCCTCCCCCTTCATTTTAGAAGCTTTTAGGGCTTCTCTCCTTATCCTTAGTACTAAAATGTCAGCAGCACAGAAATGAGTCCGTCCATGTGGATATTTGGCGTGCCTGTTGAAGAAACAAAAATTCAGGTTCATAACTCAAATGTCTTATCTATCAGTTCCTCATATAAAGAAATGTCTCTGAATCATGACTTAAGAGTAGATGGGGATAAAAATATTACTGGAAAGGGAGGTAATTAGGAATCTGTTCATTGGTAACCAGATAACCCAAGAGAGCCATCTTCCTTCCCAAAGCTCTTATAGAAACTGGACCCTCGCTGGGACGGTCTTTGATGCTTTCTGTTTTCAACATTTCCTGTCTATTGGCTGAAAAAGTACCTCCTGGCCTTTATGGCTTGGAGGCTCTTTCTTTTAAGGACTTTGAAGATGCAGATGCTGGCTCTGCTTTTATTTTCACTCTTAAAAATTTCCCAGTGAAGCCCATACCACATCAAATGAGTTCAGCTAACCTTGTGCTCTGATATCAAGTGTCAGCTACTTTCTGGTCACTCTCTTTAGGGCATTTGGAATTCAGAATGCTGAACCCCCACCCAAGCACCCGCCTTCCAGAAGCCTGAGCAATACTCTGGGAGAGGGGGTGTGCAGGGAGCATCAGACCTAGGTCCTGCTCTGCAGGGTGTAAGTGACTCTGGAAACATGCATGGTAACAACGATTTTTCAATTCCTCATTCCTCTACTCAAGGGTACTCAAAGGCTGGACAGGAAGCAAACACAGAACTTCCTTTGAAGCATCAGAAAAGCAAGTTTCCCAAATCCATTCTCAGCTGGAGCATTGTATTAGCCATTATTTTTCACGAGACTAGAGAAAACAATCCAGCCCATCATTCTCTATTTCACCATTGAAGAAAGAGAGTAAGAGATGAAATGATTAAAGTCATCATTCTCTAGAGAAAATACTCATAAAATACCATAGTTTCGGTCTCTCTCTCTTTTTTCTGCATAATATTCTTGATTTGGCCTTTCTAGGCTTCATGCTCATATTGCTCTTTTCCCCGTGAAATACAATTGTGATGTCATTACAGGCACAAGACAGTAGCTATAAATACTGATTTACATGGGAAATGATGGGAACATTTTTCATAAAAGCATATAAAAAGCAAACTTATTTAAGGGCAAGTTTTAACTCCCCCCACCACCCCATTATGCATCAGCAACTTTGAGAGAGGTGTCAGTTCTCTCTCCTGTGGAATTTATCACATTTCATGCTCATTTATATCAGCTGATGAAGTGCACTGCTCTTTAATGAAAGGATTTCCCTTGGTTTTTCAATAGAGCACTCAGAATCCCACTCATAACTTTTTAGAAAGCTCACTCATTTGGCAGTGTCACATCTTCATGGCCCGAGTTTTGAGTGCTTCTCGATCCATCCGCCCTTTTTAAAGCACAAAATCTGTGGTTGACATTTGGATCGGTGTTCTGACCCACCCTGTGGACCACTCCTAAATATTCCCCCAAAACTGTTTTCTCCCCAACTTGGTAATAACATTCACCATCAAAGGTTTGAAATAGTAATTATGTTAAGTGCTGTACTCATCCATGTCAAAATCTAACACTATTTCAAAGATCCATTATCCTGTAAACTGTCACCACGATGTATCCATGAGCCAAGTGTTTCATCAAAGGCTATTTTAAATGCATGTTCTTCAGCAGATCTGGATCAAGTTAACAGGCAGGAATGATTTCAAGCCTATATTTTATCTTTGGTATAAAAATTACATTGTTCATAACACATACAAATATCCCATCTGTACACTCCCCCCTAGAAGGCTGTATTGATTACTTCCATGACAATGAGGCTAACGTACCCTAAGTTCATAAAAATATTTTAGCCAAAAACACACTAGAAGCTTTTGGGGAGAGGAATATGGGCCTGGGAGGACAGCAAATGGCATATTTTTGCTGTTTATCTTCGTTATTTTTTTTAAGATTAAACATGAATGACGATATAAGTGAGCCTCAAAATGGGAAGATGCACCAGATAGTGGCAGGGTTTGCTCAAAGCCATCATGAGGCATGCAGTGCTCAAAGATAACACTTAACCTGCAAAGATTCAGAAGACACAGAGGTAGGAGAATCACGAAGGGTGAACCAAGATAGTATAAGAACAGTCCAGAATCCAGAGTTGCTATAAATCATAAGGAGTCCAAAGCGTTAGAGGATATGGCTTTGGGACCATTGATAGTAACACTGTTAAACTAATTAATTTGAAATACATATATAATTACAATTGCATTATGTAGGCTGAATGGAGAGTGAGAACCCTCTATTGATGTGTTTTTTCTAGCTGTGTTTGAGATTGCATGTTCCTGCCCACTCCATGCAGAACTGTACTAGGTTCTAAGAATATAAAGAAAAATAATATAATCATAGACAGCCCTTGCCCCCAAAGAATGCACAGTCTAGTTTCATGATGGCAAAGATGGACCCCAAGTCAGCCTCCTAGAGCGATGATGTCCCTGGGAAATAAGCCCCAGAGTCACTTGGTCTGGCATTAAACTCTCAGGCAGCTTCCCAGACAGCTGCCATATATTGACCTTCAGGGACCAAGCACAGACAGGGCCACTGGGAGAAGCTCAGGGCTCAGATCCCTGCAAGATATACTCACATGTGCACCTGGCCTCATGCTGACTCTGCCCTGTGTTTGGTCCTACAATCACTGGATCCTGTCCTGGAGTGAGAGGGCCCATATATGTAACTAAGCCTCGTCCAAGGGGTGGTCATGGCCTTCAGGGTTGAGATGCCCAGCGTGGCCTGCCAGCCCTTAGATTCCATCAGATGGGTCTGAGCTCATCTAACAGTCAACGATCAAATACTCATATTTTGATTCTATAGTCTTTTTTAGAAAAGCAAAGTCTTAATATCTTAGAGAGTCTGGCAGGCACTCATGTAGCCAGAAAGGTGCCTAAAGCTGGACAGGGTCGGTGGGGGGTGGGGGTGGGGGTTGCAAAAAGAGAACAACAAGAAAATTCCATTTTGAGGTCAAAACATAATTCCCTGAACTCTTGTTTTCCTGACCTGTCAGGATGGGCAGGAGCCAGCGAGCAGTAGGAAGAAACCCTCAGCACCTTGGGCAGCCTGGACAGTTTCCACCTAAGGCAATGATCCCAAGCTGCCTCCCACTGTGCCATTTCTGCTTTTCAATTCTGAACTACTGCACCAAGTTGCTGATCGACTTTGATCTTCAGGGGAAATGCCTAGCCTTGCTTTTTATCAGTCTTTTATTTTTTTTTAAATATTTTATTTATTTATTTAAAAATGAGAAACAGAGAGGGAGACAAAGAGACACAAGCTTCCTGCGGGGAGCCCGATGTGGGACTCGATACCAGGACCTCGGGATTATGCCCTGAGCTGAAGGCGGACACTCAACCACTGAGCCAGTTGGGTGTTCCATGCTTTTTCCATTCTTATAATGAGGATGACACTTTTAGGAAAACTATCCAACATGGAAAAGTTCAAGCCCCAGGCAGTTCAACCCCAGGCAGTGACCCTCCCAGGAATATGGTGACGATGGCACATTCATTGATATGTGAAAAAAAAATTTTTTTTTTCGCTAAGAGGATGAATTCTTTTTCTTCTAACATTTAATCTTCTGGTTTCACTTGAATGTGTTTCTAAAACATAAGTTAACCCACATTGGGACTTGATTTTTTTGTCCTCCCTCATTCTATGTATTTTATCTACAGTCTTCCCAGCCTTTTTGGTCCCTTTCACGGTTTCCATGTTGTTATTATTTATCTATTAAATAACTTCTTCATTAACTTCTATGTCAGTTACAACGATTGTAGCTATTACCAGATATGAGTTCGCATATGCAATGGACTAGCACTGTGATTAGATAGTGACTGTAATCCAGGAACACTGTTAGTCACCTTTTGGGAAAAATCAATCCATCCTTCTGCCTTCCCCTTCCTGGGAATCAGTGATTCCGAATAAAAGAAAGAAACGTTGGGAAATCTATGCCATATAGTAGAGTAGAAACAATTAACAGTGTAAAATGTATTGGCAGAGATGCCATAGCAAGATACATAATACAGCATTACTTTCCATCTTGAGTGAAGAAAACCTTGACCTAATAAACTGCTCAGCAGTTTCCTGGCTCCTCTTTACAGCTGCATATGTCAAAAGAGCTGTTGATAGTCATGAGAGTCACTGTATGACCTTCCTCGCCTCCTATTTTCTCCTTACCTGAGCTCTGTCTTTTCAACCTCTCTGCCCAGGCCACTGGTGACTGCCATGTTGCCAATACTGGTGTTCACCTCTCTGAAGCTCCCTGTACTGTGATTCTTTCAGCACCTAAGGTGACCACTGTCCCCCTAAACTTTCCCTCTCGGTCTCTCTGGCTTTTCTCCTACATGAGTGATCTTTCTCAGTGACTTTGGCTGACTCCGCTCCTTCTGTCATTTCTCTAAAGTTGGCTGGTGTATTGGCCCTGGGCCATTTTCATATTTTCTCATTATATTCTCTCCCTGGGTGGGTGGGTGGGGAATCTCATTTAGTCCTTTAAATACCAACTATATGTTGATGACTTCCAAATTTACATTTTCAGATCCAGATCTACAACTATAGCTTGGCATCTCCCTTTGGATATATCATAGGTATGTCAAAATTAAGTGATCAAAAACTCAACTCTTGATTTTTAGTCCACCCCTACCTCCAATGAATACTGTTCCCAAAGACCTTGACATCTTATAAGTGACATACTAGCCCTTACCCACTTCTCAAGTTCAAAGCTTATGAATCTTTCTTGATGATTTTATCTTTCTGTCATCCAACATCAAACTTAACAGTAATTCCTTCCTATTTAATTTTAAAATATGCCCTGTATCTGTCCAGTCTAACCCAAGCTACTCTTATTTCTTATCTGGACTACTTCAAAGCTTATCCCTCTGCTAATCCTCCTCTACTCCATTCTCCACTAGCGGTCAGAGAGATCTTTTAAGAATGTTACCAGTTCATTTCCCTACCTCACTTAAACCCTTCAGTGCCTTCCCATTCTGCATATAATAAAATTTCAAGTCCTTAGCACATCTTGAAAGGCCCAGTGTGTGCTCTGGCTCCTGTCTCCCTCTCCAATTCTCTTCTTTTACCCAACTGTCCCACTGACCTTTATGTTCCTCAAATGGGACAATCTGGTTCCTAATTCAAGACCTCTGCAGGGCTGCCCCCTCTGTTAGGGCACTTTCAAGTTATCAGAAGGCTACATCCCTCTGTAATATTCATTTCAGTTCAAATGTTGCCTCCCCAGAAAAATCTTCCAGATGGCCTCTCCAATGTGCCACTCGACCTTCTCCATTGTGCTTTGTCACATTAACCTTCATCTTCTGATCAAATTTATGCATTTACTAAGTTATAGTTTGTCTCCTGTCATTGGAATTTAAGCGCAAAGAGAACAGGTACCTTAAGTCTTATGTCTTATTCTATTCCCTGGGGTTAATCCCTTGGGATATAACATATAATCCAAGATAAAATTGAGAAGGAAGAGTTTTGATAGATATGAGAACTAGTGCCTTCCATCCTCCATAATTCTGTATTTAATTAAAGTATATATGTAAAAGCCATATTTTACCTTAACAGTTTATGCAAAGCTTTATGTGCATATCATTACCTCAAATGTTCCTCCTGTTTCATTCCTGAGCATATCATATAGTCATATATATCATTTGTCACCTATATGGAAAACACAGGTCTCTGGGAAGAATTTTCACATCCAGCAGCTTACATATATTAAATGGTCCCTATATATAAAAACAGATTAAAGGATTCTTTCAGAAAAGCCCTAGAACAAAATTTCCTAAACCTTTTAGGACACTCAGACAACATAAAAAAAAAAAAATCCAAAGAATAACACCTTTTGAAAACACATATGCAATTAACTAAATTCTGAAATTCATAAGTCCTAATTTTTAATTTAGTGTAAACATCAATGGGTGCCTCAATTCAGTAAGCACAACACTAATGCCATGTTTTTGTCCATGACTATGCTCGTGATAATAAATTATTAAACATGTCCAATAACTTTAGCACTTTAAGTCAGTCCCCTGTTGGTAAACACAAAGTGCTCTTTTTCCTATTAACAGTTAAGTGGTCCATCTGTAGTTTCATCTGCAAGGGGAAAAACATCATAGAAGACTTGACACTTTGCCTTTGATTTTGGAGTAAACATACATTTTCTCCTATATGTGATAAATATCAGAAGAATGGATAACGCAACCAGAAGGACTGATTTTAGAATTCCTTTCTATTGGGTTTATTTTACTCATATCAAATGATGTGGATGGAACTTTCTTGAGTCTTTCCACTAGATTATCCTTTGCCTATTATATAATCTTGCCAGCATCAAAATATTGCATCACAGGGTATAAAAAGTAGGCGGTCTCCATGAGACACTAAAAATTCCCAGAGGCCAAAAATATCAAAACCAGATGCTCTCCTTAGGGTGCAACTTCTGTTTTCTGTTCTTCCTTTATATTATCAGCAAAGATTAGCTTGTGATAATCTGGAGCAATAGAATTGTTTCCCAGGTGTTTCTCCAACAAGACAGGTGAGTTGCTTTCCATAAATATTATATGGGATTTTTGCTCTCAAGTTTCTCACATAGAGGAAACTTCTGCAGAGTTTTATTTTACCATTTAGCTTTTCTACTGTCATGATATAAATAGACACTTGCATATATTTGATTCATTAAGAGAATCTCTGCTTGATTAATTGTTGTAACCCTATTTTTTTCCTTCAGAGCTGAAAGTCTAAATTGTTAAAGAATGAACAGTCGTTAATGCTATTTTTGTAAGCTCCTATTACTAATCTCCCACAGTGGTGTTCTTCATTAGGTATGGGAATTTGACAGTGATTCCTATGAATCCCTCCTCTTTCTTTTGGTCTTGAATCTATAATTATTGATTTCTCTTTAATGGATGAAGCCAAAGTACACATTCAAAATATGGCCTTCATTGTAATCTTAGAAAATATGTACCAATTTCAAGCATTTTAACTAAAGGACCTATCAGAAAATACTTCAGGCTTATTAATATTTTTTTCTGGAACTGGCTTTCATTTCTCATTTAAGAAAACTGGTAAAAGGCTCATGGTGAAATGCAGCATCCTAAAATCCCTTACCCTGGAATTTCTCAATGAAGCATAACATCTGAGCTTCCTGAGATTTTAAGTAATCAGTATGAGACAAAATAGCTCAAACTATTAAAGAAATTCTTGAACTTCAAGCTGATAGATTCAAATGGCAAACATTTTGAGGAGAGCCCTTTCACTAAACCATGACTCTTAATTTTTCCAACTTTCAAGCAAAGGGTTAAGTGTGTGATTCATTCCTTTAGTAATGAGTGCTGAGAATAAGGTGGTGAGAAACATTTAAGTAGGCTATGACCTCTCTCTCAAGAGAGAAAATGATATACTCTATCATTTAATAAAATGGAAGAAAGTGGTGACCAAGGACAATATAAGTTATGACTTCCTCAAGGAAGGGATACCAAATAAAAACTGTACAAGTGACTATTTAATAAAATAGAAAAAGGTGGATGCATACACACACACAAAAAAAACCCTATTCTTCTGGCTGGGACGAAAGTGTTGTTAATAATCTTTAATGATGCAAGAGCTTGAGTAGGGCCGGCATATCTGAACCAAACTGCACAAAGGGTGTGATGTGAGTTTCTTATGTTCTGCTACCTCTACTGGATGCATCACCCTACCCAAAGGCCTTGGGTAACATTTATAATAATATTTGCCGCTTTAATTCTTCAGGAATGGCAGTGAGAAAGACTCACTGGCTAGAACTCTCGTTGGGCTCTTTATACCCAATTTATTTTTTTTTTAAGAAGCACATGCTTTTGAGATGCCTCAGCTTGGACTCCGCATCTCAGCTCCTATTGAGATGGAGGGAATGGGAGAAACAATGAGTTCTGGAATATGAGCAGCCAGGATTGCCTCACTCTGCCCATTCTGTGGGTGAAAAGTAAACTTCTGAACTTGGTGAGATGACGCTGGTAAAAAGAGGGCAATTATCCACCAACTATCCCAGCAGACAAAGCAAAACATTTCTCTGTTCAATCTGTTTGCCTCACGGAAGAATGAAGCCTGCTGAGGAGGGAACTCTGGGGATGGCAGGGATGCATCAAACCCTCTCTCCTGCCACCTCGAGCTCAATGGCCTGGCCAGGATGGTAGCTGATTTCCATTGCTTAATGCGAGTGCACCAAAGTTATCAGAGTTCAAGACTGGCTACTGAGTACCTTCTCAACAGGACACCATTTTGGAGGTCAGGAAAACTTTCTTAAATTGAGTAAGGGATCAAGTATAACCTCCATCAGAGGAACTTAGAAGTTAAGAAATTTGACCAACGTCACACTAAAAGAGAACACAACTTTATGTCAATTCAGGGGATCTTCCTCTAGACTGCACCCTCTTCTCAGCCTCTCCCACCACAGGATAGAAATAAAGCCACAGACAGATTTCACATTGTGGTCCCTTGTGGGAGTGACTTTCCATAGAACTTCCTGACCCCCTCATGGATGACACATGGCTTATCATGGCAGTACATTACCTAATGATCAAGTCAGACACACATTTGGTATTGTCTTATGCTTTCTTATTTGGCCAGTAATGACAAACAACATAGTTATTAAAAAAAAAAGTCCTTCATGCCTGGGGATATCTCTAGCGAACCTGTGCTCAGAGATCACTGCACCTCTGTGCAACAAACCTGCATAGAACCAACACAAAAGAGAAAAGGCCACACTTACTTACTAGCCGAGTGATATGGTAATGTAATTTGGACAACTCCTTTAGCTGGTTGAAATAGGAAAAAGGACTTAGGTCATTGAGTTGATCAAGAAATATAAGAAGATAATGGCCCTAAAAAGAGGTTCCCATCCTAATCCTTGGAACCCATGATTATGTCACCTTACTTATTAGCAAACCCAGAACTTTGTAGACATGATTAAATCATGGACCCTGAGATGGGGAGATTATCCTAGATTATCCTTATGGAGGGAAGTAGAAGGGCCAGTGGCAGATGGAGGGAAGAAAGTACAACAGAGAATCAGAGGTTAGAGAGTCAGAGAGGAGAAGGGAGAGGGAGAAGGAGGTGGGAAGACTAGAAGATTCTATGCTGCTGAATTTGAAACAGAGGGAGGAGCAAGGAGTCATGGAATTCAGGCAAGCTCTAGAAACTTGAAAAGGCAGGGAAACTCATTCTCCCTCAAAGCCTCTCAAAGGAGCCCGTCCTGCCAATACTTTGACTTTAGCTCACTGAGACTGATTTTGGACTTCTAACTTTCAGAACTGCAGATAACAAATCTCTTCTATTTTAAGTCACTCCATGTGTGGTAGAGTGTTACAGCCGCAAAAGGAAATGGACACGATATGTGTAAAGTATTAAAGAAACTACCTGGTACATTATAAGGTCTTAAAAAAAATAGTTCCTTCTTTTTTCCTCTCCTTCATGAAAACAGTCCAAAACTAGCATCCCAAATCTAAAACCACTTCAACAAGATTTCCTGGCATCCTAAATGACTTATGGAATGCGATCAGCAATGCCCTAACATGACCTGTTATCATACTAGGATAAATATGGCTGCGCTCATTATCTACCCAACCATGAACACAGAAGGACCAGTTACTTCTTCCACTCAAGTTTGCAGAGAGGACAAATAACTAGTCCCCAAGGAGAGCCAGGAAGCTTACTGGCTCACTAGCCCCCCACCCTGGGTACAGATCCAGGTTTACAGGTTGTGGGGAGGCTGTCTGAGCCTTGCTTGACTGGTGCTTTCTACTGGAATCCACATTTTGTCATATCCAAGCTATAGCTTGGTTCCAGCTGGGGAGACCATGTAAAAACGCTTTGAATTACATTACTTTAAAAACAAAGACAACATATAAATGGAAGAAGGTTTATTTTCTTTCCATTAAAAAAAAAGCAAATCCAGTTTTTACTACTAAGAGGCAAAATTTATTTCCACTGCCTATGCGGTTAGGAGAGAAAGTTCTTGTTTTGCTCTGAATCCAGCTCCCATCAATTCCTGAGAGTTTATTACGTACTCTGGGGAAAAACACTTGCTGTTTTCTCAGGTTTGATAAAGAACCTTATTTTGCACTGACACAGCACTCAAGACATGGCTGTTGGTTTGTTGTTTTGTTTTTTTTTTTTTCCTCTCAGGATTGAGACTTAAGACAAAAGTCAAAACTGGCCAAGAAAATACCTTCAAGCCCTAATAGTGGCCTTGATGCTAATGCAATGCACTACATCTCCCATCTAATGAAAAAAATCATAGTTTTTAGTGTTTATACACAAGAGCATTTTCAGGGCAAGAATATAACTTGGAGAAAACCTCTGCAGACATTTTTCATTCCCTCCTCTCCCCAAATTTCATAGCACAAATAGTCACTTTATTCAAACATGGCTTTCTGTTTCTAAAAATTCATCTCATTTGCATCCAGGAAAAATATCACAACACATGAAAGGAAGAAAGTAAAGAGCTGAGCAAGGTTGAAAAGGTTTCAGAATTCCTAGACACCTCCCAGCAGCCTCAGCTGTTACAGCCCCCATCAGGGTTGTAGACACGGGGCTTGCTGGGCTTACCTGGCCTTGGCCTTCCTCTCCAAGGATTAAGGTCAGCGCTGGGCTGACACTGTGAAACAGGCCCAGGAACCACCCAAGATGGTGGCTGCTCAGCCTCTGGGAGCATCAGCATCCTCTGAGCAACTGCTGATATATAATATCACAATGGATGACACTTAATTCACCCTCACAGGTGCTGAAGCAAATGCTTTTGCTCAGCATACACCCTTGCCCTTGAATGAAGCACTCTGAAGGACATTGTTGATTGCAATGATGAAGCAAAGATGGTTTGTGGTGAAGGCTGGGCAGGAAGTGATACGTTGGACTCTTGGACTTTAATTTGGTCTGTGGCTGTATCAGGACCCACGTCTCAGGACTGATCCTCTGTGTGAAGGACACACAGATAGCCATTGGCTAATTTTTATGTATTTCCTTATATCAGATCATGTCTTCCTGCTCTTATTAACTAAGAGAAGTTTTTGTTTCCACTTAAGTACATGCCAGTCTGAAGAAAGTACGAGCATTCATTCTAATTGTGGAAACAATTTCTGAAGCCCTAACAAGAAAAGTACTACATTCTGGGCACCAGACCCTGGGAACTGACTCCCAACTTTAATAGCAAAATACATTCATGGTATCAAATTTTATTTTATTAAACACCTTTACTACAAGGTTTTTTCTTCACTTATTTTTAAAAGGTTCTTTAAAAAAAAACAAAAACATTAGTAAATGCCCTTATGATGCCTTACAAGCCTACTCACAATGGCCCCATGACTTCTCTAGCACACAGGGTGCCCTAGCTCTAATTCCTGAGCTACCTGGGGTCACATTGTGGCCATTGGACCACTTGGAAGCCACCTCGACAAGGACCTAGTTCTGGTTGCTCAAGGACTCTTCAGAGAAGCATGTAGTGCAGATGAGGTCAGTAGCTTGACACTGCTTTTGTCAAAGCTGGTACTATAAATATTAGGTTATATAATCTGTCTACTTGGGATGTCAGTTCCCTCAGCCTTGGTGTGATTTTGAAGTAGATTCTGGAAGTGCTGAAACAGAAAGTAAAATATGTCTGTCAGGACCAACGCGATAGAGTCACTACTGGTTGAAAAAGGGAACCATCTATCCTGAAACATCGGGACTCTATAGAGAAAATAATCACGAACATTAAGCACTGCTTCTTGAAACTGTGGAATTTTCTAGAACCTAGATTTAAATACTACAGTACACAGGCATATGAAAGTATGCTGGACAATAGCCCCAACTTAACAACGGTCTGCACCCCTTAATGTTGAATCCAGAGTTTATACACATAGAGATCAAGGAACTAAGCATTCATTCCTAGATACCTTTGCTATCCATGCTGTAACACAAAATGCTTCTTTTTTTTTTTTTTTTAAAGATTCGTTTATTTTAGAGACAAAGGGGGAGCACACATGCATGGGGTGAGAGAGGGGCAGAGGGGCAGAAGGAGAGAGGGAGAGGGAGAGTCTCAAGCAGACTCTACACTGAGCATGGAGCCTGACATGGGGCTCGATCTCACCACCCTAAGACCATGACCTGAGCTGAAACCAAGAGTCGGATGCTCAACTGGCTGAGTGTCCCCAGGCACCCCAACAAAATGCTTTTTAAAAATTGGCTATGAGATTTAGCTAATAATACCAGTGAGAATGTGATATTCATGGCCTATAGCGTCAGTGCCCGGACTCATGCCTGACAGGTGCTCTGTTGATCTTTGCTGAGCAAACAAACTGAACTGTTTTCAAAAAGGAGTTCAATCACTATTCTTCAGCCTATACACAAATAAAAGTCTAGCATCAAAATTTAAAGGATGCTTTCTCTGCTTGCCACCACCATGATACATTCTGGTGAAATTTTATAGAACAGACTAACTCTATACAATTTAACAAATAATAAAGAAGCATCTTCTATGTGTCAAATACCGGCTGGTCCAGCCCAGGCCGTGTGATGAAAGCTCAGAGAGGTGGGCTGCGGTATTCACAGAGGGTCCTGCCCACCCTCACCTTTCCAGATGGGAGCCGGGTTCCTGGGGATGATACACTAACCCAAGAAAAACAAAGCCAGTGCCAGGTGGTCCCGCTATCATGTGTGGTTTAGTATGTTAAACACAGGGTCCCGTGTGTATTTATGGTTTCCCCTCCAAAGCTCTCCACTACCGTGGATGACACCATGGCTTTGTCTGCCACCCCTCCTACTTGTCTTCCTCTCACATCTGCTGGGTTTTCAGACACCCTCCCTGAGCATGGGCAACCAGAGGCTCCAGACAATTTCTGATGCCTATGATGAATGGGCTGCTCCAGACAATTTCTGATGCCTATGATGAATGGGCTGCTCCAGACAATTTCTGATGCCTATGATGAATGGGCTTACCTGCTGACGCTTTTCAAATTCCAGCTTGATCCGGGACTTGATGCAATTGCATGTGTCCTGATATGTCTGCTGCAGGGCAAGTTCCATGAGGTGCTTGTGGTATGCCCCTGCCAGGTTCCCACAGATGAAAATGATCACATTGGCCAGGATCTAAAGAGACAGAAAGAGCCACTCAGTGGAGCGAGTGTTGCCAACTCAGGAACACGACAATAACAAAATGCACATTAGCAACAGCAAGAGATGACTCTGCAGGAAGTCAATTTCATTTGTTTCCAAACTAACATTTTTAGTTGCTTAAACGACACAGCTATTGCCTTCAGGGATTCTATCGCCTTCTTGGATCTATGCCCTCTGGTGGATGACTTTGCAGTCCCTCCCTGGTCGTTGGGCTCAGCCATGGGATGTGCTATGGTTAATGCAATGGGCAGGGGTCACTGAGTGCCAGGTCCAGCCCGGGGGCAGAAGGCCTGGCATGTTCTGGGTGGCTCTCTGGGCCTTCATCAAAAAGAACATGCTCTGCCTACCCCACTGGCCCCCAAAAGATGAAAAACTCATGGAACAGAGCTAACCAGATAGCCCATAGTCTGTGATTGTGTGCCACTGAGATTTTACGGTGGTTACGCGGCATTAGCATTATTTCAATAACAGGTGACTGATCCAGGCGGCTCTCGCACCAAATTTTTGGTATTTGAATTTTCGCACCAAATTCTCGCACCAAAACCGTACTCACTGAGCCTTGGTAAGTGATACTCTCTATTATCTTCTGTTTCTGTAGGAATATGGTAGATTCTCAAACCATATCACTCACTACCCTTTTGACAATAAAAACTCACGTCCACAAAAATTTGAGGGGGAAAACAGAAAGATACAAAGAAAAACTAGAAAGAACCTGCCCAGGAAAACATCTTGCTGTCCCTATGGCCCTATCCCCACTCCACGTCCCTCTGCGTTCTCAAAACTGTTGCCAAGCTTTGTTTTGCCAAGACTTCCATCTTGTTCCAAAAGAACTGAATTCATTCTGAACGCAGTGTTTTACTTTGCTTTTTTTTAAACATTTGATCAGATTTTTTTCAGATCATAAACATTCTGTGCAAACAGGATTTGGACTGCTTAGATAACACTCGCTAGTATGACTGCACAATAATTTAGTTATATTCACACTATTTGACACTTACTTTGTAAATATATTTGCATTCGACAGTGGTCTCCCTTATGGCTAAAGCTTTGGCCTCATTCTTCATCTTTTCCTTAGGTCAATTACTAAAACACTGAGTCAAAAGCCATGCCTATTTTTAAGTTCCTGATACATATTGTGAAATGGCTCTGAGGAAACATTCCATTTATATTCTCACCCACAGCGGAGGACACGGTCTTTTCAGAGTGGAATCTTAACCAGCACACTTCACAGAGCAAGTGCTAGTGATGCATCAAACTGATTAGTACTGATTTCACTCTTAGGTGTTCAGGGCGAGACTTCCAGGTCTGGAAGAGGATGGGTGTCCACACCTGGATGGGGTGCCCCATTGCCCCCTCCTCCACATGACTGCATGTCTCACCAAGTAGAGGGTTCACTAGTAGCTTTATTTATTTATGTTTTAAAGATTTTATTTATTTATTCATGAAAGACACAGAGAGAGGGAGAGAGGCAGAGACACAGGCAGAGGGAAAAGCAGGCTCATGCAGGAAGCCCGACGTGGGACTCAATCCCGGGTCTCCAGGATCACGCCCTGGGCTGAAGGCAGTTCTAAACCGCTGAGCCACCCTGGCTGCCCACTAGTGGCTTTAACAACAAAGGCAGGGCATCAGCTTCCAAAAGCCCTGCATTCCTCTCTGAGAACCTCCTACTAACATCAGCTTGTTGCATCTACTGCTTACCTGACTGGAAAGGCTGGGAGAAGGATGTGGACACCGTGAACTAAGCCTCCGCTCCTCTCAGTGGGCCTTTCCCTCATCCCCTCTGTGTCCGGCTAACGGAGCCCATGCACCCGCATGCCCCCTGTGCTGGGAGCAGGAGGAGGTGGGCTAATTCAGGGGAACAGGGTCAAGTCTGTGAGGCCCAGATCCAAGCCCCATCTCCGAACAGCTGTTAACGGTAGCAAGGGTGATATCCTGTCCTCCATCCACCTGATGTCTCTGTCTCACTCTCTGTAGGCCCTGAATACAGGTGGAAAACAGGGCTCCTCAAGCCCTGGGGACCCCGTGCTGGGGACAGAGGGCAAAGCAGGACAGGGCTAGAAGTGGGAAGAATGATATGATGGGCTTTTCTCTGTGAATAAACACACGCCCCGCAGAAGCGGGGGAAGGGCTGTTCAGACCAGAAGGGCCTTCCACTTGTCCATCCAGCCCCCAGCTCCTGAAGGCGGAGAGCTCCTACAGCTCACCCATGCTCTCACAGCAGCCCCCGCAAATGTCCTTGTAGGCAACCACATGTCATCTTCCTCCAGGAGATTGAATGAATAAAGTATTAACTTTGGGAATGGCTGTGTGTGTGTGTGATATATACACACATGTGATGTATACAGGGGTGGCACGTGTATGTGATGTATTTGTCATGTGTGTGGTATGTGTGTACCATGCATATGTCATGTATGTGGGGTGTGTGATCTGTGATACATGCGTGTGATGCACATGTACCTACGATACATCTCTGTGTGACTTGTGTGATACACCTGTGTCTTTGGTATGTGATGTGTGTGTGCATGCTATGAGTGCAATTCATACACGTCACGTGCAGCTTTGCATGGCGTGTGTGTATGTGCCACGTATATCTCTGTGTGATGACTGAGTGAACGTAGGACATGCCTGTGATCTGAGCGGGAGGCATGGGCGCTGCTGCTGTGTGTGTAAGTGTGAGCACCGGCCCAGAGAGTGGGAGCAGGGGACAGTCTTCACTGTCATCTCCAAACATTCCTAACTGCAGAGGGCTCACCTCCTCCCTTCGCCATACTTCCACACATCACGGCGTATGAATGTGAATCACATGAGCACAGGGCTGCACTAGGGAACCCCTGGCTCACCTGGCTCCCCAAGGGAGAAGGAGTCCTCCTCTGGCTGACAGGATCAATGTCAGGGCCCTGCCCACCGGCACACCAGTCATTCAGCCCCGTCACACTCTGCTTCTGCAAAATGACCATCTACTTTGCTAAAGATTCTCCCAACTTTGTCACTGCTGGATTTGCATTTGAAGGACGGTGCATGGAAGAATGCAGACAATGAGGCAAGCCAACACAAACCAGACTGTGCCGAATTAGAAAATGCAATCTTGTTCCTTATTAGGTGCAGCTGAAATAATAACTTAGTGATCATCTATGAGAGATTTTTCTTGTTCTCTTTAAAAAAAATGGCTTCAAAGCAAAAATGTCAACATTATAGGAAGGCGATTCCTCCAAAACGAGAACCAAATGTAAGCGACAGAGCCAAATGACGCCATCAGCTGTCCCCGGGAGCCCCCTGGGCAGGGTGCACGAACGGGGCACTTCTCTAGCAGCACGGAAGCCTCCCACGGGGATGGCAAGTCCTGCATTCTCCTGTATTCTCCCGAGGATCCTAGTTATTTCCCCTGAATTGCCCAGGGCCCCAGAGCAGGGCAGGTGTGCTGTAGTTCAATGGGTGGGCTGCCCCACCCCACAGTCCCGCTGAGGGGGCACCTGTGGTCCTTGCCACCCCCCTCCAGGCTCAGGCTGTGCTGCCCTCAGGACGGATGTGCCCAGTCACCCCAAGCTCTCCCACCTGAGCCAACAATACAGTGGCTTCCATTCTCCACAACCAGCTGCATGGGAGCCACTTCTATCAGCAGCAGCACTGGTCCCAAGTGTCACAACTCTTTATTACTGGTCACTTCTTCCCAATCACAAGGACCTCGAGGGCAAAAGGCCGCCTCCACTCATCCGGGCACTGGTGCCTCCTCCACCGGGACGTCTGGTGCATGCCAGCACTGCCTCCCTGGGGGAGGCCTCCCTGCCAGCATTGCCTGGTCTCTGCCTGGCACGGTGTGTGGCCAAACCGGCCCCATCTCGGAACCTAAGGAAAAGCCTTCCTGTGGTCATTCTGGATGCTGCATTGCTTCAAACGACACGGGATTGGAGCACTTCCTGGCTACAGACAGTTGGAAAGAATGGATTTATCAATCTGAATTTGGATATGTGAAGAGAAATGCTCAAGAAACAACAACTAAGAGTTTTAACGCCAAGTCAAATATGGGATTTCTTCTGATGAAAAAATTAATTACATTCAATTTTCTGATACCTGGTTTCATCCTGAAACACCGTACTCTTACAATTACTAGGACTGGCCCTAGCATTTTAATAACTACAGAATTTACAAACATGACTGATGTCCTAAAGCATCTTCTTTCACCAGGGTGCATTCACAGCATGCCTTTGTATGAAAACTAGGGCACCAAGGAAGTGATTCAGTCAAAATCTTCTTTTCAAAAATAATATCACAGCATTTTATTTTCTAGAAAACAGGCAGAGCACATGATTTAAAAAAACCCTATTTTTCACAATGTTGGATTTGTTTTATAACATCAAACTGTGGTGATGCCTTCTTTTATCTCCTTGCTCCATTTAGCTACTTTTACATCTGTCAGAAAATAGGAAAGGGAACTTGGCTTCCCACGAGATGTCTTGGAAGAAAACAAATTGTTTAGGGTGAAAACAGCAGTGAAAAGTTTACCCCAAAGAGTCAAACCAGGCCTTGAAAGGGGAGCATGGCCCAGGATCTGGAACCTGTGCGAGCCTCGAGGTACCAGGATGGTCAGCCCTGCAACTCCACATGTTAGGTAAGTGGGGTCACTCGCAACGCTGCTCAGAGATTCTCAGAACTGATACATGCAAACATACCTTGCATCTTTTTCCCCTTGTGAAAGTCCAGAAAGTAAAACAACGAGGAGGATGGACATGTTTTATTATTTCATTTTACAGGCAAAGAAACAGTCTAAAAAATTAAGAGATTTGAGGGGAGGCCCCAAGAAGCAGGTGAGGCTTTCGGGACAATTTCTATGCCACCCCACATTGCCCCAGTTCATATGGGTCAGGTGAGTTCATCCAGCATGATCCCACCCTCTGCCAGGGCCTGGGGGAGGTATTCTAGGGAATTTCTGAATGTGACACTGTAAGAGGCTCATAGTTTTTTTTTCCTTTATAAAGCATCTGTATCTTCATGCTATAAAGCACTTCCATCATTTAGGTTATTTTAAGTGGCTGTGTTTTGGAGACCTCTTATCCATGGAGCTTTTAACTGGCAATGCTGGTGTGCCTGTGCATGTTCAAAGGAAAGTAACACTAGAGTCAAGCTGCTTCTAATGGATCATGTGATCAAGAGCAAAGGATCTGAAGGTTATCTCACTTGGGAGGAGAACATTTAAGTTTGTGAGTTCACTGCCTTTAAACATCTGAGATATTATCGTGCTGGCTTAGATGACCACTCAGAAACTGCAACTCTGGGATATTATGCATTTCAAAGAGTTCAATCTTCCCACCCTTAATCTTAGGATAGGGGCGACAATCTACAACACACATGCGTGCTGAGAGCAGGCTCCTGGGAATGAGAGGAACAGCAGCACTTAATGAAATGATTTCTCCATGAATTAAGAGCACAGGGTCGAAGGAGAAAGGATATTATATGATTTGAAATAGGTCATCAGTTTAAGACAGAGCAGAGCATAAATATGCAAAAACACCAATTATAAGTCAAAGGAAAATAAAAGGAACACAAGAACGTGATGAGAAGAGCTGCATATGAATATTCAGCAAGCTCACTGCATCTCATAAGCATCAAATTTGGCTTAAATAAAACAATGCTCTTGTTCAGGAGAGAAAATGATTGGGTAGAGTTTCCCTTAATGGAGCTCTCAAACATGCTGCAGAAAATCCCAGCGCCAGCTCCTTAGCATTCCTTGTGACTCCCAAAGAATTAAATCTGCTGTATGTCCTGGCCTGAGGATTTCTGCTTTTTATGGTGTAGTGCAGACCAGAAATATTGTGCTTTGGATAATAATATCCAGTGATCCTTAGGTCATGTGTTAGGATTCTCTAACTCAAAATCCTTCTAAATGAATAGTAGCAGAGTCAGAAATAGTCTGGTGGACTGAATGTGTTCCCCCCCCTCCCAATTCATATGTGGAAGCCCTAACCCTCAATGGAATGGTATTTAGAGGTGGGGCCTATGGGAGAGAGCGGGTTTAGATGAGGTCCTGAGGATGGGGCTCCCTTGATGGGAGAGGAGGTGACCAGGGCCCTCTATCTACCATGTGAGGATAGGGGGAGAAGGAGCCATCTGTAAGCAGGAGAACTCTCACCCAAACCTGAATCATCAGGCACCCTAATCTGGGATGCCCCAGCCTCCGACACTGAGAAAGAAATGTGTCATTTGTGCCATCCAGTTGGTGGTGTTATATCATGGCAGTCCAAGCACACTAAGACAGGAGGGTGTAATGAAAATCAACAGTCCTACCACCCCAACAATGGGCATTATAGGGCTCTGAGTTCAAGACTGGAATCGAAAATTAGGAGGCAAATGAAATTTGATTTCCTATAGAAATGGCCACTGAAAACAGACAGTACTACTGGTTGTCATTATTCTCTTTTATAAAGAGAATATTAATATTCTCTTAATATTAAGAGCACAGGGTCGAAGGGGAAAGGATATTATATGATTTGAAATAGGTCATTAGTTTAAGACAGAGCAGAGCATAATATGCAAAAACATATTGCAGGCATACTGCATATGTTTGCAATATGTTGCATATCTTGGTTATTAATAAGTCTTTTTGAATAGCATGCATTGTGTTGTTTTTCCAGTCACATTTGGGTAGAAGGATAAAAAAGTCTCATACATACATGGGGCTCAAGTAGAGTGTTACAGGTAGATAAAACTAGGGGAACGTTTGAGACCCTTGCTCATCTCAGAAGTGAGCCACCAGCTCATCATAAGCCAAAAGGAAAAGGTGAGCCTGGAAGATACTCAAGACCTTGACAGAAAGTCTCTCTCACAATGCAAGTCACTGAGAACATGGCTTCCCAAGAAGGGAAAGCTGACTTAACCATGCAGGTACTTCTCAGCTTAGTGTCTACAGATCTGAAACGGATGGGGAGAAGTCTGGCTCAGTTTAGAAATAACAAAAGAGACAAAACACAGAGTTTCCAATTTTCTCAACTCTCTGGGAAAAGACAACACGAGCCTTCCTACAACGAGACTTACAGATCACTCTACTTTCTGCAGAGGAGAAGATGGTCACACTGTTTATTCTCTTGTTTATTTTACCTTTAACTTCAAGCACATGGAACCATCTCAGCTTTCAGGGCTTAGTTCCTCTCCATCATGGCAAGAGAGAGAAGACCAAACAGATAAAGTTATATGGGAAGGAGGGAACCCCTACTACTATAACTCACATTGTACTTCTCTGGCATCCAAAGCATGGCTGCACATTTTCTTTGTATTGGGACCAGTTCTGCAGGCCACTTCTCCAGAGAAATGCTATCAGACATTTTTCTTCCCTCTCCCTTCAGTGTCAAAACAGTGCCAAGTCCAATTCCAGGAGCACCTGAAGACAAAACTTGTCTCTGTCTGGTCCCAACACTGTCTCCTGCCACACAGCCTGCTGGCACAGTGATGTTTGGATGATTACACCTGACATTTTATAATCAACCAATCAAAGATTACTTGAACTTTATATCTCTGCTAATACCCCACAGGAATCATCATCATCTTGGTCTTTGGGAGTCCAAATAGTTGAAAGGTTAATTATTCCACAGAGATTCTGCTCTGCTTATTTCAGAAATTCAAGGTACCACATAGTCGTGGATGGTCCAACAGGCTGTTAATTACAGGTCTTTGAATCTTCCCAAATTCTCTCTCTCATATGTAATGACACACACAAAACAGAACACATTTTAAAGCATTTAAAGCATATATCAATGCTTTTCAAAACTTTAGCAACATGTAATTATATATTAATGAAACCCAGACTTTACTAGTATTTTATGTTTTTATAGATATATTTTTATTGGAGTTTGATTTGCCAACATATAGTTATAACACCCAGTGCTCATCTCGTCAAGTGCCGCCCTCAGTGCCCATCACTCAGTCACCCCATCCCCCCACCCAACTCCCTTCCTCTTAAATCAGCTTTCCTAAGGATCTGCACCAAGAAATATACAACAATTTGCCTAATTCTGATGATTTCCATGAACTTAAAAGTGAAAAAAAAGGAGTTTTAACACGCGTTAGTTCAGAGTCCATTAATTTAGATCATCTAATTAATCTGAAACAATGAAATTTAGCTTCATTTAAACACCATACAAAACTGTCTTCATTCATCACCACTTTATAGGTGACCTGTTTGAACTGCATCCACTCATTAAAAAAATGGAAAAGTCAACAGATGTTCAGATTTAAATAACAAATATGACCAAAGTTATCAGGCATTTCCATCTATGCAACTAAGCTGAAGATGAAATGATAATTCTACTTCATGGTGCAGGCGGGAGATAAAGATCTCCTTTCAAATAACTCAGTGTACCAGAAGGGAGGTATGCCTTTTGTGGACAGTGGGGTATTTTTGCATTGATTGTGCAGCTTGCACTGTGACATGCTTCAACCCCATTATAACTTCCACAAGAGCAAGTTAATTTAGAATTAAACAAACCAAGCACAGTGAATCCTTCTGATTATGATTGAATAAGAGGATGCTTTATGACGGTAAACAGACCTAAATGTAGATATCAAACAGTAACGTGACACCAGAGTGGCAACTGCCTAGAGAAGAGGCATAGCAACACAGGGGTGGCATGGCCAGTCTCAGGCATGAACCTGGACGTGACATTAGTGAGCGCATTCACAGAGAAGCAACAGATTGCAAAATCCTGCGAAAATAAGACGCCAGATACAGGAGAAACACAATGAGTGGTGTGATTCATAAGGTCTACTTTGAATTGGAATGCCCTTTTCAGTAAGGACAAAAAATGTTCCACAAAGTCATGCTGTAATTAAAAAAAGATAAATCACTGCCTGGATGCAAAAACTGAAACCTTTTGTGAATGGGAAAACAAAAAAATGTCCTTTGACAAACTAAACTTTGGATGTTTCCTTAATGATACTAATTAGGAAAAGGCTGATATGAACTTAAAGATAGTCTCTCCCCAGAGTGTTCTCTTGGATTGCTTCAATCACCTGTCCCCATCTCCTATGGTATAGGAAGTGATGTAATCAATGTCTCTTCTCCACTCATATGAAACCATCACCAGCTGTGTCTGGCATTTCTGCAAAAGAATGACTAGCCCCAAATTTCTAAGGAATGCACATTTTAACCTTTCAGTGGATTCTCTGGTAATCTCTAAATGATCTATCTTTAAAACTCAGTGTCATGTTGGTATGAGCAGAATTATAACCCCACCAAATTCAATTCCAGCCTGAACACTGTGTTCTGTAAGAATGTAGAGACAAGTTTTTAATGCCATCGACTCCAGATATTGATTTCTGGTCAATTTCAACCAGAGATTATACATTAGTTTTACCCAAATCACCAAGAAGTATCTTTTGTTTTCCTAAACCACCATGAGTGCAGCAGTTTTCCCAGGTGGCAGCATTCAACAACCATGATCAAAAAGTGTGGACTTTGCTGAATGTGGATTAGTCAGTTCCAGGTGCCATGCCCAAACATCACAGATGGGGCAGCTGAAACAACAGACATCAATGTTCACATGGTTCTGGAGTCTGGAGGTCTGAGATCAGGGTGTTGGCTTATAAAGGGTCTTTGTATTTCATTCTAGCTGTGTCCCTGCATGATCTTTGCCCTGTGTGGGCTCCTCTCTGCACACCTCTGGTGTCTTCTAATTTCTTCTTATAGGTACCAGGCAGCTTGCACTTATGGCCCACCCAAATAGCCTCCTTTTAACTTACTTACCTTCACATGCCCTGTCTCCAAGTGCAGTCACATTCTGAGGTCCTGGAAGTTGGGGCTTCAACATACTAATTTTTTTGTGGGTAGGGAAGGCACAACTCAGTCCATAATAACATGATGTTAAGTCTTAAAAACACACTATTTACAAATTTCCAGAGAATCCACTTAAAAGTTACAATGTGCATTCCTTAGAAATTCAGGGCTGGTCATTCTTTTGCAGAAATGCCACACACAGCTAATGATGGTTTAACATGACTGAGATGAGACATTCATTACATCACTTCATTCAACCAACTTCATCGAGCATTCATTTATGATCAACTAAATTTTGTCCTTCCTATCCATGAAATCAACTTCACTGGAATAAATGCAATAAGACAAACCAACAATAAAAGTCAACAAAGCAAGCGAACAAACACAGGTGATACAAAGCAAGCTTGTCCTGAGCAGAACAGTGAATTGTAGCTTTAGCTGCTAGGCTCTGGGGGATCAGAGATTCCACCATCATGGATGCTCATAGTTAGCTGTCTTTATGAGAGAAGGGTGCTGTGGTTGAAGGAAGACTTCGGATAGAGCATACTTCTTCCAACACTATTACAAAATCTTCCTCGCAAAAAATTAAACCATTCAACCACTAATGCAAAAATTCTCAAATTTCCTAGTTTCACAATGCTATTAGTCTCTCATGAATTTTTCACAGCATTCCTAGGCCAAAGGAAATACCCCAAAGTATTCTTTATTAAGTAGTAATGTCCCAAAAAGTTAGGTATTATGACCTAACGACCTAGTGGTTGTTGGGGGGAAAAACAACATCTATATTGAAATAAAATATAATATTTTTGTTCATTCTTAAAAGACCTAGGGATTTACTATGGGCCCTCAACAGCCAATGTGTTTGTTGAGTATTGCATAACTTCACAAGCCTTGGATTCTAATTTAGCACCAGCACTCAGAATTCCTGTTCTGTCTTGGTTTCTTGAATTTTTGTTGCAACACCTGCCAAAATCCCAGCTTTAAAATGAAAGGGATGTATTGTCATCTAACACTGAAACCACGAAACTTCCAAGAATTGGTGGTTTGTGTGGTGTCTGTCAGGAACTGAAGGTTGCTGTGTCCCTTGAAAATCTCTAATATCACGAAGTGCCCCCACAAGGTGCCTTGGCACACAGTTTGGGAAACCATATCACTAATGAAATAGTGTTTTAGCAAAATCAATAATTAGTAAACTACAGAGAATTGAAGGTGTTCTGAAAATCATGAATGGGCATGCTACATATTTTCTCCTTCATAAACTCTGAACCAAAAATATATGAGACTTGTTGGCAGCCTACACAAAGCTATTTGATCCTCCTAAATAAACCCAACCTGAAAATATTATTGTGCAGGTTTTTGGAAGATATAGCTTAGAGTAGCTAACCTTTATGGGTTTAACTTGATGGGTTAAAGTCTTCTATGTGTCAGTTTTGCAACTGATTAGATGCTTGGGTAGAGCAGGAGGAGAATGCTACCCAGGATCCCATGTTCGTTGATGCAAGAACTATACAAAATGGAGGTAATTTGGGGTAAAAGTTGGCAAAAATGCCATGAGGAAAGGAGAAAAAGAAGAACAAAGTCTTCCTTTCCTTGTGTCATTGTCAGTGGCATGTCCTTCCTTCCCCAAGCCCACTGTCTTCTTCATTGACAAGGAGCAGCAATCTGCTCCACCCCACGAGTCAGGGTCTCAATCAGAAAAGAGAGGGAAAGTCTCCTGAAATGACAATTTACAACAGTTTCCAGACGGTGAGCTTCACACACACTTTTTTAGCTAAGAGAGAAAGCCCTGACCTTCATCTGGGACTGTCATGTCATGATCACATTTTAAAACGCCCGTGTTTCAAGTCTAAGTGCATTTCTGGGATGAATTAACATGCTTCCTGATGGTGTGAAGAAGCACTGCAAGCCAGGGAGGAAAGAGAAATCCATCCAAGGCTACTAGAACTCCATAGAACAAGTATAAAAAGTTAAGAATCTTCACTTCCATTTTCCAGTGGACACAATACGTAAATAAACTTGGCATTACATAAATAAAGAGTAAAATGATTCAATGTTTAGTCCACAGGTATTAATTTTTTAAGAACCAAAATAAAAAGTGGAAATCCTAGTTGATAGGTAATGATTTCTCCTTTATTTTCTATCACATATAAACCAGGCCTTAGCCAATTAGAGCAATATTTGCTATCTCACAATTTATCTTAACCATTTGAGAAACATGGTAATGCCTTTCTTTATGATTGGAAAAGACTACTTAGAGCATGAAATTAAGTAAAAGCAGCAAAAAAGTTTACTGAATGTTTAAGAAGCAGAGAAGAGTCTGAGAAATGGTCTTTATACTAGAAAGGAGAAGAGGCGGGAGGTGCAGGGCTTCCCGTGGTCAAGTGGTCCTGATGGCTGCTTTCCTCCTATCAGAGAAATTAAGCTGCGAGGCCTGCTACAGTGCAGGGTTTTCACAGCTCCAGGGCTTTTATAGGCAATCACTGCACTGAAAGATATTAATGAGGGGTGGGGGGGGAAGAACACATGCCCAACATCAGAACTACAGGGCAGAAGAACTGAAATGGGTGAAACAATGTGATTTTAAGAATATGCATTTGGAAATTGCTTTGGATGAAATCTGACAACCAAATTCCACAAAATGCAAGAAAAAACAGTTTTTAGCCTCCATGCTCCAGAAAACCCCACAGACCCAGACCATCACCCTGGGTTATCCATTGTCTCCAGGCAATGGGGATTCCTGGCTCTAGTTCATTCCTGACTTTCTCCCAACAGCAAGGCAGGCTGCTCCTAAGCACATGGCACCCCCCACTCCCCACCTCACATAACCCTCCCTTCTTCTCCGTTTCTCAGTTTTCCTTGGTAACCAAAGGAAAGGCTTGTCTGCTTGAGCTCTTCCTACAACTTTGATCCCCGACTCTCCATAGTCCACGTCAAGCCCTGAAGCAAGCCCAGGATGCATGGAAGCTATCCCTGTCAAGGGCAGTGGCCCCCTTCCGTTCCTCTCCTCACTCCCTAACATGACTCCTGAGGGCCACCTAGATGGCCCCACCTCTCTTGGCCTCCTCCTGGGGTCCACGCTCTCTGGAGTCCACCAGTCCCACTGACTCCCCTGCTCTGACTCCAATGTTACACTCTCCAGGGTTCTTCCCTGGCATGCTCTCTGAGCGCTTCCCTATTACTCACCAGCACTTCACCCAGTTATTCCTCCAAGATTACTTGCCTGGAAAATGTAGTCATTTGTATTTGTATTTACTCAACTACTTCTTGCCTGTCTCTTCTGCTCTGCTCTATGTTCCACGAGAGCAGAGATCCCATTTTATGTATATATTGGGTAATTCATAAAGGGTCTACCATGATGTGTATTTGGTAAATATTCTTTGAATCTACGAATATAATCCCTTATAGCCACATAATTCACTACATCAGAATTAGATACTAATTCATAAGCTGAATAAAAATATGTTCATTCAACAGTTATTATTGAGGGCCTACTATGTGCCAGGAATTCTGCAAGGTGCAGGGACAATAGTTTTGAGAATAAAGACAAGAATCCTTGCCCTCATGAAGCTTACATTTAAATACGATTTTTGGCCTCAGATAGATCTACTCCTTTTTTCTGCCTTTCATATTTTTTTAAGAGTTTATTTGTCTATTCATGACACACACACACACACACACACACACACACAGAGGCAGAGACACAGGCAGAGGGAGAAGGAGGCTCCATGCAGGGAACCCGACATGGGACTCGATCCTGGGACTCCAGGATCATGCCCTGGGCCGAAGGCAGGCATTCAACCGTTGAGCCACCCAGGCATCCCTCTACCTTTCATATTTGGAAATAAAGCTTCACAGCTGCTTTGTATGATGTTATCCTTAATATCAGGGTTATTCTTTAACATATACCTAATGTCCTTTTAGTAAATCCATGCAAATAATACCTGGAACAGACATGAAGAATTTGGACTCTAAATGGTCCTATTAGAGCTCTCCTGGGAAAACGGCAGATATGTGTTTTGTCACCTGGAAGAGAATGACATTCTCCTAGCTGGCCAGATTTGAGTCTGATCTGTTGGGTAAACTAAAACATCTAAAGAAAAGATATGTGTTAAAAAGAGGGGGGTGAGTAGGTGGTAAAGATTTTAATTCTGGAAACACAGAAAAGGCCAGTCTCTGATGAAAACAGTGCTGTCTTGAACAGATGGCATCTTGTTAGCTGATTCTAGTACCTGGTCCACCTGGCTGGTGCATCCCTCTGGGGGAGGGGCATACTTAAGGCTTTAAGAAGTTGATGTTTTAAACCACACATTCTCAATGGGGGCCATATCACCCCAAGCATTGCTTCTTGGGGAAAGCAAGAAAACTACTTTTTCCTTTTTTTTTTATTTTTAAGAGAGAAAGAGAGAGAGGGAGCACGGGAACACGAGGTGGGAAGGAGCAGAAGGAGGGAGAAACAGAACCTTAAGCAGGCTCCACGCCCGGTGTGGAGCCCGACTCAGGCCTCGATCTTGAGACCCTGAGAACACCACCAGAGCCGAAATCAAGAGTTGGATGCTTAAACCAACTGTGCCATCCAGACACTCCAAGAAAATTACTTTTTAAATGCATAATGCAAAAGAAAAAATGCATAATGCACAGATATGCATGTATCACTCAGACATGCAATATTCCTAAAATTTCATGGTGGGCTTAGGGGAAAAAAAAAATCTAAGATGGACCCTTTAGGAAAGTAATCATGGAGAAAAGTCAAGAAACATTGCCTTAAACATCACCTATGCTATCTCCATGCTCATGGGTAACCTCTGGATAAGGTGGCTTCTTGCAACAGAGAGAGATGGTGAGAGGTAGTTTCATACAACTATCTGGTCTACCGGCAGTCAAATTGCTCATGATAAATTAATAAATTAACTTCTTGGGTTTAAATATCATTGTTTTTCACTTTTGTTAGAGCAAGTCAGCCTCCCAAGTTTGGTGATGTTTGGTTTCCTCAGGATCACACTATGGGGCTCTCTAAATTGCAGGCCACTCCCCGCAGGAGTGAAAGCTCCCAGGTGGACAGATTCTACTTGTATCCAGCTTCCCCAGGTGACCCATCTTCTGATGGATGACATCATTCTCCAAATTAAGACCAATTTATCTCTGACAGATTTAAATACACCCTTCTTAACCTATGTGTATTTCCCATTTGTTACTGCACATAAATCCCGCCCAATTCTGCAGGTGACTTTTGCCATCTTTTATAGCTACCATGAATCTAATGAAAACACCATCATCACATCCAAATGCAAATTTCATGCACAAACTGTGCTCCATTTAGGGAACTGAACACTCACATTTTAAAGCGCACTGCAATTGTTAATTGCCACACAAATGCCTCTGACTTGTGTTTAGGAATGGAAAAGGCAACATAAGACTCCTCCAAGGTGCTTTTCACACAAGAACTCATGTGAGAAGGTCACAAAACAGGCTGTGCCTTCAAGTCCCCTGGCAATTTAAAAAGATATATACGTGCCCAGGACCCATGCCTAGAGAGCCGGCAGGCTATTATTTATTTATTTTTTTTTTACATAAATCTCCCCAGATTTATACACTGGGAATGGAGAAACTAATGTCATATACGAAGTAGACCAGACCTGGATGTTGCCAGAACAAAGAAACAATTCAAGTGGGGATTGTCATATACAATATGTCATATAAAATAAACAATTCAAGTGGGGATCAGGATTTCATAATGGATAGAATGAGTAACACTTCATGTTAATGAGGATGTGCTTCCTCCAAGGAGGTGGGCTTCGCTATTTAAGCTAAAAATGGGAGGTGCAGTGTGATTATTTAGACCAAAGGAAAGACATCTTTCTGATCATTTAGGAGGGCCCTGCCCTGATAGGAGGAGGGAGATGAAGGCTGTGGTCCAGGCTCGAGAACCTGGATTTGGATACAGCTAAGGCTGAGCCCTGGGGCAAGGCCCGGGGAGGGGCGAGGTTCCAGAGCTGAGCTGAGACCTACCTAAGAGACTCACATGGGAACAGACAAGTTTCAGAGGACCCACAGGAGCAGCTGGGTAAGTAAGACCACTGGGGAGGGGTGGGTGGTAATTTGTGGGTACTGTGACATCAGAGAAATATTCTCAGGAGGACGGGCTTCCCTGTAACGTCCAAAGGAATGTTTTCAAAATGCACTCTCTGAGGATTACAGAGCCGTTATCCATAGTGCACCCATAAGTTTCATTCTGAAAGCAAGTGGCAACCGTTCAGTAGTTTGTAAGACAGACAGAAAACAGAAATCATCACGTTACAACCAATTAATAAACTAGCATTCTGAGCTTATATGTCATTCTCCACAAGTCAGGCGTTCCAGGTCTGATAGTGCTTGGATAGCAAATCTGATAAAGTTTGGGTTCATAAGGGATAACACTTCACTGCCTGCAAAAATAATTCACTTGCCCTTTGCAAGATATGGATGGACCAGGAGGGCATTATGAAAAATCAAATAAGTCAGACAGAGAAGGACAAATATCACATGGTCTCACTTATATGTAGAATCTAAAAACAAAATAAAGAAAACACAAGACACTTAAATACAGAGAACAAACTGACAGTAGCCAGACAGGAGAAAGGAAGGGAGGATGGGCAACATATAGAATATATGAGTAATGTACAGAAGTGCTGAACTGGTACCTTGTACATCTAAAACTGATATGACATTGTATGTCAACTATACTTCAATAATAAATTTTAAAGAAATGCTCCCAGGTGGAACCTTCACTAATAAAAAAAATGCTGTATTTAAATGATCACTGGGCACCTGGGTGGCCCAGTCAGTGAGGCGTCTGACTCTTGATTTTGACTCAGGTCATGATCTCAGGGTCCTGGGATTGGCAGAGTCGGGCTCTGAGTCTGCTTGAGATTCTCTCTCCCTCTGCCCTCCCCCTGTTCCCACAGGCATGCTCTCCCTCTCTCTAAATAAATAAAATCTTTAAAAAATTTTAAAAATTAAAAATATAAATGGTCACTGACCGAATTTAGATGTAAATGTAAAACTTTCTCTTTTATTATGAGTAACAGTGTTTTAAATTGCGTTAAATCATATAAATAAATATTGAATTGTACTGAATTTTGCACTGATGACTGATGAATGAACTCATGCACATAATTATTCTCTGCAGAATTCATCTTTTTCAGGTTTCTCCTTCACCCCCATCCCACCCCCCACTGCATCACCATTAGGTTCAGGACCACTGGGGAACAGCCCAAGAGGAGACAATTGTGAATGAACTGCCCCAGTCAGGTCACATCATGACAGCAGGGGCCATCCCAGAAGCTGTGATGTTCTCCACAAGCCATATTAATACCTGTAATCACACCTGTGGGCAGGCCCATAAACACGGCGCATGCTTGGTAGGAAGCACAGCCTTCCTCAGGTTTAACAGGAGCTTCAACATCAGTGCCCTGGGCCTTTCTGTCACTGGAGGTGGCCACAGCTACACATCCCAAGCAGTGTTCACTGGTATATTTAAGGAAGAAATCCTGCAGTCTGGTAATTTATGTACTTTGGAGTTAATTATTGCCCACCAATTAGTAGCTTTTCCTGTCAATCCTGGCCCCAAGCAGGATGGCCCCATCACGTGGTGGGGTGAAGACCTGTAAGAACCAAGCACTGGGAGGGAGCAGCTAGTCAAGACCTTTCCCACCCTCTCTCCCCAGGTACCTACAGAACCTGGAAACCCACACACTTGCTTCCCCAGGTTCCTACGTAGCTGGAAGTGGAAGTAGATGTGAGTCAAGTCAGCTTTGGAAAAGGAAGAGTCTCTGCATTGGCTTTTAATTTCCCACTAAAAAGGGGCAGACAACAATTTGCGGGATACGTCCACTTTCCTACTCCTACTTGCTTTGAATGCAGATGAAATGGCTGGATCTGCAGCAACCTCCATATGATGGTGAGAGAAAAGCTGATGGATTCAGGAAACATCAGTCCTGATTTCATTGGTCTGCTGGACCAAGGTCAGTGGCCCCTCCACCTTTGGGTTTCTTTTTACCGGAGGCAAGTAAATTTCCATTTGTTCAAGCCTCTGTCGTTTGATTTTCTGTTTCCTGCAGCCAAATGTGAGGCTGACTCATCTGATTGGGACAGCCCGATTGAGTTAGCAAACACAGCTTTCCCTGTGTTGTGGCATAAGCTTCTGTTACGAGTAGTTTTCTGAGTGTGTTTGGTGTAAAGCAAATGAATGAGTTGAGACCACACATGAAAGCTATGTATGGAATGTACCCTAAATAGGCTGGCAAGCCAATAAGAGAAGGAATTCAGACCGATCTAAGAAAAATTAACCTCTTTCTGGAGACCAAGATGTCAAGAAAGATTTGAGTCGGAGCGGCAGACTGGATAACGTAGGGGAGCCAGTCACGGAGACTTCCTGAAGTGAGTCTTGAGCTAATAACTCTTAAGAGGTCAGAGTATGGCTGCTCCACATATGGAGGTCCGAGTTTCCAGAAGGGCAAATCGGGCCGAGCAGGAAGTCATCCCAAGTAGACCAGCTGGAGGGATGAAGGGACAGCAGCAGAAACAGAAGACACATTCTTTCCCTCCAGGAACTGACTCTATCCTAACGAGGGTAGAATAAACTCATCAAGGCAAGTCATCCAAGCAGATTTTGCTCAGGTACCACTTTCTGACCGTAGCAGGTTGAATGGTATACACCACGCTTATGTGACATCTTTGCAGTGTAATTAGATTATGCCCTGAGACGAGATCATCCTGGAGCAGGGTGAGCCCTAAACCAGTGACAAAGGACCTTGGGAGAAGAAAAGCCACCCAGGAAGCCATGTAAAGACGAGGTGGGGATCGGAGCAACGCAGCCACAGCCGAGAAAGACGTGGGGTCACCAGGAGCTGGGAGAGAAGAGGGTTCTCCCCTGGAGCCTTTGGAGAGAACGTGGCTCCGCTGACCCCTTGACGCTAGACTTCTAGCTTCCCGATCGGTGAGGGAATAAATGGAGTTTATGTCTTAGCAACCTTTGGGAACTTATACGCTGATGCACACTCTGTCCTCTGCAGAGGGGACAGAGGGCAGAGAAGTGAGGCAGGAGGCCCTCGGAAGGAAGGGAGGAGGAGGGGAGCAGATACAGAGCACAGAGCACATGCCTGGAAGAAGCAGAGACTAGACATGAGGTTCCTCCATTGGGGAATCTCCCCGATGGTCTCACTTGTTAAATGAACACTTTTCCCGCAGCAGAAGGCTGTGCTGGTGAGAATGTGAAGCACAAAGCTGAGCCTGTCTTATGTGGCTTTGTTTTAAACATAAACAGGACTGAGGACAAGAGTCTGGAACTGAATCTGCACAAAAGCCCCCTTCCTACATGAAGTTTAGAGCCCGGACACTCCGACTGCACCTCTGACCAAAGGCTTTGGGGTGCCAGGGCCTGAAGCACAGGCGGGGAGGGCGGACACAGGAGGCCTTTTCTGAATCTCCTCCACAGCTTTTTTCCCATTTCTTTATTTTTATTTTTGTTTTTTGGAGTCCAACTTGCCAACATATAGTATAACACCCAGTGCTCATCCCTCAAATGTGGTCCTCAGTGCCCATCACCCAGTTACCCCATCCCCCCGCCCACTTCCCCTTCCACTACCCCTTGTTCGTTTCCCAGAGTTAGGAGTCTCTCATGGTTTGTCTCCCTCCTTAATATTCCCACTTATTTTCTCTCCTTTCCCCTATAATCTTTCACTATTTTTTATATTCCCCATATGAATGAAACCATATAATGATTGTCCTTCTCCGACTGACTTCCCATTTCTTTCTTTTTCATTTTTATGTAGGTTCTATGCCCAGAGTGGAGCCCAACACAGGGCCTGAATTCACGACTCTGAGATCAAGACCTGAGCTGAGATCAAGAGTAAGATGCTCAACAGATGGAGCCACCCAGCAACCCCTATTTTCCCATTTCTTAATTCACCATGGTATTAGTTTAAAACTGAACTATTAATGACCATATTAAATTGGCCTAAAAAAACACTTTCAGAAGAAAAATAAACTAAATCAGTTGCTGATGGAACAGCAAAGGGGCTTTTGGCCTTAGGTTCTGTGCAAAGGTTTTGACCACGTGGCTCCATTCTTCACCTTCGGAAAGGTGGGCTGGTGCCAGCTGTCTGCATTCCAATTCCTTCATCATTCACTGAAGCCTTTGGAGTCTGGCTTAGAGGCTTCCACAGTATCAACTTAATTCGTGACACTAGGAGAGGTCAATATTTACGGCCATGACCTAACCAACAATTCTTAGACAAATGAACTTGGGTGACCTTCACCCCCATCACTATGGTCATGACTGTGAACTTTCTCATCATGTCAACCAATCCGCCTCATAAATCTCAAACTCACTGCTTATCTGGCTTCCCTTCCAGCTTCCTACAACCTCACCCTGAAACATCACAGCTGCCTCACTCTCGGCGCCTGCTTTTTCTGCTCACCCATCAGCCTCGCTGCTGGCATTGTTTCTTTCTCTAGACAGCCAGAACTCGGCACACCTGTGCCGACTGGTGAAGTTCCTCCTCACCAGTCCCCTTGTAACCACGTCAGCTGTACCCTACAGTCATGAACGAAGGATTGATATCCTCTATCTCATCTACCCTAGGCCAGGCACACAATTCAAGAGGATTCCCCATGGATTTGAGACTGAACCACTTTAAACTCCTGGTCTCCAATCTTTGTACCAATCGAAAGGCATCTAAATACAGCTTAGCTCCCACTTCTATCCCCTCCCAGCCTACCTCCAACATCCGCCATTCTCTTGGTCTCCTTCCCTCTTGGCCCTTATGTTCATGTTTTCAAAGACAGTCTTGTTTTCTACTTCAAAAAAACCGAGGTCTCCATCACTCCAACACATAACCCCTTAGCTCTATACCTATATCATGTCTACAAGGCTCTTCCAGTCAAAGACATCCCTCTAGTTCAAGGCCAATCTCTCTGCCTTGACCCAAAATCCTCCCCTGGGACTCCTTTCAGGACCTCACTGCAGCCACCACCCGTCCAGTGTCCTCCTGTTGATTCTGTCCTAAAGGGATGCTTGCCTCTCTCCACCTTCTATCCATCCCTTCCTTCTTTCTCTCCACCAAGTTTCTTGGAAGGTAAGTGTGTCTCATACTTGGATGTGCACTGAAGCGTCATGGAGAAGCTTTTAGGGATCACCTGAATCCATCCTACACAGACTAGTGAACCTGCACCGTGGGGACCTCGGTATAGGAACCACTTTTCACCAGCTATCCCAGTGCTCCTGGTGCTGCATGCTCATTGACAATATGCTCTTCACTCGTCTGTCTCCATCTGTTCCTGCTTCACTGCAAACCAAGGCTCCTTGATGCACACCATAATGGTGATGACCTTCCAATTGCCAAATCCCAGGAGCATTCTGAAACTTATATGACATGGTTTTTTTGAGGCTTTTGACACTTTTAATTTCTCCCTTCAATTTGGAAATACCTTTCCATACTCTCCTCCAATGCTTATCCTCTCTATCCCTGACATTTCCTCAAGACTCCTTGGCTTCTCTGAGCTCCTTACATCTTGGTACCCTCCAGGTCTTGTATTCACCCTCACAAGGTTCAAACTAAGTGGCTGTCACAGTGGGCACAATTCCCTAAGGGCAACATCTCCCCCCTGAGTCTGTTTCTAGTCCAGAACCTCCTTCCAGAATTCAGGCAATTAGAGCCTGCTGCCTGGCACACATCTCCACCTGGGGGACCCTCAGGCACATTCTAGGGCATGGCCAAAAGGAATTCCCTGTCTTCCTTTCCTAATTATCCTACCCCCATGTCTCCAAATACTTGGTGTCAATCTGATGTCACCTCCCACTATTCAATCATCCAAAGCACCAACAGGACACAATTCCTTGATGTGTACTTTGCTCTAAACATCTGATATTCACTACATTCTGACAATTTTATTCCTTAAATGTCTCCAGAATCTGCCCTCCCTTCCCCTTCACTCCTGCTTCTTCTGCTCTGTTTCTCAATCAACTCTGGACTCATCCATGGACTCCAACTGTCCCCGACCCCCCACTCCTGAGCAGTCCCTCTTCTTGTGTAGCCAGCAGAAGCTACTAAAGAGACACAAGGTAGACAATGCTGTGGCAGTGGGCAGATCCGGCAGAGCCAGATCACAGTGGCTCACACACCAACAAGCTCTAAGTCCCCCGTGGATCAGCAGAATGGTGGCATGACCCAGGATGACATGACATGGGCTTCATTCATTTTAATGTGGGCATCCACAACCATGGTGGCAGAAAGAGGACAATGGAACGGGGCTCCTCCAGGAGATGGCACACAGCTCTGCCACTTACTTGACAAGTCACCTGAATTCTAGGGTGAGGCAAGTGCCAGTCTATTGAGTGCCAATTAGCCCACAACTCAAATTGCCAGCACCTGAAGTGGCAGCCCTCCATGTAAACCCTCTGCAGCCAGCTTGCCTCACCTACAGCTCTGCCTGTGGACTGCCCTATGCATATGGAAGACCAAGGACGCACACTCGAAATACAAAATTAGGGGACTTGCTTTCAGAAAACATCAACTTGGGACATGCCCCGGAATCTGCATTTTAACAGGTTTCCAGGGTGACTCTGTTACAGTAGTCCACACACCAGACTGTAGGAAACACTGGCTCACCAGGTCAAGAATTGTTTCTTAAAATAGCATAGGACGTCCTTGAGGCCGGTCCCCTGGAAGCCCGTGGACACTCAGGCCCCACGCTGGAGCCACCCTGCTCCCCAATGTGAGGGCGTCCTGGTCTAGCCACTGGCCTTAGCTCTGCCTCCGCTCCACTCTTCTCCCTCTCGCTCTGTTCCCCTCTTCTCCTTCCTAGTGTTGGGCCTGGTCGATGCCCACGCGACGCCAGCACTCAGTCCAGGGAGCGACGAAGGACAAGGGCTCCCAGCCCCCGCCCCAGCCCTGGATGCCCGACGTGGCCCCTGCACTTGTCTCTGCTGCAAGCACACCTGGAGCTGCTCTGGGGCTGTGCCAGGGCCTGCCCGCCTCCTTGTGTATCTCCCTCGTCAGACTCTACAGGACTGTTCCAGCACCAGCCACAAGCGCCCACGGGGTAGGTCAGGGGGAGTGAACCCACAAGCGACTGAAGGTCTCCTCCAGCTCGGGGCTTGGGCTTCGCTGCGGTCGCTGCTGGAGCCTGGGGGAGTTGCACGCAGGAGGCCCTGGGGACAGGAGTCAAAGCACTGAGGCCTGTGAGCTCCTCCCCTCAGCTCCGAAACCTCCTGATTGCAGGGGCCCCAGGGCTGCAGCCCGAGGGCACCGGCTTCTCAAAGAGCGCCCTGCGCCCCTTCCCCAGAAGCTGCCTGCACATCTGCTTCGAATCCTGCCCAAACCGCAGCCCCGGCCTCCCCCTGCCGCTTCCTCCCTTGCCTGTGGGCACCAGGCAGAAAGAGCAGATGACTGAGGAAAGGAGGGAATCAGCAAAAGCCTCATATGGTTTCCTTACCCTTCAGATGGGTAAGAAAAAAAAAAGAAAAAACAAACAAGATCAATCGAGATTTCTGGATGTCACTTCTGGAGAGCTGCCACCTGAATAAAGGTCTTTTGGGTTCACTCGTACAGGAGCTTCACACTGGCTCCAGGAGCCGCTTTGTCCTTTCACTGGCATTTCCTCCTCCTCACTGTCCTTGCACCGGTGGCACTTGATTACTGTTTGTCCGTGGCCCACCTTAGCTCTCCAGTTTGGGGCAGAGTGAGACTGATTTTAGAAAAATAATGAAGACTCCAAGTCATGAGGTCAATGGAGGTACAACGTTAGGGATACATGGTCTGGGACACTCAATTCGGTGAAGACCAGTTAAAAACAACCACCAGGACCTGGACGCCCGGGGGGCTCAGTGGTTGAGCATCTGCCTTTGGCCCAGGGCGTGACCCCAGAGTCCTGGGATCGAGTCCCACATCAGGCTCCCCGCCAGAAGCCTGCTTCTCCCTCTGCCTGGGTCTCTGCCTCTCTCTGTGTCTCTCAGGAATAAATAAATAAATAAAATCTTTAAAACAAAGACAAAAAAAACAACCACCACAACCATAATAATAAGAGGGGCTGCCAGATGCGCTGGGGTGTACGCACTTAGCAGGGGCCGGGCCCTGTTTCGAGTGCAGCCTGTTCTGCAGAGCCCCCCATTTTATAGCCGAGCATGTGGGGAGGAGGGGGCACTCAGCTCGTCCCCCCAGAGGGCCCAGGAGGCCACAGCCGCCGTGGATGCAAAGGTCACAGAATTACGATTAGGAAAACATTTTAGATTCTCCCGAACTAGAACACAGCTCCTTTGGTCAGTTTCGGCAAGCCCCTCACCCAGGTGAAAGCATCCCTACTACACATGCCCCCTGTGTCGTCAGGGAGGCAGAAGTTATTTGCTGGCACGGGCTTCTGTGTGGACTGGGATTCAGATCCTCCCCCACAACGGGACTACACCACATGACCGCGCGTTCAGTCATTGTGGAAATGGATCCACTGGCAAGGCTGTTATTTTCTGCCTCTAAGTAATCCATCTGAGAAGTGGACATTTAAAGAAGTATTTTCTGGGGTGCCTGTGGCTCAGTGGTTAAGCCTTTGGCTCAGGGTGTGATCCTGGAGTCCTGGGATCAAGTTCCGCATCAGGCTCCCCACCAGGAGCCTGCTTCTCCCTCTGCCTGTGTCTCTGCCTCTGTGTGTGTGTCTCATGAGTAAAAAAATTAAAAAATAAAGAAGAAATACTTTCTGTTTCCTGCAAAAGGAACTATGCTATGTAGCTTCCCGACCATGAAAGGATGACAAGGAGAGAAAATACGGAAATTCCTCAGTAAATAAAGCAACTGAAGGATGCACCTAGTGAGAATTTTCTGGTGTCTACACACAGGTTTTCCCATGAGGAAGACACCTGGACACTGAAGGGGGCGGGGTCAGGCCAGCCAGTGCCTGCAGAGGTGGGGTTTACCCCGACTCTCACCCCCCAGGAGAGGCTGGGGAAGGCCGGGTCCTCCAGCTGGAGAAGGCCTCCGGAGAGAGTGTGGTCAGCTAACTCTGAGAAAACTGTAAAAGTTTAGTTCAAAAACATCGCCATATAAAACTCTGGTATGTCTCCATTATTTGTTCGTATTGAAAATCCCGTTGTCACTTAGAGACACTCAGAGCTCAGGAGGTGTCAAACGCGGCTACTTTTGTTTTTGAACAGCAGAATGTTTATCTTCCACAGGAAGATCCATGGGAGAAAAGAGAATAGCAGATTGCTCTTTCCTTGAGGTTTCATACCATTTCTTCCAAAGCCGGGGACTGACTGAACACACTTTGTGTCTCTTTGGAAAAAGCCAACTTGAATGCTCCCAAATATTTCTGAGGCTTAGGCAATTAGCATAAAGAGCTTAAATACAAAGGTATGGAGGGAAATGGCTCCTTAAAACATTACTATGTAAATACTAAAATAATCAATGCTTGAGAGTCAGCAATGAAAATGATCTATAAGGAATGTGCTGTTTAATAAAAGAGGTACAGTGAGTACCCAGTACCCTTTCCAGTCACTCCTGCTGTCTTTCCCAGAGCCTGCACTGGGTGTCTGGGTGCCGGCAGCAACATGCTCCTTATAAAGGGCAGGTTATAATTAGATAATGAGCAAAACCATGGTCCCTTGTAAACCACTCTGCCTTGAAGGACACAGATTAAAAGGGAGACGAAAAAAGGCAAACCAATTTAGAATTTTATACCAATGTCTCACATAACTGGCTTAGAGAAGCAGGCTCTGGATTCTGTCCATAGAAACTGGGCTTGAGGCGTCATTCTTCTTTAGACATAGTCCTTCCTCCTGCTTCTAAACGGGGTTCATGGTGTTGACATAAGAGCATAAAGGGCCCAGCTCTTTTTTTTTTTTTCAAGATTTTATTTATTTATTCATGAGAGACACACAGAGAGAGGCAGAGACACAGGCAGAGGGAGAAGGCTCTATGGGGAGGCTCCTATGGGGAGCCTAATGCGGGACTCGATTCCAGGGCCCTGGGATCACAACCTGAGCCGAAGGCAGACGCTCAACGTCTGAGCCACCCGGGCCCCCCAGGGTCCAGCTCTTTTTATCAAAGCTTAGGATTATTTTCTTTAATAATTTTAAGTAGTTTCTTTGGGGTGACATCTTCCCAAATATGGAAAGTTCTATCCTCCTGTTGAGGTTCTATTCATTGGGTCATTTATTCATCACTTTATTGAAAAGACAAGATAGATAAACGTCCCCATGCAAATTTATATTCTGGCTGGGGACAGGGGCAACAGATACAAAAACTTATTAAGTCAGAAATTAATTACAGACTTCAGAGCACAGAGAAGGGAGGTGCAGTGACAGACACATGCAAGAGCTCCTAGATCCTCACAGAGAAAGGCCAGGGTTTTGCAGCAAAATATTAATTACCATTATCAAAACTAGAAAGGCTCCAGGACTCCTTCCCCATGAGGCTCCTCCCCCAGGGGGGCTGCTCCCCCCAGAGCTTCTCTCCTAGGAGGTATCTCTCTCTTGCCATTTGGGTGTCTTCTCTTGCTTTACTTCCAAAGGCTGGCCGGGCATCTGAACATCCCCAAACCTTAGAGCCCTACATGCTGCCTCTGGTTCTCTCATGCTCCACATGTGATGATGAAATATCTAGACTGGTCAACCTCCAGCACGTATCCCACAGCAGCCACCTCCACAACTTCCATGGCTGACACCCAGACCAAGCCACCACCCCTCTCGCCCCAGCTGCGGCCTCCAAACCAATCTTACAGCTCCGCTCCCCACTCTACTCATCCTCTCTCAGCACAGCTGCCACCATCTCTGACTGAATGAAGGTTGGACCGTGCCATTCATTTCTTCATGGTGCTCTGGGGGCTTCCTCAATCAACTCAGTAAGTCAATGTTCTTAACATTGCTGCCCCAGCCATGAGTGGCCAAAACTCTACCCTCAATGCCATGGCTGTGTGCTCAGCCTCTTTGCACCTAGACCTCTCTTAACCCAGGTGTCCATATACTTAGATCTCACTCACATGACATTATCAGTGATAAAAGGCCAGCATATTCTAACCAAATCCAAACAAGGATTCCCTCCCCCAGTACCGTAGAACTGTAGTGTTTTTTTCTACTGTATTTTTTTTTCACACAATCATCACACTCTGCCATATATATAAATGTTTGCTTTTCGTCTCTTCTTCTCCCAACTAGAATGCTAATGTCATCTGTGTTCACTGCTTTCCCCAGTTCCTATAAAAAGTGCCTGAGAGTAATTAATGAATCTATGTTGAATGGATATCTTGGAACGGACGTATATCTGCATCAGTATTCCATAAGTAGAAAAATTCTACTCTCTTCTTTTTGAGTTTTAGCAGCTTGTCTTTTCCTTACACATCCCATCCCGTGTCTCTCCTCCACTCTATGCTCATTAGTAATACAAAGTCCAGTGGAGGAGAAGAGAAGCAAATACGTTCATTGGGGTTAACAGAGATGTAATCCATACTAACTCATGCCTTCCCCAATGCAGGACAACAACTGGTTTTATTAAGGCACCTGGCAATGCCCATCACCCAACTACCCCATCCCTTACCCACTTCCCCTCCCATAACCCTCAGTTTGTTTCCTCTAGGACATTAAGGAGGGCACACGATGCAATGAGCACTGGGTGTTATATGCTACTGATGAGCTTCTGAACTCAACCTCTGAAACTAAGGATGTACGACATGTTGGCTAATTGAATTGAAAAAAAATATAAAAGCCATGGCAAGATAAATTCACTTTCTTGAGTTGCAGTCCCCACTTATGAGCTAGTTTGTATTGAAATACTATTCATTGAGCTCACGGGATAAGAAACGTCTTTGGTCTGAACACTAAAGCATTCAATATTGGAAACTCTCACACATGAAAAGTAACTTTTGGTAACATTCCAAAAATCTTGGGAGAGACTGCTGACAGGAAGAGCATTATCTGTGGAATATCTGTCACAGTATTTTATTGCTAAAACCAAACCTTATACTGGTACTTTATATCAAAAAATTCAACCTGATACCTCTCAGTGAGTGTTCTGGATACTCCAGCCCATATTTCATGATGTACCTCAGAGTATTTAATGCAATTTTTGCATCATCTCCAGAGTAATGCAACTCAGAAACTTCTCCACAGATGGCAGGCAGTTCAGGTTTCTGGAAGCCAGGATGCTTTGTACCCTTCTACTCCAGAGCATCTCTCTGCCTTGAGGTTCTCAGGCCACTACTTCCTCTTGGACTTGGAACCCCTTCTGTGTATTTCAGGCCTGTGGTCCATGCATTTCAATCTCAACCCTACCCCCACCCAGGACCCTAGTCATACCTGGAGTGGTTAACACTGGCTGCACATGGTATGAAAGGAACAGTAAGTAATTGCTGATAAAGTTGACTCTTTTGTGTATGAATAAAAAGCCTTTGATTTTATAAGTAACTGGCAGGATCAAAATGAATGCTACCCAGGGATGTCATAGATGAGTGCAGAGATTCATTCAGAAGGGACACTGGGTAGCTGCTTGCACAGCTCTCTCTCATGCTCTGGGTGCTGCTCCTGGCTCCCAAACCTACCCTGTATCAACCAAACCAATATCATCTCCCAGAAAAATAAAGGTTGGGTTAAAAATATCTAACTAGGAAATGTGAGTATATAATACAACCCTCAAGCTCTACATTCTATCTTGCATAACATGATAAATCATAAATTATCAGGACAAACTCTCTATTTCATTAAGTTCATCTTTCTAAAGGAAAGAAGCTATGTTTTGCTCCTATTTTATAGAGGTGCCTCTGTGCGGCAATGTGTTTAGCATTTTACACAATTAAAGTAGGATTTTCTGGAAGCTGTCTGGTCCCCAATGAAGCCCAGAATTTTTGTTCACATTTACATTGTTCCAAGGCTCCCTGCTATAGGACGTTCCTCTGTTTTGCATTTATTGTGGGAATCTCTATTCAGTTTACAGATCTGCTGGTCTCTGCACAATCCCAACTACAGATGTCACTGAAACAGGTAAGCAGGTTCTTCTCGACTATTTTACTTATTTTATAATTTTTTTGGAAATTCTCAAGATTTTAAATTCTTAAAAAATGTTAGCATGATATATATATTTTTCCAGTTCCAGAAAGAATCGGACACTGGGTTGTAAGTACACATGATCTGCATGGTGAGTGGAGGCCAGTGGTCTCCACAGGACCCCCCAGTATGTCCACTGAGAGCCTGTCTCCTTCCTGTCTTCTGATTTTGTTTTCTTTCAGACAGACATTATGCTCTATTTTCACATAGGCTGTAAGACATCTCTTTGCCCCTATTCTTCCAGTAGTTTATCAATTACAAATAACAAATCGTTTTTTTTTTACTCTAGGATCTGATTTTTAGTTTATCCAAAAGACACCAACTTCCATTTGGCAGACACACCTAGGATCTTTTCTCATAATATTTAAAACTGATTTCCAGATGAATTATATTTGGATTAAAAACAAAAATCACATGGACAAAAATTAAGGAAAACTTTTATAAAATACTGAAAACAGTACAAAAGTGCAGCATGTTCATTTGTTTATATATGATTTCTGGTCACTTTTGTACTGTAACAGAGATGAATAGTTCGGCTCACAGAGCCAAAAATAAGTATTGTCTGGCCCAGGATCTGCCAACCGTGGTATTATTCCATTGATCTATTGATTCTAAACCCGTAACTGACAAAGCAGATTTTATTAGATATTATTTTTCCTAGTAAAATACGTAGTTATTTATTTTTAAAAATTTTAAAGATTTTATTTATTTATTCATAAGAGACACAGAGAGAAAGAGAGGCAGAGACACAGGCCGAGGGAGAAGCAGGCTCCATGCAGGATGCCTGATGTGGAACTCGACCCCAGGTCTCCAGGATCACACCCTGGGCTGAAGGCAGGCTAAGCCACTGAGCCACCCGGGCTGCCCATAGTTATTTAATCAAATTACTGTTATGGACTAAATACTTGTGAGCTCTCCCCTTAATTCATATGGTGATGCCCTAATCGCCAGGGTGATGGTATTTGGAGATGGAGCCTTTGGGGATAATTAGAATCAGCTGACACCAAGAAGGCTGAGTCCTGGTCTGATGGAACCAGTGCTCCTATACAAAGAGATGTCAGGGAGCTGGTCTCTCCCAGCGTGCAAGAGAAGGCCACATGATGATATGGAGAGAGGCACCAGACCCCGACTGTACTGCTACCCTGATCTCACACCTATAGCCTCCAGAACAGTGAGGAGAAAAATTTCTGTCGTTTTAGCAACCCCATTTGCAGTATTATGGTAGCCTAGCAGACTACACGATTACCAAAAAAGGTCCTTGGGGATGTTAATTGTGTGTTAACATTATAAATGTTTGGTAGGGAGTGACATTATTATAATACTGACTATTTCCACCCACATATGTCCCCACTCCCTACTTATTTGGACTTTTTATGTCTTTCAGGAAAGAATTTTCTATTTTTCCAAATGTCTCCAATTTTTCTTATTAATTTATTCAGAAAAATCATACATTTAGAAATATTTCCAATTTTTAAAATTAATTTATTTTGCACTTGTCTTTTTTTTGTATATTTTTTTTATTGGAGTTCAATTTGCCAACATATAGTGTAACACCCAGTGCTCATCCCGTCCAGTGCCCCCTCAGTGCCCATCACCCAGTGACCCCCAACCCCCTGCCCACCTCCCCTTCCACCACCCCTTGTTCATCTCCCAGTTAGAAGTCTCTCATGTTTTGTCTCCCTCTCTGATTTTTTTTTAAGGATTTTATTTATTTAATGAGGAGAGAGAGAGAGGCAGAGACGCAGGGAGAGGGAGAAGCAGGCTCCATGCAGGAAGCCCGATGTGGGACTCAATCCTGGGTCTCCAGGATCACGCCCTGAGCCGAAGGCGGCGTCTAACTGCTGAGCCACCCAGATGTCCCCCTCTCTGATTTTTCCCACTCATTTTCTCTCTTTTCCTCTTTAATTTTCACTATTTTTTATATTCCCTGTATAAGTGAAACCATATGAGTGTCCTTCTCCAACTGACTTACTTGGAATCATATTTTTAAAGTGATTTTTGTCATTCTGAATATTGATTCCATTTCTGTTCTTAATTTTAGAGGACAGACTGCACTCCTGCAATCATCCAGGGAGGCTTCTATCAGCCAGGCCCCTGGCCCAAAGTGAGCCTCGAGGGATGCTAAGATGAAGGCCACCCAGTCCGTGTTAAGGTGCAGGCAGTGGAGGAGAAGGGGAGGAGGTGGGTGCAGACTTCTCATTTCCCTTTGCTTCAGCTTTTATCTTTTATCCTGTGTACATGTGTCACATTTATAGGAAACGCGAATGCTTCTGACATAAATGAAAGTGCGAAACAAAACTGCAACGAAAATGATTACATTAAAAAGAAAACAGTGCGTACCATGAAGCACGCCGCGCCTCGCAGGGAAGGAGCCACAGGGACACGTCAGACGAGACCACGCCCCGGGCTGCCAGAGTCCAGGTACACCCAATTTCCTGGGCCATCCCCCGGCTGGGGGCGGGGGGGGGGGGGGGGGCGACACTGCGACACTGCCGGGGCAGGAAGCGCCGAGCTGAGACTTCCCGGAGCAGGGAGCCAGTCCCAGGGGACGAGGTGAACTTGGTCATGTGCCAAGGGTCATGCTGCAGCTGGAAGAGGGGGCTGTGCCTCCGCAGGCAAGGCTTTGGCTCCCAAGTCCGCCTGTCGCGGATTATGTGATTCCAGCTAGCTCCCTCACATCTGGACCTCACGCTCGCCACCCACAAACCTGGGGGCTGGTGGCCTGTGTCTGTATGTGCGCAGCTCTCCGTCCCTTCCTCCCCCCTCCTTCTTCCTTGCTTCCTTCCTTCCCTCCATCTGATGATCTATCCATCATCTCTCCCTCTGCAATGGATGGATGGATGCAGACCTGGACGTGGATTTGGACACGCACAGTCTCCGCGCCCACCCAGGTACGAGCTCACATCATGTGCACCTTCGTTCTCCCCCCTCCCCCCGACCCACGCTGGCATTACAAGATGACACTTCGTTCCCAGGCACGTTGTGATAACAGATCACCCACCGCAGCCTGCAGACCCACAGGGCTACCTCGCTGCAGGCCTTTCTCTGACAGTCTGACTGACACACACATTATCACCAGCAGGTCCGGGCACACTAGAGACAGCCAGGGAGACCCCTTAACACACACCCTGGAGGCACAGCACCCAAGGTCCCTGTCACAGGCTCATTTGATCAGTTTCCTCTGACGCCAAAAGGTGGCCCAAGTGTGATGACATTTACTTACTGTATATTTTCTTTCTGTCACATTTGTCAGAATTCACGAACAGACTCCGAACTGCCTGGGGCCTGGTAAGATCTGCGCTGAGGCGACCTCAGGGCGGGAAGACAGGATGGGTAAGTAAGTCCCAGGAGTGAAAGAAGGTCGCAAAAGCGCAGGTCTGCACACGCATCGAAGCCTCAACACTGGCTGCTTTTTAAAATTCTAAGTCTGGTGTGAATTTCCACATCACTAATTCAGTGGCATTCTTTTCTTCCGGACCACTACACTGCCTCTATCACCTTGTCATGGATCAGTCCGAATCTATAATGCAGTATTTTCACAAAAATAAAATAAAATTTAAAATAATAAATAAATAAAATTAGTGAATTGTTTTCCTTCCAAATATACTCGTAATCCTATCTATTGGTCTTGAGACAGGAAACACAAACTCGGGTGGCTGAATCTGGGGACAAGCTTATTCTTGTCTAACACAGAATCAAGTACAGTATTTTCATTTCAGAATGAGGTCTGCACTGGGGCACCTGGTGGCAGTCTGCTGAGTGGCCGACTCTTGATTTCGGCTTGGGTTCTAATCTCTGGGTCCTGGGGTTGAGCCCTGCATCTGGCTCTCTGCTCACTGGGAAGTCTGCTTGGGATTCTCTCTCTCTCTCTCTGCCCCTCCCCTTACTCACGTTCTCTCTCTCTCTCTCTCAAATAAATAAATCTTTTTAAAAAATGAGGTCTGCGTTTCCTCACTTAATATGGAAAGCCTGCCTTTATTGCTCTGTCCTACAGCTACTAGAACAGGAGGTAAGTGTTTAGGCAACAAGAAACTGAATAATGTGTTTGCACTCCAGAACAAGAGCGAGAAGACACTGGGACAGTAAGCAGACGATAGGTAAGGACAAGGACAATAGTAAGACCAAGGACAATCTCACCAATAATTGGTGTTGTCATTCTATTATGGTAAGCTATTTTGGTCTGTGGGTATCATCTCTAGAATTATAATTTTAACTTGTTCATTAACAAATTAGAAGCCTGCTTATGGGGCATTTATATGTCATCCTTTGTGAAATGTCTGTTCAGATCTTTTGTCCCGTTTTTGATAGGGTTGTTTTTCTTCATATCATTGAATTGTAGGAGTTCTTTGTATATTACAGATGAAAATATTTTTGTCAGACCTATATTTGGCAAATACGTTTCCCTATCTGTGGCTTACCTACTCATGTTCTAAATAGTGTTTTTGATGAGAGAAATTTGTTCTCTTAAGGTTCTTCCTTTCTGTGTCCTGCATAAGAAATCCATTGCCTTCATTACCCCCCAAAGACACTCTTTTATGGTTTCACTTAGCAGTTTTATAGTGTTGGTTTTGATATTTAGCTGGGAATAGATGATTCATTTCAATCTAATTTCTTTATGATGAGAGGTAGAGACAGAGGTTATTTTTGCTTTTTTTTTTCCACATATATTTGGTTATTTCAAACAGCATTTTGAAGACTTTCATTTACCTGTGAGATTACTTTAACATCTCTGTCCCAAATCCAGTGACCACATTAGTGGGGTCTATCCTGACCTCTGTGCTGTTTCTGTTGCCCCACTGCTTGATCCTTATGCCAGCACCACCTTTCTTGATTACAGAAGCCAACCAAGTGAGTAGCTTAACTTTGTTCTACTTTTTACAGGGTAATCATGACTATCCTAAGTCCTTGGCATTTCAATATAAATTTTATAATTGGTTTATAAATTTCTACAAAACGCGTGTTGGTTTTACAATTAGGACTATTTATACACAACAATCTTGAGAAAATTTTGAGGCTTCCAATCCATGAGCACAACACATTGCTCAATTTACTTTGTTGTTGTTGTTGTTTTGTTTTTTTGTTTTTTGTTTTTTAATGTCTTTCAGCAACTGAGTAATTTTAAATGTAGAGATCTCGTTTGTCTTTTCTTAAACGTATTACTAAATATTTTGTTTGTTTACACAGCTGTAAATGGAATTCTATTTTTACTTTCATTTTTCAATTTTTTCCTGCCAGTATATAAAAATACAACTGATTTTTGTTTATTAGCTTTGTGCCCCCTCCACCTTGCTATGTTTGCATATTAGTTTTCCTGGTTGTTTACTCAGTTCCTAAGGATGTTCTGTTTCAATAATTGGTCCTCTATGAAAAGAGACAGTTTTACTTGTTACTTTCTATGTTTTATGCCTTTTCTCTTTCTTGCCTCATTTCACTCATGTGACCTGCAGTGAAATATTGAAGTGTCTTGTTCCAGATCTGAGAGGAAAAGTGTTTAATATGTGGTCAGTATGTAAGGTGTTAGCTGGGTGTTTTTCACATATGCCCTTTATTGGTCTGAAAGTGTTTCCTTCTCTTCTAAATTATGGAGTCTTTATCACAGAAGGGTGCTAAATTTTACCAAATGCTTTTCCATTTGTTGCAATATTGGCACAGTTGCTCTCCTTCATTCTGTAGATGTAGTGGACTAAATTAATTAATTTCCACTGCCAAACTGACCCTATGTTCTTAGGAAAAACCAATGTGGTCAAGATGGATTCTTTGTATGTACTGGTGGATTTGATTTGTTACAATTTTATTTTATTTATTTTAAAAGATTTTTTTTTTTATTCATGAGAGACACACAGAGAGAGGTAGAGACACAGGCAGAGGGAGAAGCGGGCTCTCTGTAGGGATCCCAAGACACGGGATCATGCCCTGAGCCGAAGGCAGAAGCTCAACCACTGAGCCACTCTGGCATCCCTTACTATGATTTTAGTAAGGGTTTTTCATAGAAGTTCATTAGGAAGATGGGTCAGTCCCTCTCTCTCAAATATCTTTGTTAAATTTTGGTATTCAGGTTATACTGATCTCATAGAATGAGGTGAGAGGTGTTCTTTCCATTCTTATTTCTTTTAATGGTTTGTGTAAGATTGGTGTTATTTTTTCCCCTAATTATCACCAAGTCCTTCAAAGATGATTTATCTCTTGCTCTTTTTCATTCTAGCAGCTCTATTTCAGTTACTTGAAGCATAGACATACCCAAGACTGTTCTGTCTTCCTAATGAAGGCACATCAGATGGTGACATGTCTAGTAACTTTAGGTGTTGAATGAGATCTTCACAGTCTACTGCAGCCTTACGGTGCTTCTTTGTCTGGCGTGCCCCTCACATTTCTTTTATCTTCAGCCTAACTGCCTCTCTAATTTATTTATTTTATTTTTTATTTTTATTTATTTTTTAAATAAATTTATTTTCTATTGGTGTTCAATTTGCCAACATATAGAACACCCAGTGCTCATCCCATCAAGTGCCCACCTCAGTGCCTGTCACCCAGTCACCCCCATCCCCCGCCCACCTCCCCTTCTTCCACCCCTAGTTCGTTTCCCAGAGTTAGGAGTCTTTCATGTTCTGTCTCCCTTTCTGATATTTCCCACTTATTTTTTCTCCTTTCCCCTTTATTCCCTTTCACTATTTTTTTATATTCCCCAAATGAATGAGACCATATAATGTTTGTCCTTCTCCAATTGACTTATTTCACTCACTCAGCATAATACCCTCCAGTTCCATCCACATCGAAGCAAATGGTGGGTATTTAAATTGCATTTCGGGGCACCTGGGTGGCTCATCCCGGTAAGCATCTGCCTTCAGCTGAGGTCATGATCTCAGAGTCCTGGGATTAAGTCCGGCATCAAGCTCCCTGCTCAGCAGGGAGTCCTGCTTCTCCACTGCACCCTCCGCAGCCCTCCACTCGTGCTTGCTCTCTCTCGCTCTAATAAATAAACACAATCTTTTAAAAACATAAATAAAGTGCATCTCTTGCAAACAGCATATTACAATGTTTTGCTTTTTACCTCTCCCAATAATACCAGCCTGTTAGTGACTCTGGTCCACACATTTTTGTTTCCATCTACCTAAGGAGGCAAACGATTCTAATTTGAGCCACCCTCGGTAGAAAGGTTTTCTCCCCCCTCTAATCTTACTATTTTATTTTATATTTAAGGTTCCTCCGTGTCTTTTTATGTCTTGACAGCCCATCTCTTTGTATCACTGAATAACATGCCATTGTGCAGATGGACCACAGCTTATTTTTCCATTCAATTGTTGAAAGACCTCTGGTTGCTCCCCACTCTGACCACTATGCATAAAGCTGCTATGAACATGGCCTGCAAAGGTTTTTGTACGAATATAAGTCGTTTTTTTTTTATTATCTCATTTGGATAAATACCTAGGAGCACAATTACTGGAGTGGATAGTAAGACTGTGCTTTATAAGACACTGCCAAACTGTGTCCCAAACTGTCTATCCCATCATTTCTATTAATAATTAATTATCCCTTCATTAGTCTGTTCCACCTGTGACAAAGCTCCTCTGTAGGCTTTCCTAAAGTTCTATGGTTTGGTTCTTAAACTCACCCCCAACCTACTCTCCGCTAAGGGCAAACAGACCACGGGGATTGTCTCAGGCCAGTCAGAGTTCATCTCAAGCTGGAGAGGGAGCCACCTCTCCCGAGCACCTGGTGAGTGCTTAGGCACAGGAAGCAGGGTGCCGCAAAGAAGCCTGACTGGGGAGGAAGAGGCAGCTCACAGCATCAGCAGTATGCCTTTTCCTTTCTCTTCTTTCAACTGAGACATGATTGACATCCAGCACTGTATTAGGTGTAGGGGCACGACATAAGGATTTGATATTTGTGTATTGCACAAGGATTACCACACTAAGTTGTGACCATCGATCACCTCACAAGGTTACCCAAAAACTTTCCTCGTGATGAGAACTTTAAGATCTACTTTCTTGGGGTGCCTGGGAGGCTCAGTGGTTGAGCATCTGCCTTCAGCTCAGGGTGTGATCCTGGGGTCCTGGGACTGAGCCTGCTTCTCTCTCTGCCTGTGTCTCTGCCTCTCTGTGTCTCTCAAGAATAAATAAATATAATCTTCTAAAGAAAAGATCTGCCCTCTTGGCAACTTTCAAATACATAATATTGTATTGTACCTCGTCTGTTCATTTTAACAGTTATTAACAAGGCTGGATTAGATCTACTTCACTAGTTGTGTTGGGTCTGTTCCATCTGTTCTACCTTTTTCTTTTCCTCCTCACTCTTTCCTGCTTCAATTTATTTTGGATTTTGTCTTTTAAATTACATTTCAATTAACCTGGTGGCTTCTCCCCTGCTGTAGATTCCAAGGCATGTCCCTAACTCTTCCACCTAGTAGAGTGTGAGAACCAGGTGCCCCATGGTGGGCAGCAGCTGCCAGCTGGGCTCCGTCCTAGCATCCTGCCTATCATTGCTCCTTTCAGGAGTCTGCCTGAGGTTTGTGTGGGGTCCACATTCAGAACTGGGGGCTCTCCCTCTAAGGCTTCCTCCCCTGTTCCAGCGGCTGTTGTGTCACCAAACAGTCCTACTGGTGGCTGAGTCAGGAAAACCACAGACTTCTTCCAGAGTTTGCCCCTCCCTCCTGGGGCTGAGGCTTTCCCCAAGGCCCCAAATCCAGAAGAACAGAAAAATCCTCCAGGTGCTCTTCTTTCATCCAAGCACTGGCTCCCATCTGGTTCTGCTTCTTTCTGGCCACTCTCCAGTGCTTTGGGGTAGTCAGTCGTCTTTCATATTTTATCCAGAGTCTGCAATGTTATCTCAGGGAAGATGAGTCTGAGAGGAGCTCCTCTGCCATTAATGGAGGTGAAACTGCACAGCCCATTATACAGATGAGGCAAACTGAAGCCCAGAGGTTAACCGGCTTTCCGAAGGCTTACCATTCCAGGGGTTAGAGCAGAAGAGGCTGACTTTACTGGCTTGAGAGGAAGTGTGTCTGAGCAACTTATGAGGGGTCCTTACTTGCTGGGGTCTCTGTGCTCTCGCACACCAGCTGACCCCCCAGGGAAGATCAGACCTGGACCCAGAAAGGCTGGCTGTGTGCGACCTTCCACTGGGTGTTTCCCTGGGGTCAGGGAAGAGGTAAGGAGCCAGGAGGAGGGGAAGGCAGGCCCAGAGGTGCTCCCTGTTCAAATGTGAACCCGGACTGGAAGGGGAGTCCCGTGCACTGGGTGGTTAAGCATCTGACTTAGGCTGAGGTCATGATCTCAAGGTCATGGGATCGAGCTCCCGGCAGTTCTGTGCTCAGTAAGGGGTCTGCCTCTCCCCTGGCTCCTGCTTTCTCTTTCTCTCAAATAAATAAATAAAATCTTTTTTTTTTTTTTTTTTTTTTTAAAGACAGCTCACAACATAGACTCAGGGAAAAGCAAGTTCTGAAAATAACAGAACCTACCCACAATCCCCAAATACTCAGTGACTTCAGAGAAATCACATAAACAAACGATACATTCATTGCAAAAATACCCAAACAACAACAAGGCAAAAAGAAAAAACAAACAAAAATCCTGCCGAAGACAAGAATTTCCCTTTTTAAAAATACCCAGGCAACAAGTTGAAGCATGTGAATGATATCCCGGCGTATGGGTGAGAAGAAAGAGCTGAGTGTTGATGCTGGGGGGACCTCAATGCCTTATTTATATAACTTTCTAAATAAAACAGCACTGGGGCTCATCCAGACTTCTCTTGCACTGTGACCACTGACACTACAGCAGCACTGAAGTGAACACTTCAGAAGGCTTCCTTTTGCAGAAAATTCTCTGCGTGCTCTTGGGTACATCAAGTGCCAAGAAATCCAAAGCCAAGTGATGCACATCAGAAACATTCTCATTTCCTACATCCTTGCTCACTGCATATTAGGTTGGTATCAACTGTCAAGGGTCACAGAACGTGCAGAGCAGGGCTGCTGGGTTTTTCCAGACAGCTGAAGGGAGCCTATTGAGTAGAATGGCTTTTCAAGAACATGGGAAGGTTCAACCGAGAGACACACACTGGTGGTGAGCTCCTGCTGGCCCCTCACCCCATCCAGCAGGAATAGCTACTTCTCTCCAATCCCCTCCTCTCCAGATGGGCTCCTGAGCTTGACTTTGTTCTTTTTTTTTTTTTTTGGTTTTATTTATTTATTCCTGAGAGACACACAGAGAGAGGCAGAGACACAGGCAGAGGGAGAAGCAGGCTCCCTGTGGGGACCCTGATGCAGCACTTGATCCCAGGACTCCGGGATCACAACCTGAGCTCAGCCCCTGAGCTACCCAAGTGTCCCGACTTCCCTGTTACTCTTGTCAACAGTCAAAACTGAAGTGCTTTTAACCACTTTCCTCGTCTCTGGTCCACTGGAGCCAGGTAACAAATTCTCCAAGCTTCCTTTTTCCTTCTGTTCTAGAAGCAAGTTTTGTTCCATTAATTTTCCAAATTTTGTTATAATGAACTTACGAGTAGTTGATTATCTTACTACTGGCAGTTATCAGAGTAATCAAGGGGAAACAGCACTCCTGGAGGGTACTATAGCACCAAGGCAGCCTTCCCAAAAGTTCCTTCAGGTGTCCTTTGAGACACGACAGGAGCCGGAGCTCCACACTCCCCACCGTGCCACCTTCATCACCACCTTACTTTATTCCTTGAGTGCAAATCACAGACACCCTTTCCTCTTAGAAAAAGGCCATGTGCCAGGCACACACACATTAAAATCACACCTATGTATGTTACTTGCAAATCCGATGGACAATAAAACTGTATTAAAATATTCCAAATACAAGATCAATCTACTTTAATGCCTTCTACAGAACACTGAGTAGCTTCACACACATGCTTTAAAGATTACCTTCATAAAAAAATAATAAATAAATAAATAAATAAATAAATAAATAAATAAAGATTACCTTCATTCTGTGGTAATTTGTCTGATACTAAGTTATAAGCGAAATGCTCTGTGTATTTTAATGTAGCACCAGCATTCTCCCCCGGCTGGTCCATTCTAGAGTCTGACCTCTTCCGACTGCCTTTCCCTGGCCACCCTGTAACACGGCAACTTCCCGTTTCGCTGACTGGCTGAGATGGACAAATGTCAGGAATATTAGACTGTCTGAAAAACAGAATACAGCAGCCCTATCGTGAGCTTGGGGGCAAAAGAGGGATTTTCAGGACAAATTCATGAGAAAGGAATTAAGTATCGTCCTGAGATGTGGGAACCTCTTACTTAAGACGCACACACAGGGATGTTGTGATGCTAAAAATTTACATTTTCCATAAAGAAAAATCTATTCAGGTATTCCACACCTGCACATAGATTTTCCTATAAACAGTCTGCAAACTTCAGATAGGTTTGCAGCTCTACTTGTAAAGCAAAATCTGTTTAATATTTGGAGATGTACTTAGAATGGACCTCGTAGGTAAGAGAGCCCTTCACAATGATGTGGATGGGCATGTGTGAAAAAAAAGAAAGGTTCAATTTCCATCATTTACAAACTGTGTGACCTTTAGCAAGTTATTTACACTATCGGAGTCTTGCTTTCATATTCTGGAAAATAGGAACACTGCTGTTCTGTGCATTTAAAATAAAGTAATATGTTGGATAATATTGCATTCTGCAGCGTCTGGCACACAGCAAGCGCTCAAAACTTGTAGGTGTTATTTTTATTTATCCCAGAACCTTTGAAATTCTTGGACTGTATTAAAAAGTCTTATGCAAGGTATTATGAGAAGCTTCCTTATTTTCTGTAACCCTGTTTCACCTAAGCCATCTAGCACATCACTGTCTTCATTCCACATGCAAACCTGGAAATGCAGATGCAGGAAGGAGGAACAGCTGGCAGTTGCCATCAGTAATTAACAGGCCTGCCTTTGCCCACTAAGCCGCAGGAGAGCCTCTGGAATATCATGAGCACAGTCCCCAGCCGCCATCCCCCCACCTAGAAGCATCCAGTGAAGCTGCAGACTTAGCACAGAGCCATCTGTGGCAGCCCCGTGACGGCTCTGTTACTGCCACCCGCCTCCTGGGAGGGCCTGTGTACAGTACAGTGAGCCAGAAAGAAAACATTTTTGGCTCTGCTTCACTGGGGGCTGGAGAAGGGGAGGGCAAGTATGCTCAGACCCACAGACTTCTGGATAAAGAAATCTAAGCCCAAAACACCATACCCGGAGGAGTCAACAGATTTTCATCAAAACAATACTTCCTTGTTGCTTAAGTGAGGAGCAAAAGAATAGTTCCACTTGCCAAAAATAGATGCACACACACATACACATTCTCCTACTCTCATAAACAGGCTGAGGATTTCTTAATTCTTGATAAACAACAATGTTGTTTTAGAGATAATTCATTTTAAAAATGTCAATTTTCTTTTCTAATAGATTTGATTACTTGTAATACATTAGAATGTGGAGGGTTTTTTTTTTTGCATTAGTTTTAAAAGAGAGTTATTTTGGTAAAAATGGTTCATGGACATAGTTGATTGTAAAAATACAGTTGAAATTTAATTTTCTTAGCTGGTCCATAATTGGATAGAAGTTAGTCCCATTCCAAAAAAGTAACCATAAAATGAATGACTTTATCACGGGTATGCATGGCAACAGAAGAGCTATTAGTTTAACTCTGAAAGACATACATTTTAGGAATATTTAAAATAAAACATAATATTCAGTGAAATCAACAAAATAAGAGCAAGACATTAATGAAAAATGAATGCAAAAGCACTTTGTGTTTCAAAAGTTCTACATCAACACCGTGAAATCAAAATAATCCTATCACTACTTCAGTAACATCTTTCTTCTTATTTAAATAAATTATTTTGCATTTTTAAAAACATTATATGTTTGTTTTAGAACATGGGAAAGATATTTCAGAAAAGAAAGCCATTAAAAATCACCTACAATCCAAATACCTAAAATCCAAAATAATCGGTTTCAGTATTTGGATGTGTATCATTCCATTGGTTTGTGCCCATGTGTAAACATCTCTCTTTACAAAAACAGAATTGTAATATTCCTATAATTTTGAGACTTTTTTACATAATAATATAAATATTTCCCATTTCATTAATCTCTTAAATCTTTATATGGTTTGATTTGAATAAAACAACATTTATTTAAGTTATTTGCTATTGTCAGATACTTCCCTCTTTCTACTTTTTGGCACTATAAAATAAATTGGGATAGATATTCTTAGAAGCTAAATTTCTGCACACATTCATTGGCATTTCCTTAAGATACATAATGACAAGTGTCACTGTTAGGTCAAAGGGCATTCTGCAAGAGAAAGTGATTGTCATATTTTAACAGCTTGCCGTGAGGAATATTCACATCTGGTGTGTGTGTGTGTGTGTGTGTGTGTGTGAACTGCTCCGTATTCATAGCCCGTGGTCCTTCTTCCCTGGCCTCTTACTAATTTTTGAATTCATTTGGAAACATTCCTTTACCCATTCAAAATATCAACTCAGTACACAGATGCTATGAATGTGTTCCCAGGTTTTTTTTAATATTATTTATATTACTGCTTAGGATAATTTTTAAGGAAAGAAACTAAAAAGTCATGTAGTCAAATCTCCAAGTCTTCTCTCTTGCCTGTCTCTTTTGAGAGCCAAGCATCTCCTTTGTCTGTCTCCTTTGAGAGCCAAAAATCCACTTCCCCTACAAAATGGAAAAGAGGTGATTACTTATCACTGCTGTGAGCACAAACCTCAGGATGCCCCAGCATGTGCCCTCCCCTGGAAGACACACCGGACATCTTCTTGTGTGTTATGTGAATATGGGTCAGCATGTTCATAATTTTCCTCTATTTAATGTCATGGTACTAATTTCATAAGGTAGATCTAAAAAAAAAAAACAAATTTTGCTCTTCAAATCATGACCAAAATAATATCAAATTTCAGTATCTTAATCTGCTTGGGCTGCCAAAATAACTACTACAGACGGGCTTATGTAACAGAAATCCAGCTGCTCATAGTTCTTGAGGCTGGAAGTCTGAGCTCCAGGTATCAGCAGGGCTGGTTTCTTTTCTTCAGCTTACAGACATCCTCCTACTTCTGTGCCTTTAGGTAGCTTTCCCTGTGTGTATCTGTTTCCTAATCTCTTCTTCATACACAAGAGTACCCATCATATTGGATGAAACCCCACCCATATGACCTCATTCAACCTTAATTATCTCTCTAAAGACCCTATCTCCAAACACAATCACATGTTGACACATGGGGTTTAAGATTTAACCATGTGAATTTGGGGGAGGAGGGGCATGTAATTCAGCTCACAACATTGATTACTGCAATCTTGAATACAGGAGAACAAGCTACATAAAACTTTAAAAACCTGCAGCCTGTAACTAACTGGGTCAGATACTTGCTAAAACAAGCAATCAACCTTCCCCTTAGGGTTGAAACTAGACCCAGAATCCCATGATTCCCAATACTCAAAATGTCTAAGAATCAATCTAAAATTTCTCAGCCTATTAAGGTACAGGAAAATCTCAACTCACAAGTAAAAGTAAAGCCTACAGATACTACTCATGATATGTCACAGATGTGATAATTATTAAAGGCTTTAAAAACAGGTATTACAATCAACCTCAAAGAAGTAAAGGTAAACACTTTTGAAATAAATGCAATGACAGGACGTCTTGGGAAAGAAACAGATGATGTAAGGCAGAATGAAATGGAGATATCTTTTTAAAGGTTTTATTTATTTATTTAAGAGAGAGAGTGTGTGCCCACAAGAGAGCATGAGCACGAGCAGGGGGTAGGTGCAGAGGGAGAGGGAGAAGCAGACTGTCTGCTGAGCAGGGAGCTCAACATGGGGCTCGATCCCAGGACCCCAGGATCATGACCTGAGCCAACGGCAGACACTTACCCGAATGAGCCACCCAGGCGCCCCTGACATGGAGATTTTATAATTAAATAAGCCATAATTTCTTAAAAAGTACAATTCTACACCCAATGTGGGCTCAAACTTATTCCCCAAGGTCAGGAGTAACATACTCTACCGGCTGAACCAGCCAGGCACCCCAAGACATAACTTTTTAATTTGAAGTTTAAACATAGTGAACATAATAAAACATTATTATGTTTTGTTTCAGAATGACATTTATGATTTCAGGTTAATTTTATTTTTCTATGAGCTAATATACTTGCACATTTAAAAAAATGTTTGTCCAAAATACTTCAAGTCTCACTTTCTTTTTCATCTAAGTCACCTCAATTTGCTGGTTTTCTTGTTGAAGAGAGAGCCATCATAAATTTTCCTCTGAAAGGGTATCTCCTCTGAACTTTTTCCCAGGTCTCACCTCACCTCTGATGTTCTCTGTTCCTGACACTCGGGTCATGAGACTGGCTCTGGGCCTCCGTTTCCAGGAGAAGCTCCAGGACAGCCCTTGTGGGTAGACTCTTAAAGAGACACTGGCCATGACACACGCCTAAAACGGTTATTTATAATGCTCACCTTTACTAACTACAAGTAATCTATTTTCTTCACATGATGTGCTCTTGAGTGAGCTGGAAACCAACTTGACCATAAGTCAAATGGCCACTACACACAGTTTCCACAGCACACTGTGTTTCCCGGAAAATTTAGAGATCACTAAAAAAAGGGCGGTGTGTGTGTGTGTGTGTGTGTGTGTGTGTGTGTGTTGTTCTCTTTGTTAAAAATAATAATAATAATAAAAGAATCATTTGTTTTAATTACAGAGAAGAAAATGCTGAGCAGTTACTTTCCAAAGCAATTACTAAACCCAAGCTTTAGATTTCATCAAAGAAATGATTCATAAAATATATATCTTCCAAAGTCCAAGTTATTGCTTCTGATTTTCACAATAAATTTCTAGTGACAGATCAGCTAAGAATATTTCCGGTAGAATCAACAATCAATGCATGGACAAGGCAAGTGTGGCTGGAACCCTTGTGAGACAGAGGGCTAAGGGCTGAATAATGAAAGGATATTTACAACAGTCTGGGACAGATGTCACAATTTTTAGACAAAAAATAAATAACTGAGTAGTATGTCCCTGAAACTGAGCTGAAATAATATTTGAATTATGTCCAATATATTGAAATTGAAAGGAAAGTTTCCAGGAAGCCATAATCTAGAAGAGCAGGTGATATTATAGTGTGGGGCTAAAAATATTTATATATCCCTTTGTGGCTTTATTTTCTACTTTAGGTCAGAAGAGGGTTTTTTTGTTTTGTTTTGTTTTGTTTTGTTTTCCTAATGCCTTGGCTTCTTCTTAACTTGCGTAACATTTTGCTGGTTCTGTTCTCTCTTTTTTCTGCATTTCCCTTTTCATCCTCACCTTGGTTCACTTCCAACTGCTTCTACTTGTGTTTGAAACCTGACAAAGCTCTGATTCACCTGCCCATAACACAGTGAATTAGGAGGGAGCCTCCCCTCTTCTTTCTCGTCTTACAGAAGTCTAAATGGCTGTGGTGCCATCAAACACTAGAGCAAAGAAATGTTATGTGAAACTGTGTATTTATTACAACAAAATTACACAACATGAAAATATTTTAGCTGGTCTGCTTCAGTTTCTTAGGATGATGTTTAACCTGGAGTTCAGCTGCTCCTGGTAAGAAGTCAAGGAACAAGCCAGTTCTGATCCAGGTTTCTCTGTTTTCATTATGTCCCTGAGAAATGTACAGCTGTCAGACATCATGGTCACAGCCTCTCACTGAATCACAAATTCAATCTGGTTTGGATTGTGACCTTTAGGGAAAAGTTTAAGTGAAATGTTCCAGCAGAAACCAAATGGTTTGTTATCTACAAGGGATAAAAAGACAGTATGACCTTAACGGAGTCACTTAATTCATCTCTTTTTATAAAATCAATGAGACTAGTTTTGAAGATATCCATGGCTCCTTGCACTTCCAAGATTATTAGTGGGTCTATTAATCTTAGCCTATGGAACATTGTTCATGGAATAGAAGCCTAAATCTGCTAAATTAAATGGAGATTTAATTCTTAATATCTTTGCTTAAGTCATTAGTGTCAATCTTTCTTGCTTCTCCAAAGGCAGACAATCCATCTTTCTTCCTGGAGCCAAATCCAACCACCTGTAAGAGGGGCAGATTCCCCAAACATATCTGTACTCTTAGATCTCTTATTGATGTGTGCCACTCTGTTCTGTGATGCCCTCTTCTCCGGAGTCCTTCCCACCCATCCTCGGCATCAAGGAGCTCTCTCTTTGGTGCTACGTGGCACTCATTCGTGGAACCAGGGTGGCTTGTTACCATTCTGCCCCTCCACCGTGCAGCCCCTGTGTGATGCACTCTAAGCCATGGCTGTTAAGTAGACCCAGCCTCTCAATGCAAAATAGCTTCTATTTTAGTAGCACATTACAGCCAAAGCCATCATCATCATCCCTAGTCTATCAGACAAACAGCCCGTGAATCGACATGGCAGGTTTTATTATCCCAATTTAACTTGAAATGATGGGAAGTCTACAGATGTTAACTTAGTCTCATCCCAGTCCATTAAATCATGCCCCCCAAAATAAGAAAAATACACTATTCACATAAACACACACACACACACACACACACACACGGGAATCCTAAGAGCTAGAAAAATAACACATTTTCTAAAACAGTTGTTAGTCAAAGAGAATTAAGAAGTTGACCTAGATCATGAATTTTTCTGGGAAGAGGGTTGGTGAATGTTCTCTGATTTAATGAGAAGACTCTAAAGACCCCTATTTCATTTCCGAGAAGGAAAAAACATCCCAGCTCTGGCGGCAGGATCAAACACAGATATTTCTGGTAAGAAATTCCCTTGGCAGCAACAACCATGGTCATGCATGAACACCACCGACCTCAGTTCTATCTCCGTTTCCAAAAGCACAGTCCACCTGAAACCTACAGAGAGCCCCTGTGGAAGTGAGAGTGGGCACTCAGATGATGGCATCATTTCCATAACCTGAAAAAACTTACTTAAAGAAAGAAAAAGGAAGGGCTCTCAACATGCTAGTTTTTGCACGGGCCATCAGAATAATGCCACTTGTGGTCCTGTAACTTCTTTACTGCTGGGTTAACGAGCTATGCTGTGATCAAACCACATGGAGACTGGGAGACCAGCACATCACAGATCAGGGCCGGGTGACGGACAGGGTACAAAGTAAGGCTGCCCTGCCAGGACGGCATGGGGACGTGTCAGTGACAGAATGAGTGGCACTGGAGGAACGTGCTCTGAAATAGGAAAACACCGTGATCCAAGCTCCCGTCACATGCTATGGTAAGTGCCACATGGACAAGAAGTAGAAGTCTTAAAAACCAGATCCCCAAATCCTAAAAATCTAGAATGTTGTTCTCTCTTAAAGGAAGAGAATCAATTATAATGGGAAAGGTGGTACACACTCAGAGTTTCTGAGTTGGGTCTAAATCAGATTTTCCTTTTCTTTTCTTTAATTTTATTTATTTATTTGAGAGAGGGAGAGCATGAGAGAGAGAGAGAAAGAGAGAGAGAGAGAGATCACGAGCAGTGGGGAGGAGGGCAGAGCGAGCAGGAGAAGCAGAATTCCTGCTGAGCAGGGAGCCCGATGCAGGGCTCGATCCCAGGACCCTGAAATCACGACCTGAGCTGAAGACACACACTTCATCGACTGAGCCCCCCAGGTGCCCATGATCAGATTTTTCTTTGTGTTATCTGCTGTCTGACGACAGAGTAAACTATATTTGATAGGAACTCACCCAAGACAAAACAGTATTGAATAAATATAGAAATGAAACAACTATGTAAATATCCAATGCTTCTTTCTGTACAATGAAATCCAACAAAACCAAGAGTAAAGAAGGAATTAGGAGACACCAGAGAAAATTATGACCGCTGGAGTCTGAATATCTACACTGCATAAAGAACTAAACTCATTAACAAGCCCACATCGTTCAAAGGCATGAAGTTCCAAGATTACACAATATGGTGTATAAAAGAACTAGACAATACTTGAAAAAAGCATCTTTTTCTTTGGCAATTAAAGTCACTTTAGGGAAAAAACGTAAGGAAACGCCAAAATCTATTGCAGACAAACTTGTCAGGCTTGAAACAACAGAATCCAGGGAAGAGTGGAGTGAGACAATCCTATGTGTTTCAAGGGAGTAATTCAGAGGAACATAAATAGCAACAACTCACTACCCAATAGGCAGTACAGCAGCAAAACTTTCAGAATCAAAGGTGCAGCAATAAAAATCACAAAAGCAAACCCGTTGCTGGTGCACCATCAGGACCCCTTGGGAAGGCAGGGAGCTGCTAGATGGACACGCGATGGAAAAGCACCTCACTAACTTAGATGCCAGCTAAGTCATAGAATTGTTCATCAATCTACATTATTTAAAGATAAATTTTATCAAAAAACCCCGACTGAGTCTGATCAACATGTTCTTGGAATACTAAGCTATACCTAAAAGTTATTGCAGATTTAGCCATCATAGTATTTTGATCTTTTCCAAGATCAAAAATATTATAATTCTTGGAAACTTCTAATGTATTAATAGTTTACAACTTCACTGGCAAAATTCTAGAATATTAGGTGAGGTCATGTATGTTGTCACTGAGGGGTCTATGGTCTCACCGTGTGACTCATTTAGCCTCCAACTAGGGAGATGGGTCCCTGCACCTGAGCCTTCCCGTCACACATGGAGGCTCTGGGGTGCTGCTGATGTCACATCTGCCAAGTGGGATTCATTTCTGCAAAATCTCTTAGTAAGAAGACCGTGGAGTCTGGGGTGTTCAGTGGCTTATTGAAGAGCATCCTTTCTTCTTATTGATGGTTTGCAGCTGCCTGCGGAAGGCGCTAACCCACCTCGGCCTCCTTCCTTGCTGATCCTTATCCTGAATTCTCCTTCACACTCCAGCAAATGCTTCCCATACTCCAGGAGACAAATCCTCCTTGCAGTGTGCTTTTTGCTTATTACGGGAAACATAAGAACTTTCTAGATTTATTTTTTTCTCTTATTTGGAGAAAGCACAGTTAGGTTTCTCAAAGCATGTTTCTGAGAATAGGGTGTTAGCAGATGTTACATAGAAAAAGTTTCCATAGTTAAATGCATTCAGGAAAAGCTGGGCTGCACAAGACTCATTGCTGCAGAGCCACGGGTGGTCAGTTGGTGGAGGGCTTTTGCAGGTGAGCAGACTTTATGTTTTCATCCCCCAAAGCATTTGCACACAAAACGGGTCTGTGGGGAGCATCCTGGAAGACTCAGGTGTGCAGAGACATTTGGGAAATGCTGGTCTGCGCTGTTCTATGCATATATCCAGATGTGCCCATATGCTGTGCTAATTAGGCAGATCAATGTCCTGAAATCACTTAAAAGAAAATTTTTTTGTAGTTGAAACAACTGTGTGCACATAACTTTTGTATTTTTTGTTGTTGTTGTTGTTTTGGAAGAGGAGTTTCTCTTTTCAAAACTTGAGAAGCAAACTTATGTTGGAAAGAATAAGCAGCTCAAAATAGCGTTTACACAGGCATCCTGCATTTCCCTGTTGATATTAAATAAAGTGGGTGCCACACGGAATTGATTGTACAAGAGAGCCCATAAGCTCTGTAGCTATTTCAGCATGTGAGAAAGAGAAGTCTGATGGAACTCCTCCGTTCTGCGTGTCTTTCCCTAGCTTTGTAAAGAAATTGGAAGCACTTTTGATAAACGTTTTAATGAGTCACCCAGAGTGTCATTTATGTGTGCTTCGAAAGGCTCTTGAATAATATCAAGTGGATTCACAGTTAACTTCCAAAAGTCAAAAGTCCAGCCATAAAGGAATGGGACAAGAGGAAAGGCGGGCCTTCCTCGTGGTCAAGGACTGAGGTAGGGAGTTAGCTCACCTGCAGGCATGTGGGTGAACAACATGCGTGGGGGTGCATGCATGTTTATTCTGGTCTCTGAGCATCCAGCCTTATTGAGACCAAGTTCACTTCCACCTGCTTCAAGGTTTCTCTTTGACTCCCGGGGGAAGATAAATACAGTGGCAATCTGTACATGGGAATGACCACTAGGAAATTCATCCTAAAATGTAGCAAGACCTCTATTCAATATTGCACTTTCCTGGGGATCCCTGGGTGGCTCAGCAGTTTAGCGCCTGCCTTCAGCCCAGGGCGTGGTCCTGGAGTCCCGGGATCAAGTCCCACATAGGGCTCCCTGCATGGAGCCTGCTTCTCCCTCTGCTTGCGTCTCTACCTCTCTCTGTCTCTCTCTCGGTCTCTGTCTCTGTCTCTCTCTCTCTCTGTGCCTCTCATGAATAAATAAATAAAATCTTTAAAAAAATATTGCACTTTCCTAAATTCAACACCATTTGTGATGTTAGTTAATGCTCATTGGGTATCTCTTGGTAATGGTCCTGCCTACCCTTAGGCTTTGTTTTCATAAATCTTCAATAAGAGAATGAAATCTCTTATTTTCTTTGGGGTGCCCTCCACTATGGTTTTGAGTTTTGTTGGATGGCAGCAGTCTGTGGAATTCAACTGCATGACTTATCAGGTACCTTCCCTCAAAGCCCACCCCTCTTGGCAGGCATCGTGGCTCAGTGAGCATGCCAGGTATAGGAAGGCCACCCATTACGACACAGAAATAATGTCCAAGATCAGAGAGTGATTCACATCTGCAAAGGTAGCATGATGCCACTAGGAAGACCACGGGCTCAGGACAGGCCACAGAGGATGGACTCCCAACTCCACCACCTGCCAGCTGAGCGACCTTGGGCAAGTCAGGCACCTTCTCTGTGTCTCCCAGGGCTGTCATAAAGAGCACATGAGCTAAGGGGTGTAGAGGGAGTAAACCATGCCAGGTAAGCTGGAAAGCTTGTGAGTATGCTTTGAGTATTGTTTCCACTTAAATTACAATGAATTCCAGGGCATTTGGGTGGCTCAGTGGTTGAGCTCAGGTTGTGATCCTGGGGTCCTGGGATCGAGTCCCACATTGGGCTCCCTTCATGGAGCCTGCTTCTCCCTCTGCCTCTCTCTGTCTCTCATGAATAAATAAAATCTTTTAAAAAATACAATGAATTCCTTGAATTTCTCCATAGGTATATTACTATTATAATACCTTCCCTGATTACAAGAAGTGAATATTTAGTCCAGTATCTCCTTTCCCTAGTCTGCAAATGTGTCCTTACACTGTGTTGTTAGCATGGGTCCTGGCTCAGGAAGAAATGGCACTGTATCAACAGATAACCCTATTAAGCTATTTTGGAAAAAAGTGTTAAATACTGGGGCACCTGGGTAGCTCAGCTCAGTCAGTTAAGCATCTGACTTGCTTTCGGCTCAGGTCATGGTCTCAGGGTCATGATTTTGAGCCCCACGTCAGACTCCATGCTCAGCTTGGAGTCTGTTGAGATTCTCTCCCTCTCCCTCCTCCTCTTTCCCCTTCCTTGTTTGCACGTGTGCGCTCTCTCTCTCTCTTAACTAAATAAATCTTTAAAAAACATTTCTAAAAAAGTGTGATGTACCAAAGTTACTATGTGAAGGAAGGAAAGAACATCTTAAATATGCTAACAAAGACTACCTTCTATAGAATTAATCTTTTAAAAAAATCATCTATTTAATTAAATTTATTTGCAAATCAAATAGGAACATGACCCTACACTTTGCATGTGATCACGTAGTCTGAATAAGCAATTTCAAACACAAACAAAGCCTGCTTCTCTATAGGCTGTGCTGAGGATGGTACTTATGATAAAAGCAAGAGGACTCTGCTTAATCTTTCCTAACAGCCCACCTATCTCATCATTCCCCCAGCCCATCAACACTTATGGACCATAAACAATAGAGAGGGCACTGTGGAGAGTCAAAGTTGAAAAAACAAGAGTCCTCAATCCCCCAAACCTTAAAACATGGCAAGAGTTATGTGCAATATATTTTAGGATATCATGTGGAAATGAAGGCCGGGCATTCCCAAAGGCAGCACTGAATTCTCTAAGATGCTGTAAAGCCCCATCTTCTCACTTATAATGGCCTGTGTCATGCTTTCCACGCTGACCCATGATGCATCCTTGCAAGGGACAGGTTGCCTTTTGTCTGGGTTAGATGAAGTTATATAAGAGCCATTCTATTTTATATTTATGGTTTCAAAAAGTCTCCATATATTCAGATGTTATGAATAGATAGTCGAGAGGATTGCAACATGAACAGTTTTCACATTTTGATTTTAAGAATCAAATAAGAGATTTCAAAAATATGTGTGACTTTGGAATGAAGCTAAGGAGCATGAAGGTAGGTTCTGGTTCTAGGGAAGCTCTCTTTTGTGGAGGTATGCTCATTGCCATATCTCACCTGCATACTGTATTTTTTTATTTACCTTCTATGAGGTTCTATGTCCCTGGAGCCTGGAGAACCATGGAACACAGCTGATTTCTGCCAGCCAACAAGGTGGAGGAATGGCATTCATCAATGTTTATCTACTTCATACTGGGTCCTATTTAAGTGGTATGATTTGCTAATTCCTTTTAACTTTGTTTTTTTTAAAAAAAATAAATATCACAGATCCCATCTTTTATGAATAAATTTCAAATATGGCAAGATCAAAGGTTAAATCTGTCCCCCAAAATGTCAAGAAACAGAGTAAGATCAATACGATCCATTTAAAACAATCTGCAGGACAGGAAAATAAGCTGATTAAATCCACGAACTGGAATTGAAGCAGATAAGGTCAAAGTAAAAGGCAATATACTGAATGGGAATGGCTCAGCCTTCCTCTTAACTGGATAATCTGATGTTTTCCCACAAGGGCAGTTCTAGAAAATACAAACAGGAAACCTAACAACTTATGAATGGATTCTGCGGCAAGTAGGGAAGACAGTTCATAAATACACTGAGAAGGTAAGGAAAGGAAAACATTTTAGAAAAATTTAAAGCTTGGGGATCCCTGGGTGGCGCAGCGGTTTGGCGCCTGCCTTTGGCCCAGGGCGTGATCCTGGAGACCCGGGATCGAATCCCAGGTCGGGCTCCCGGTGCATGGAGCCTGCTTCTCCCTCTGCCTATGTCTCTGCCTCTCTCTCTCTCTGTGACGATCATAAATAATAAATAAAAATTAAAAAAAAAATTTAAAGCTTGGAGTTCTCAGGTTTTAACCTAACAGGTGTTGCTATTTTTAAACATGTTTTCATCAACATAATCAATTTATTTATCTGCTAGTTAAAGCCCTGTGTGTGTGTGTCTGTGTGTGTCCTGGATAAGAATGATCCCAAGGAATTACTTATCTAAACCCATTAAGTGAAATAGAAAACAACAAATTTTCTGTTCATCATCAAGCACAACAGCCCTAAACAAGGAATTATCACAGTAAATAAAACGCTACAAGGATCATGCTGAAGATAAGCAACAGGCCCATCTTTTAAAGTAAGAAGACACAAGAATGTCCACTCTCCCTATTAGGTAATGCGTTCCCAGGAGTTTAAACTTCATTGAAACACACACACACACACACACACACACACACACACAAATAAGACAAGAGATATAAATATTGATGCCTTTATAAATTACAAGTTGTCATTAATCACAGACATGATCATTCACATGGAAAAAATAGAACAAAAAATAGAATTATTAAGAGTGTTCAATTATAGGTGGCCTGTTAGAAGTTACAAATATCAAAATTGAGAGTTTTCACTGTATCCCAGGAATGATTAGTTGGGAAGTATAATTTTAAAAAATTAGAAACTGGGATCCCTGGGTGGCGCAGCGGTTTGGCGCCTGCCTTTGGCCCAGGGCGCGATCCCGGAGATCCGGGATCGAATCCCACGTCAGGCTCCCGTTGCATGGAGCCTGCTTCTCCCTCTGCCTGTGTCTCTGCCTCTCTCTCTCTCACTGTGTGCCTATCATGAATAAAAAAAAAAAAAAAAAAAAAAAAAAAAAAAAAAAAAAATTAGAAACTCGTTCATAGAATTTAAAAGTATAGATGATAGAAATTAACAAGAAATGTACAAGGCCCCTTTAAACAAGACAACAGGATTTCACTCATGTACATGGAAAATATCACACGAATATATTGTCCAATGTGCAATACAATATTCTTGGGTATGAGGCTTGGTGTTGCAGAGAACAGAAATTAACACAGACCTAATCAAAGGCAGCACTTTGGGGAAACGGAGTAACTTCATACAGCTGGAGGGGAGACAGTGAAGACATAAGGTGGCTGTGATGGGATCCGGTAACAGCATGTACAATTTCTTCCCAAAGGGGAAGGAGTGCCCAGTACGGTGTCCTGTGTCTTGCTGGAGCCAAACGCAGAACATGTGTCCCATCTGGAATGTGTGGTGAATCCTCATTATGTTACAATAACCATGTGGAAAGATAAGGAAGTCTAGGCCGTCTATTCTTTAGACATTCTAAGACTTCTGCAAAGAGAGATGCTTATTATGTGCCTTCACAGCTTACAAATTGACATTTTAACTTCAAATGTGCCTGTTACGGCTCATCCAGAAAGCAAAAGAAAATTACTACTATCTAACTCCAGAAGGAGGCCAAGTGTGTGTTTTAAGGCCATGTTTCGTCTCAATCTTGACCTTTGCTTATGCACTATTAAAAATCGATGGGGACAAAAATCCATTACAGGAACAAAATGCTCATATGTTTTCAAAAACAAAGAATAAATAAATGTTAAAGTTCAATATTAGAAAAAACATTAGTGAATGCAAACTTTTTTCCCATTGTTGTTCCGCACAAAAAACATATCTGAATGCCTTCAATTCAAGTGCTTTCAGAAGACTCGAGGCCACACATTTCAAAAGGTAATGTTAAAATGACATGTGAACATCACACATCTGCCTGAAGGATGGACACCATGAAAAGGCAGTTATTTTGGGATGCATAGGAGATAAAGACTTTTTAAAATCGCATTTTCCCCTTATGCTAGAAATTTTTTCTTACTCATTTTTAACTGCCTTTGAAAAATGAAAATACTTAGAAGGCAGGAAAGTATAGAAAAAATAATATAACAAACACATGTGAGCTGCCATCCACAGCTATACAAAACACGTAAACAATTACTGAGAAACACACCCCCTTCCTCTCTTCACAGAGGCAACTGGCTTCCAGTCCTTTTCGTTACTTTTATCACATCTGAATAACACCATTTGCAAAATGCAGTGTTGTTCTGTATGTTTTAATCCTACAAAATCATATCTTACCATATACTCAATTTTCATAAATCTGATCCTATTCACTCAGTTGGATGCTTTGAATGCCCACTTCTGCTAGGACATATAGACCCAGCTCATTTGATTAATTTCTGATTAATATTCTTCTCTCTGAATATACCATAAACTAAATCTTCATTTTTCTATTGACAGATACTTATTAGTTGCTTTCAATTGCTTATGATTATAAACGATACTGAAATGAATATTCTGGAACCTGTCTCCTTGGGAACACTCACTAAAGTCTCTCCAGGTAGATCAAGCAAGTGACATTTCTGCTTCAAAGGTTTGCATGATTATAACTTCCTAAAGTAATTATTCTAATTTTTACTCCCCACGGCAGATTACCGGCCCTCATTCCTTCTTCTGTATTACCATTTCAGGGATGGCCCACTTTAAAGTCACCAGTCCTGTGATGGTACAACTGAAACCCCTCAGAACAATCTACATTCTTCTCATGACGAGGGAGCCTGGGCATCACTTCTTCTGTTTGTCCATTTAGGTACACTCACTAAAATATACTTCATGTCCTTTCCATATATATGCCTGGGCTATGTATACCTCATGCTTTATAGGAGACAGAACTTCTATTAGCAATATTCATTGCAAACAGGCTTCTCCTGGTCCTGTTTCTTCATTTTTTTCAAAGTTGTCTTCATATAACTGAAATTTTATATTTTAATGTCCTAAATTATCAATCTTCCCTTTTTAGTTAGTGCCTTTTGGGCCTACAGTTCTCACAAAAGCAATAGCAACAAAGGAAAACATTTAAAATTGAAGCCCAGTTGGTGGAAATGTAAGTTGGTGCAGCCACTATGGAAAATAGAAGTTCCTCAAAAAACTAAAAATAGAACTGCCATAGGATCCAGCAATCTCACTTCTGGGAATAAGAAGGAAATGAATCCACTACATTGAAGAGATATCTAACCACTGTCCCCCAACTCCACCCCCGCCCCGCCACTGTCACTGCAGCATTATTTACAGCAGCCAAGTCACAGAATCAACCCAAGTACCCATCAATGGATGAATGGATTAAATGGATGAATGGATGAAAAAATGTTATACACACACAGAAATATTAGTCATCCATAAAAAAAGAAGAAAATCCTGCCACTTGTGATGACATGGATGGACCAAGAGGGTGTTATGCTAAGTGAAATATGTCAGAGAAAGACAAATATTATATGATCTCACTTATTAAAACAATAATTTTTTTAAAAAAAGCCAAACTCAGAGAAAAAGAGATTAGACTTGGGGCTGTCAGAGGCAGGAGGTGGGGGCAGGGGAAACTAAAGAAAAGTGCAAGAGGTACAAGCTTCCAGTTTTAAGATAATTAAGTACCAGGGATGTTGTGCACAACATGGTGACCACAGCCAGTGCTGCTGGATGGTGCACAGAATAGTGGTTAGGATGGTAGATCCAGGAGGGCCTCGTTGGCTCAGTCAGTTATGCATCTGACTCAAGTTTCAGCTCAAGTCATGATTTCAGGGTTGGAAGATCGAGCCCTGCGTCAGACTCCGTGCTCAGAGGGGTGTCTGCTTGAGACTCTCGTTCCTTGTCCTCTGCCCACCCCCAATCACACTTGTGTGAGCTCTAAAATAAAAATAAATAAAATTTTTTTGTGGAGGCCGAGAAAAATTAAGGCCATCTCACCTAAAGTTTAGCATTAGCACAAGTACAGCCATCTTAGGCCCTTAAGCCCCATATCAGAATGTAAACAGAACTTGAGAAATTCCTCCACCCCTTTTGAATAAGAGCTGAATGTGAATAAGAGCTGAACTTTACAGGAAAAACTGCAGAATGTCCTCAATGTCCTAGGCAGGGAATCCCATATCAGAAAGACAACAGAGCTCAGAATTGTCCTCAGCAGAGAATCCCATATTGGAAAGACAACAGAGCCCACGCCCGTGGTAGAAAGTCCCATATTAGAATGAGAAGAGAGCTCAATGCCCTTAAGCCCCATATCAGGATGTAAACAGAACTTGAGAAATTCCTTCACCCCTTTTGAAAATCCCCTAGACCAGACTATAAAAAACCCAGCTGTAACCCACTTCGGGGTCCAAGTCCCTGCTCCACTGTGTCGGGTATACTTGGACCCAAGCTTGAGCTTGCTAATAAACCCTCGTGCGCTTGCATCGGTGTCAGCTCCTTGGTGGTCTCTCAGATTCGCAATCTTGGGTACAACACTTTAAAAAAAAAAAGAGTGAGAGTATATCCTAAGAGTCCTTGTCACAAGGGAAAAATATTTTTTTTCTTTTTCTTTCTCTTTTTTTGATCTATATGAGATGATGGAAGTTAACTAAACTTGCTGTGGCAATCACTTCACAATACATATAAACCAAATCCTATGCTGTACAACTTACAATCACATGGTGCTGTATGTTAATTACATCTCAATAAAGCTGAGAAAAATCCTGAAATGCAGAATGCTGAAACCTATATGACAAAAGTCAACACGAGCTTAAATTGGGGCTTGACACACTGGGGCACATGTTTACAACCATACAGATAACATGTGTTCATTAAAAACTATTTTGCCGCAAATGTATTCTTATATTATTTACTCATTCATTTATTCAACCATTCATTCACTTTTATTTTGTTCACTGTTTATTTTCTAGCATGTAAGTTCCATGATGCTGAAGATTTTTAACTATCTTATCTAGTTTTGTCAGAACAGTTTTAGACAAATTGCTCGTCTCTAAGTAGTCACTGAATGCTGAGAAAATTACTGCACCTGAAAGAGATGGGATACCTCTGCACAAAAATTCATATATGAAGTTATTCATTATAGCATTATATATAATATTGAGATATTGCAAATTACCATAGACCTTTAGGAAGGTGGTTAAAGAAATTGTGTTCTTTTTCTGAGCCGTCCAGTATGTAGCCACTAGCTACAAATGACTGTTAAGCACATGAAACATGGCCCATGTAGCTAGGGAACTGAATTTTTATATTTAACTTATACTTTTTAAATTTTATTTATTTATTCATGAGAGACACAGAGAGAGAGAGAGAAAGGCAGAGACATAGGGAGAGGGAAAAGCAGGCTCCCTACGGGGAGCCCAATGTAGGACTCGGTCCCAGGACCTCAGGATCATTCCCTGAGCCAAAGGCAGACACTCAACTGAGCCACCCAGGTGCCCCTTAACCTATACTTAACTGTGAATAGCCACATGTGGCTTGTAGCGATTGTGTTAGTATAGTTCTGAACCATGAGACAAACATAATTCCAAGAATTGATTCCATTCATTTGGATTTTGTTGCTGATTTCATTACCCAAAAACTGTGTGTGTGTGTGTGTGTGTGTGTGTGTGTGTGTAAAAGTAGGGAGATCATGATTTTCCCAAATTGAGTTAAAATTTAAAACTAAGTCTCATATGAAAATTGTACAACCACATATTTTTACAAGATACAAATGCTGGCTGCAGTGACAGGAATGCGATATTACTGAAATAAATTATACATGCTTGGAAAGTAACCCTCCTATTTTAAGAACATCTTTTCAATGAACTTCCTATATATATAAATTTAAAATGTTTTGCTGTACATTTATACAATTACACTTAAATAAACAGCCATAACATACAAACAGGTATGTATACTGTATGTCTTCTCTCTGAATGTAAGCAAGTGAAACCACATAATAAACTAACTTTTACCAATTCAAAAGCAATAGATCTGAACAATTTCCCGGAAAGGCACTCCTACCCCAAACCACAAACAAGCGGAGTATCAAGTACTCCTTAAATTTTCCTAACTAGTAATAGAATAGGCACTTGAAGGCAATCATTCAAATATGTAGTAGGCATTCAACAACTATTTCTTGACTAAAAAAGGCTCAGCCTGGAAGATGCACTGCACAGCCAACTTTTAAGGGACCCCCACAGACCACAGGAGGATTCAAAAGAGCCATCACACAGCAATAAGCTGGACACGAACTTGGAAGACTTATTTTTTAAAACAATGCACATGCGGAAAGGGGAAAGGTGAATGCAGTGTCCACCTGTATCTCCAGAGAGGCCTGAGTTTCCACCTGAGGACGGATGCAGGACAAAGGCCACTTCCTTTTGTCACAGCAGCTTGGGAGTCATAACTAGTATGACACTTGGGAAGCAGAGAAGACCTGGTTGGAAAGCAGCTTTAGGATATGGTTCCAGGCTCTTTGCATTTGGGGAACTCTTGGAAGATCTAACGGAAACCATTGAAATGTTTGACTAAACATTTAAACTAAACTAAACTAAAATACCTCATAGAAGTTGAGAAGATTGCTGAGACCCCATGAAATCTGCCACGAACACACTCTGGGCTTGTGTGTCCAGCCAGAGTCGGACATTTGAGGGAAGCCTTCAGTGGCAAAACACGGGTGGGTTTTACCCAATGCCCTCTTTTCTGGGACTTTCAGGAACTCAATGATTAGAGCTGTTGTTCTGGTTCTCCAGCTGACGTATCTGAAGGGATCAAATGTGACGTCTCCATGGGTTTAGGAAAAGCTTTGCACATATATTTGTTCAAAAGAACCACAGTATGGAAATGCCCATGTGTCAACCAAACCCCACCCAGATCTTATTTACAGAAAGTAAACATTTGGTTATTATAATTATAATCAAACATGTACTTCCCATCCCCAAATAACCACTTCTTTATTAAGAATAGCATATTGCCTTCATTACAGTTAAAATGCAAAAATATGTTCACTCTTCACAATGCCATTAGAACACTTGTGTTCTCTCATGCAGAGCAAAAGTGCTCAAATGAATTAATGCTTTTGCTAAGAAAAAAAAAATCAAGAAAAATCCCTTTATTTTTAATTTGAAAGAGAAAAATGTAAGTTTAAGCATATTTGAAATTTGACTGATTTTCTTTTCTATAGATATCCTTAGCATAATTAGTTTCAGTACTGAAATTGCTAATGAACAAATTCACCTTTTTTCTTTTCTTTTTTTCTTTCAGCCTAACCTGTTAAATCTGATACCTTTTTTTAACAGATACATGATGCACTATGGCTTGTTTTCACTTGCCAACTTCTAAGCCCTCCATGGTTCTGAAATAGTTTATGCCACAGAGGTATGTTTATAATAACACTAGTAAGAAGACATCATTTGTCACATCTTATCATATTTATTATTTCTCCACACTTTCTTTCCGTGTTGAGAAAGAAATGGAGGGTCACACTCCTGCTTCCATCTCTGTGCATTTCAAGTTTAAACTCTCAGTAACAGTGCTCTGAAACACTACAATGGGTCAGGGGGCCAGCTGTAAACTGGCTGGGGAAAGCGTACCCATTGGTTCTTCTTAAACAGAGGTGCCTGTGTGCAGCCTCACCAAGCCTTTGTCTACAGCATAGCCAACAACTGTTCTGCACTCTCTGGTTCTGCTTTCACATTCACCAGTTTCCCCTCAGCTATTTAAAGGAATGGCTGTTTGTCTCTGATGTCTCTTGAAATGACATGATGGGTCCAGGCTCAACTGAGTTAAGCTTTATTTATTTTTATTTAAAAAATTTTTTTAAAGATTTTATTTATTTATTCATGAGAGATACAGAGAGAGAGAGGCAGAGACACAGCCAGAGGGAGATGCAGGGAGCCCGATGTGGGACTCGATCCCGGGTCTCCAGGATCACGCCCTGGGCTGAAGGCGGCGCTAAACCGCTGAGCCACATGGGCTGCCCCAAGTTTTATTTTTAGACCAGAGAGGGGTAAGAGGTCAGATGAGCTACTGGTTTGTAGCCTTTTTTTTCCTTTTCTTTTCTGGAAAGCCTGATAGTAAGACCTCACTAACACAAGTTGAGACTTCTCAACAGATGCTTATGCCCAAAAAACATGCCACTAAGAGAAGACAGTGAGATCCTATTGCACTTTGGTGTAATCGACCATCTTTGAAGTTCATTAAGGGTAAATGTTATACATCTTCACTATTTTGGTGTCTACACAAAACACATTGAAATGTGTACACTTGAAATGGTGTATCTTATTATATGTGAGCTTTACCTCAGTAAAGCTCATCTGAAGTTTTAGGGGAGCACAGGTTACTAAGAGCCCTTTGGGGTGTTCTGGCCTTCTGGATAGGTTCCAAGAAAGTGGAGTGATCGAGCAGCCAGTCAAAGGCCTAAGGCTTGACCAGCACCACACTGTCCCTTTCTTCAGGAGCAGGATGAAGCTGGGCGATAGAATTTTGTAACATTAAAAAATAATAAGAAGAAATAATCTATTTTAATGAAAGTATGTAACTATACTGTATACTGGTTCTAAATCTTTCATATAAGTAGGCTACTAAAACGAAAGATGTGCAAATTCTTTTTAAAATGTCTTAACTTCTGGGGCACCTGAGTGGCTCAGTTGGTTGAGTGGCCAACTCTTGATTTTGGCTCAGGTCATGATCTTGGGATCCTGGGATGGGGTCCCACATGGGGCTCTGCACTCAGTGAGGAGTCTGCTTCAGGATTCTCTCTCCCTCTGCCCCTCTTGGTGTGCACTCTCTATCTTCTCGCTCACTCTCTCTCTCCCTCTCAAATGAATAAATAAATCTTTAAAAATAAAACAAAATGTCTTAACCCCTGAGATCTCAAAAAGTTAATCAGAAGGCTAATCTATTCTGGTACATTTATAATTCAAAATAATAAATGAGAAAATATCATGAAAGAGAATCTATGTCGGAATGCATCTTTCCACCATCTGATTTGAATGACCAGATCAAGGAGGGATTTCTGGGTACTGGGAGGAGCTACAAGAGAATATTCACAAAATAAGTTCCAAATACAGACTATACACTGTAGTATCTTCCAAGGAGACACAGCAGGTCCAACTTCTGCTAACATTCTTAAAGGTGACATTTGGGTGATTTTACTCCCTTTGAAAGAAAAACAAGCAAAGGTTTGCAACAAATAAAGAGGCCTGCTTGTTAGTGCTGGCAAGTGCAAAGATGTTAGAAGAGAGTCTGTCAACCATCAAAATACTGCTTTTCACTGATGAAAGACTTGGTAGTCCAGACTCTCATTTCCAGAAGAATTTTTTAAAACAATGTAATTAAAATGTGGCTTAAGGAGAAAAGTTTGTTTTTCTCTGCCTTAACAAGTTAGTTTATTTGAAGAGGTTTGTATCAGCACCTCAGCTGGTTTCATGAGTAACAGCCTCCTTCGCAGTCTTACAGGATGCTCTACTTATGGGAGCAGTTACGACAAATGTATTGCTTCTTCTAACCAATAGGTCTATTAAATCTACCTCCACATATTACAGGATTCTCATTAAGCCATTGATAGTAACATTTTAATTAAATGGTACAACTCCATGCTGATTTCATTATGTCAGCTAACATATTGTGCAGGTAATAGAATTAAGTACAGAGAGCAACCATCAATAATACGTCTCTCACAGACTGAATCTAAAAAAGTAAGAAAGGATTAACAGGCATAATTTTAGACAAAGTGTGCTCAGGGAGTGGCTCTCCAAGGGATCTGGGATGTTTTGGGGCTCCTCAACTCTTTGTCAAGTAGTTATTCAATAATGCAATTATTGCATCCTGGACACTCAGAAGTATCTATCTATGTGATAATATGTAGTGGAGCATGTCTATAGACTCCACCACCTCTTGCAAGAAGCTCTCTCAGGTGAGAAACTATGATGTTCCAGAGCTGATAAGAAGGCCAACAGTGGGGGTACCTGGGTGGCTCAGTTGGTTAAGTGTCTGACTCTTGATCTTAGCTCAGGTCTTGATCTCAAGGTCATGAGTTTAAGTCCCACACTGGGCTCCATGCCAAAAGAAGGAAGAAGAAAGAAGAAAGGAGGAGGAGGAGGAAGAAGAGGAGGAGGAGGAGGAGGAAGAGTACTTATGTTCAAATACCAGTGCTGGTGAGTCTTGGAGATCATAGAACCTTTGGGGGCTTAGTAGCATTTGCTACATGGTGGGCTTTCTTAAGTGCCTGAGTAGTAAAGAATACATGAATAAGAAAGAATGCTGGGATCCCTGGGTGGCGCAGTGGTTTAGCGCCTGCCTTTGGCCCAGGGCGCGATCCTGGAGACCCGGGATCCAATCCCACGTCGGGCTCCCGGTGCATGGAGCCTGCTTCTCCCTCTGCCTGTGTCTCTGCCCCTCTCTCTCTCTCTCTCTGTGACTATCATAAATAAATAAAAATTAAAAAAAAAAAAGAAAGAATGCTTATTCATGTATTCTTAAGGGAAAATCAGAAATTATTATCTCCAAATACTTGCTCTGTGCATCTTTATACGGAAGCCTGGACCCATTGAGAGAACACAATGCAGGGCAAGAACATGGGCTCTGACACTTCTTGTCAATGAAACTCAGTCAAGTCACTGAAACTCTCTGCACCTTTTTGCCAGTGTTTAAAATGGGATAACAATATGGACTTTGCAGGGAGGATTCAAAGAACTGTGAATGTCAGTTACACAATCCTGCACCATAACTGCCCTGAAGTCAGCAGTCTTTTTTCCTCGGCATCCCCCAGTAGCAAAGAACATTTTTCAAGCCACCGATAGAGTGAAACGTGATACAGTGAAGGCCGACCCTTGAGGACAAGCTTTGCAGTTCTGGGAATTGAGGATGCCTGCAGGCTAAGAAAAAAATAAACTCCAAATTCTACCTGTCAAGAAATAGTTCTCAAACTAGGTGACTCTAGAGCTGGGTTTTCAAAGACAAATAGGAATTCTGTGGTCAGAGAGAAAAGAAGCACAGAAGAAAGGACACCATGGACTACTAAACTTAACATTCTCTCCTCAGGAAGCAGAGAAGCTGGAGCATTTTTGAGCAGATTACGGTAGCAAAGGAGAGTCTTGCGAGTGGAACTGCAGGTGGCAATCGTGGGTCTGGGATGGCACGCTGTGGCATGTGCTGTCTCAGGAATGTGAGACGACCCAAGGTATGTTGCAGGGATACTGGATGCAAGGGTACCAGGTATGGCATGAGGGCACTCCTCCAGGATGGCCAACAGGATTAAAGGAATTCCAGCAAGAATCAATGCATGGCTAAGGCTGATGTAGACACATCCCGGGGTCTCATCAGTAGGCTTACTCATCAACTAGCTGACAGAGCTGTCTAAAGAAGGAATGTTTCTAATGTTTCCCAGCCACACTCAAGCCAGTGTCATATTTCCTACTGAATGATATGCCTGGGGTATCCAGCACACTGCTAATGGTTCACTTTCTCAATCGTAAGGATGTTTCATAAGAAAATTGGGATATATCATTTCTGGACTTAAAAAAAATCACTTCATGGTCAATTTCAGAAACAAAGAAGGTTTGGGTTATAGTTATAATGCCAAAAAGTGCTTAGTTGCCATTTAGGGGAAAGGGATCTGCTCAATTTGATAGAAAACATTCTGGAAAGCACCATCGTGGGTAGGCTTTAATCTGCATTCTCACTCTGGGAACTCTGCAATGTCAAGGCAGGACTTCTAGGGTTCTATCTGTAAGAAGTTCCTAGAGTCCCAGGAAAATGAAGTAGCAGCCAATGATCTGGCCATTGGATGAGGCCATTTCGAGACCCAAAGAGGGAAGCCATGAAAGAGGTGGTGGAGCTCCAGGTGGATATATGTGAAGCCGGAGTTGGCTGGAAGTTGGGTCTCTCCAGGACCCTACAGATACTAGCTGGAGAGGGACATGTCTATGCACATCACAGGGCTCCCATGCTCCCCAGTCTCCAGCCAAGTACTACACCTAGTGTTCCCACACAATGAGAAATACGAAGGCAAAGCAGCCAGGAAGCATTGTAGGGTCCTCAAAATGAGAAATGAGTACTCATTACTTAAAAATCAGACTATGCAAATTTGATCAAGAGTCATAACCACATGGAAAGAAGAACTCTTGAGATTTCGGAAGAGACAGAGCAAAGATCCAGTAGCAAATGAATGTTTGCTTAAGATTGGATTTGTTGGGCAGCCCTGGTGGCTTAGTGGTTTAGTGCCACCTTCAGCCCAAGGCGTGATCCTGGAGACCCAGGATCGAGTCCCACGTCAGGCTCCCTGCATGGGGCCTGCTTCTCCCTCTGCCTGTGTCTCTGACTCTCTCTCTCTCTCTCTCTCTCTGTCTCTCATGAATAAATAAATCTTTTAAAAAAAAAAAAAAAGATTGGATTTGTCTTGGGGCACTTGTTTGGCTCAGTTGGTCAAGCATCTGCCTTCGGCTCAGGTCATGATCCCAGGGTCCTGGGATCGAGCCCTGTGTCAGGCTCCCTGCTCAGCAGGGAGTCTGCTTTTCCCTCTCCCTCTGCCCCTCTGCTTGCTTGTGTTCTCTCTCTCTCCCTCAAATAAATGAATAAACTCTTTAAAAAAAAAGAATGGATTTATGTTTGGAAAGCAAAGAGAACTGCAGAGACCTCTGGGTATGAGCCCCAGGTGTGGTAGATTGTACAGTTGTTTCTAGATATTCATTGCATCATCTTATGAGAAAACTCCTTTCCGTGTTGTTTCATTGTCTTCCAACTTGGTCTTGTGATTTGTGGTGCCCCTTTTATGAAGGGGATTACATGTCTCTTCTCAACTAACATAAAATTTGGCCAAATGCTTATCAGGGCAAGTGACATGAGCCACTTCTGAACAGAAACTTGAAGCGCCATTACAGGATTGGTCATCACTCACTGCCATTTGCGGTGAGCCCAAAAATGTTCTAGAGGTGAGCACTCCCATGGCCCAGGATCTCGAGGCAGAGGAAGTACAGAGCACCACAGCCAGTATCCAGGATGGAAATGCAATGTGAGCAAAGCAGCACAACTCCGCTGGAGTCGCTGGGATTTCAGGATCATTTGTTATGGCAGCACAACCTCACCTCGCCTGATTAACATGCCAGGTCACAGCATTTATGGTCCTTTGTAGCAATTATAAAATAATCACAACAGAGCAGAGCCCACAGCTGTTATATAACACCACTGGTTTTATGAATTCCTTTCTAACTTTTTTTTCCTGTATCATTACCCTCGCCTACAAAACCACCACCTGTAATTATGTGCTGCTGCCTGCAGATACAGCACGAACCGCTCAAGCTCCCTAGGCTTCCACCGCACATGCGTGCAATCAGCCTGCTACCTCTCCTCCCCGGGCAGGCAACAAAGGCGGACAAGTAAATATTATGCTCCCATGTTTATTTTTAATTTCACAAAGCTCATTTATATGCAAATCACAGATGGCTTTGGGATTCTAGGCGAGTTGCCAGGAAGATTCTTTAGGGCCTGAAGTCTGGGCACAGTCTTGACTTGCCTGCACTTTCAACATATTTCACTGATTAAAGTGCCTGAGCCTGAAGAAAGATTTCAGATCTGCTGCTATTAAGAGAAGTATTAAAGTTAACTGGCAAAAGCTAAGACTTTAATAGCTTGCTCTTGAAGGGACAGGATAATTAGGGGCCGCTGGTTCGGGACTGAAACAGACACAGTTTATGCAAACAGACTTTCAGCTCAAGTGGCATAGAGGCTCCTGGGGTCGACTTTCCGCCAGCTGTCCTAAACCTGAATCCACAGCAACTCTTCACGTGTGTAACTATTTACACATGGATTTCATTATCCCACCCAAATTTTAACTGTTGGCTTTTATATTTTGAGATATATCTATATGTGTGTAAAATTTACAATATATTTTATACAATATATATTTTACAAAGTAGATTCATTACGATGACTGTGGGTAGATAACACTGATTTTTTTCTCTCTTTATCCCGAAGCAAAAAATTAACAGATGAAGAAATCATTCTTTTAGGCAACTTTAAGTTGCTCTTATTTGAACCTTCCAGGCAAAACTATCTTGCTAACTTAGGAATATCACCTTGCTGCATGCCAAAGGTGCTAGGTTTTCCAATCTGGCACCCAAACAGGAAAGCAAAAACAGCTCCATCTATGCTGCTTCCTCCTGCCAGGTACAGCTGGGAGATGGGCAGGTGTCCATCAAACCAGGGCTGGCTTCATTTCAGCTGCATGAGGATTTCATACGGAGGCTCCTTGATTTTATGAAACCTCCTTCTGTGGAATTTAGGAAGAAGGAGCAGCTCGGTGGTGACATTCCCATAACACAGGGCATGCATTCACCTTGTCCGTGAGCTTCACCAGTGACTTCAGTGAGGGTCAGAAAGGCCCTTCAATAACAACCACTGCTTGCAACCCTTCAGCAGGGGGTATGATGGGTCAGGGGGAGGATCAAGTATATTTTCACCAATAAAAGCAGCTAAAAGCAGACAGCAGGTCAGCACCTGGCTGACACCCTGGCTTGGTGCAAAATGCTAGGTGGTGGCTATGATGGGAGATGGCTTAAGATCCACCTGTTCAGGATGGAGGAAGCCAGGGGGACCCCTGATGACGAAAGAACAAGAAGGCGGGCAAGCTCAGAAGCTGTCTAGTTTTGCAGGCTTGTCAGAAAATCCTAGAGCAGGGCGCCTGGGTGGCTCAGGTGTTGAGTGTCTATCTTCGGCTCAGGTCATGATCTCCAGGTCCTGGGATCGAGTCCCACATCGGGCTCCCTGAAGGGAGCCTGCTTCTCCCTCTGCCTCTCTCTCTATGTCTCTCACAAATAAATAAATAAAATCTTTTAAAAAAAAGAAAAGAAAGAAAGTCCTAGAGAGTACCTTTCTGCTTAAGCTGCAGAACCAGAGACCCCTTGCAAGCTCTGGCTTTCCCCAGGCACATGCACCTGCCAGCATGTGCCCTCATGTAGGGGAGATATGGGATGCAAGCCCCAAGGCAGGGTCTGCTCCAGTAAACCCTCACAGCCTCCTCTCTGCACTGAGAGACCCCCACCTTTCACCCCCACTCCTATCACCCAGCACCCCACTTAGCTTCAGTCACATAGAAGTCACACTACCTCCATCACCCCAGTACCTGTCTTCTCCACTAGATCACAAGCTCATTGAGGACACAGAAGAGTTCCTAACCCAAGTGTCTGTGAAAGCAACATGTGATGAGAAAACGAATAAAATCAGGAAGCTGGGCGGCCTCTGTTCTGGGTCCTGTTTTTGCCCACCTCCGGGTATGCCATACTCAGCCCCTCCCACGGGAACACCTCCTACTGACAGGCAGCTTCTTGGAGGCAGAGCATCAAGTTTGCTGCTACTTGGGAGAATGCAGAAGTAGTATGTTCCAAAAGCACATGCCAATCTCAGGACCCCACAGAGCTCAAAGCCAAGCAGGTAGTGGGCAATGAGCATATCAAAAAGGAAATGTATATAGAAACTGTGGCGACCACATGGGGCTTGGGGGCCGAATTACAGACTACTGGGCTTGCAGAGTCAGGTTCTCCAGAAGGTGACAATGGAAGCCAACAGGACAGAAGGGAATTGAGGAGAGGTGGGTGGGGTTGAAGTATTTATTCCCTAGAAACTTCTGCAAGCCTCCAGAATGGAGTGGGTTTGTCCCTGTGCTTCACAGGCACGCACATCCCCCCACAAACCATTCTCTTATTAACGGAGGTGAAACGTCCCCGGATGTTTGGGTAGCCAGCACCCCCCACCCCGCCTGTGCAGAACAGCTTCTCTGATAAGCTCCTTTCCTTTCCCACATAGAGATGAGAAAACAGAAAGGAATCACGGTAGCGGACACGGACCTTGGTAACTCGATCAGTGTGGCTCAGAGAAACACCTGGAAGCACACCCAGAGGTGGGGAGCATGTCTGTAGCAGCCAGCTGCTCAGGTGGCCCCCAAAGTTCCCCTCCTGCTGGTGCTCACACCCCTGGGGGGTCCCCTCCCGTTGGGTGTGAGCTGGACCCAGTGGCAGGAAAAGAGTTAAAAGATCCCCAAGTATTGGGAAGTTAGACAATATATTTAGAGATAATCTTTCAGTCAAAGAAGAAATCTCAAAGGAAAATTTAAAATATCCTGAACAAAACAAAAATTAAAAACCCACCTATCAAAATTTGTGAGAATGCAGCCAAAGCAGTGCTTAAAGGAAAATTGGTCACATTAAATCTGCATGTTTTAGAAAAGAAGTAGATCTAATAGCAGTAACCTAAGCTTTCATCTTGGGAAAGTAGAGGGAAAAAGAGCAAATTAAACCGAAAGCAAGCAGAGGGAAGGAGATAAAACTAGAAGAGAAATTAATGAAATCAAAATGAGGAAAATGATAGAGAAAAATCAAGAAACATGAAATCTGCTTCTTTGAGAAGATGAATCGAATTGATAAACTTCTAATTGAGCTCACGAACAATCTTAGGATGACTGAGGGAATTATGCCGTATTTGTTTTGTGTGGCATCTGCATTTTAAAGAATTATGCTATTTCTGCTTCCCACTTTCATAACCAAAGCAGCTAAGGTCTAAAGGACTGAACTGTTAATGGCATGTGGTCATGAAGCCTAGAATTCTGGCCTCCGGATGAAGAGCTCAGGACAGGGGCACCGGGGTGGCTCCACGGTTTAGCACCTGCCTTCAGCCCAGGGTCTGATCCTGGAGTCCCAGGATCAAGTCCCACATCGGGCTCCCCACAGGGAGCCTGCTTCTCCTTCCCTCTGCCTCTCTCTTTTTGTCTCTCATGAATAAATAAATAAAATCTTTAAAAAAAAAAAAAAGAGCTCACGACAGCTCCACGGGGAGACCCAGGCAGCGGCCCCTGGGATGGGAGACTGGGGGCCCTCGGTTTGCTTCCTGCTCTGGGTTCTGGGCTTTATCCAGCCACACTCGCTTCACATAAAGGGCTCCTGACTTCCAGCAGTCACTCAGAATAAACTGTAGTTTTCTTGAGCTGTTTTATTCTTTTTCATTAAAAAGCCAAGACAGAAAACAAGAAGAAAGAGAAGTCCCAAGAGATCTTCACCTGCATCCAGAAAAACAAGGAGCATCCATGGCTTTCCAGCTGCGGGGAGCCATGGTCAATACTCCTGACTGCATCTGCTTGGCGCCGCTCCGTCACGAGCACCCCACCTGCCATGCATGACCAGGCCACTGCTGGAACCCTCACTTCTCAGTGGACCATGATCCTTTTCCCTTTCAGTATTTTACAGAACAGTTTTTACACCGGTGCTCTGTGCTCTGTGTGCACAGTCAGGAAGGGCCAGAGGAGGGAAAGACCTTGGGATTGTTTTCTCCAAACCCCCCATTTAACAGATTAGGGCATTCATCTGGGGCGGACAGCAAAGGGCCTGGGGTCACATGGCTCCTGCCCCATGGTGGAGCTGCCCCAGAGCCCACGTCCCCGGCTTCCCAGGCCACTCTCTCCCCTTTGTTCTCGTTGTTACCATCCCGTGTTCTTACTGCCACCCCAGGAAAGGTGACAGTGTACACATATTCCTGCCTCACACACGTAATCAATCACCAGAAATGGGAATGGTTCCACCGTAGGCTTCAAAAAGGCCTGTTCCTTCTGTAAGACTTTCCCCGACTTTGCTTGAATTTGTAATTTAGACCCTGTGTCAAACATTTAATTGCTTCTCCATCTGCCATTAAAATCAAGAAAACCACCTGAGATTTTACTTTTATTGTGTGAGGCTGGGAAAGAAAGCTCTGTCTCCCACTGAATGGACTGCCACCATGAGAGGGAGGGGGAGTACCCAAGGCCTCTCACAGTGGTCAGGGTGCAGGCTCCGCAGTCAGGCTGCCGGGCTCTGAGTCCCACACCTGCCATTGCAAGCTGGGCAACCTGAAGCCACCTGCTGCCTCTCCCGGCCCTAGGTGCCTCTCCACAGCAGCAAGCGCAGGGGAATGGTTGGTCACTGGGATTGAGACAGGTAACGTGCTTGGGAAAGCAGATGTTAAGTCAGTATCAATTAATTAGTAAATGTTCATCCATTAGCTACTATCAACCTGTATTCTGGAAATGCATTTCTTTTCTTTTAAAGATTTTTTCCATTCATGAGAGACAGAGAGAGAGAGAGGCACAGGCAGAGGGAGAAGCAGACTCCATGCAGGGAGCCCGATGTGGGACTCGATCCCGAGACTCCAGGATCATGCCCTGGGCTGAAGGTAGGCACTAAACCACTGAGCCACCCAGGGGGCCCATGGAAATGCATTTCTTAATAAAAAAACATAAAGATAAAGGTGTGGGGCAGCCAGGGTGGCTCAGCAGTGCAGCACCACCTTCAGCCCAGGGTGTGATCCTGGAGACCCAGGATCTAGTCCCGCGTCGGGCTCCCTGCATGGAGCCTAATTCTGTCTCTATCTTTGTGTCTCTCATGAATAAATAAATAAAATCTTATTTAAAAAAAAAAGATAAAGGTGTGGCTGTGAATGTCATTATTTCCCTTTGTTTTGCATGGACTTGCATCACATGGTCTTGCCTGGGAGACGGGATAATTCTGTTCTCGTGATGTAGTCACCATGCAACCTGCAGCGCACTAAAATCCTTAAAAGTCTTCTTTGAGAAACTCCATCACACCATGCCGCTCCTTTCAGTGTGTATGCGGCTCACTTTTTGACTTTCATTCATTTAAAACAAATCTAATCTTAAGCGACCTGTCACATGTTCTAATTGGACAAAATTGCATTTGGCTTTTGCACCAAGCAAGCCTCTGATTTAAAATATGGGGCAGATAGAGGCAAGGATGACCCTGCAAAGTGCATCTGAAGGCTTCTTTTTTACACGGACATGGGGTCACTGGGCCAAGTGGATCTGCCAGCTGGGTCGGGGATGGCCCCTCCAGGTGGCACCGTCTTCCTCGCCACAGGAAGGAAGTCATCAGGCCAGACCGCCAGTGCCTTGCTCAGAGAGACACCCTCTGCCTCCAGTCTCTTCCAACCTAACAACCCACTGCATCTACCAAGAGCATGTGTTCCCACCAGACCTTTAATAAATGGGAAGGGTTTTGTATTTTCCTGAATATATTTTCATTTTACAACTTTGCATTTCACACCATCTGCTGATCTGGGCACTTCTCTTGCTGCCAGTCAGCTAAAATTTTATTTTTAGCTGCCAGCTTTGGGCAGACCATGAAAACCCTGTAGACTACGTTTTCAGAGATTCAAAACAAAATATCTCAATGGTCCTATAAGACCCCACAAGAGTGGACTGGGCCAGAAGCTGAAATTGCTGAGAATCACTTGGTAGTTATGTCAGGAAGAGAGAAACGAAAACGGCTGCAAATGGAGAGGGATCAAGTACCCGATGCTTATGTAAGTGTATGGTGCCCGCTGGTCAGGAGAGCTGACCCGAAACACACAACCGTATGCGAAGCACAGCATTAGGGGGGATTCTTAGCAAAGAGAGAGAAACCTGACAGCTGAATAAGCAGATTGCTGGGAAGACCCCAGCGGACAGGATGAGCATCCTTAAGTGCCTTTTCTCCTAAGAAGGCTCTGATCTTCCCTTAATCCCTCCCTCAATTTGGGCTACATCAGAAAGAGAAGCCTTGTTAGGAGCACAGCAGGAGCGTTAGGAATCACCCATCCTTCAGTAAAATGTTTGGTCTTATTTCACCAGCAGCTGTCTGCCTTTTTAAAACAGGCCCAGCCAGGGGCCCGAGCGGCAAGAAGCACTGACCAGCGTATCCTGGAATATCCGTGTCTGCTCTTCTGGGCGCTCTCTGGAGAAGTGCTTAGCAGTCCCCCGCGAGCTGAAGAGTGTATGGCACGTGCGCCTCAACTTCCCAGCCAGTTACACAGTGTTGAGAAATGTGACTGTGTTAACAGGAAATCCAGGGCATCTGCTTAAAATCCAGCAGAGAAGGTTGAGGCACACTCAGGGTGCGACAGAAATCAGAGATAGGAAAAGGAAGAAAATCCTGAGTCTTACGGCGATCAATGAAGTACAAATTAACCTCACATTCACCAGGGACGTGACAGAGGGATGTACCTTCTGAGGCTCACTGAGCAAGATGGAGAGAGATCTCCGTCTTAAAAGAAAGGGCTGCTTTGGAAGTTGCCTAAGTTTATGAGAAATAACACGTTATGTTTAATTAAAAGAATTTTAAAGGATTCTGTGGGGTGGTAAGTTTTTAGAGCAAAAACAAGATTTCTAGTTGCTATTCTAGAACAGGCCTGTGGGCCAAGTCTGGCCAATGCCTGATTCTTTCAATAAAGTTTTACTGGCACACAGCCAGCCACATCCATTCGCTTGTGTGTTGCCCCGAAGAGATTGTGCATTGCAGCAAGTGGAACTGAGCACTTGCCACTGAGACCAGATGGCCCGAAAATCTGAAAATATTTACTCTGTGGTTCTTCCCAGAAGAAGGCCATGAACCCCTATTCTAGATCACACCCAAATCTTTCTTCATGGCTTACGATCTCACTCATGAGCCCCACTGACGATCTCACAGCTGAGTGACCAGTATCCCTTTAAAGCACCCTCCACCTTCTCAGTGCAGAATCCGGTGGTATGGATGTCTGGACTCTGGAAGAATCTCTAGTGAAGAACTCTACATAGGAAACAATCATCTCCCAGTGTGACAGGTCTCCTAGTAGATGCTATAGTGCTTGAAGTCTTTTGTCATTATTGCTTTAAATGGAGTCCTTTTGGTAGCCCCTAGAAAGGACTGTAATGTAGCAGTTACTTAAAACAACTCTCTAGATAAATTAATGAACCTGTGATTGATATAGTTTGGTACGTTATCTAAATTTACAAGAACAGATTTATTAAAATTGTAACCTGATTTGTAGAAATAATATAATTTAATTAAAGCTAATTATTATTGATAAAAAAATTATTTTGAAGACTCCTTTTTGTAGGCACCTCCCATACTACATCATGATTCTGTTCTTTTTTTTAATAAATTTATTTTTTATTGGTGTTCAATTTGCCAACATATAGAATAACACTCAATGCTCATCCCATCAAGTGTCCCCCTCAGTGCCCATCACCCAGTCACCCCCACCCCCCGTCCACCTCCCTTTCTACCACCCCTAGTTCGTTTCCCTCTACTGTTCTAGATATTTAACTGTTGAGCTAATGGATGCAGTATCACACTGTTTCCTCTTTCAGTTTATAGGATCCGTCCACTACCTGTTCTAAGAAATCACCACGGCATATTTCTCTGGATGTAGAGTGTTCACTCTCATTTACGTGCCTCAGGAAGTTCTCTCTGAACTTTAAAAGTTGATTATGTGTGTGTTGCTGAAGAAAAAAAAAAAAACAAAAAGCTACAGAAAGAAAAAACCCAGAAAGCCACAAGCTAATGAGTGGCTGCCATTTACTGGACACTTGATGTGGGCCATGCACTCAGCAAGGAATTACATACACCCGACCCCTAATCCTCAGTCCACTTCTGTCATTGGCCCTCTTTTACAGATAAGTAAACAGATGGTGAGAGAAGCTAAATCGCTCGCTAAAATTCCTCCAACCAATTCATGCACAACTGGGATTTGAGCTCAAGTCTTTTTGACTCGAAAACTAAAGCTCTTTCCATTACACACCATGCTGCCTTTGAAAAGGGAAAACATGTCTTGTAGTACTGGGGGATTATAGGCAAAAAAAAAAAAATTCACAAAAGAATTTAACTTCTATTTTTGCTCCTACAGCACACAAGGAGGCTTTCCCAGTTCTATAGCATGAGGTTCAGCAGAGTAGACGGAGCAGCCTTTCCCACATTCAGGGAGCATCTGTGTGCCTGCTGTGGGCCAGAGAGAGCAGACAAAGTCCCTTCCAGAAGGAGCGCCCAGGTAGCGCAGAGGTCAGGAGAGAGCAGTGAACTCCAGGGGAGAGGAGTGTTAGGACTCTGCTCACAGAGCTCTAATGTGGGCTTTTGGGGCAGATTCACAGACCAGGGAGGCCTTTCCGTGGGTGACACCTAGGCTGGCTCTCAGGCACTGTCCAGGGGACCACGGTGGCATGCTCTACACAGAGGACAGAACAGAGGCAGCACTGAGGTAAGAGGAGGCAAAGCTTAGTCTGGTCCCTGCAAGTAGCTGAGGATCTGCAGAGCTCCAAGTCCCTAGAGGGGAGGGAAGCAGGGTGGCATACTCAAAGGATGGGAAGGTCGGGGGGTAGAGGGGGTGATGGTGGTGCCATTCATAGGGATGAGGCACAAGACGAGCGGGAGCATAATGAGCTGAGTTCGGGGGATGCTCTGTTCAAACTGCCCATGGCAGGCTGAAGTGTAGGTACCCAGTGAGCTAATATTTAAGACAATAATATTGTCCAATAATTATTGAGACCTAGAGCCAGAGGTAATCAAAATGCACGGGTCAAAAGGCCTATGACAAAATGGAAATAGTTTTTAGTCTGTGGCTATTATAAATAATAGATTTTAAAACACGCTAAGTAAGAAATGAGAATATTAATTGGCCTAAAAGATAAGCTCAAAATAGTCTGTCTGTAAAGTTTTCGGTAGGAATTTACTCTAACCGCAAGATAAAAACCTGGCCTTTTCATCGAAACCCACAAAATTCTTTAGATTCCACACAAGTCAGAGTTAAGGGAAAGAAATGAAGGACCTATGTAGTCTATATGTTTACTTTTCAATTTTGTTCAGAAATGACAGTTTTTACTCTAAAAACTTTAGATCAGTGTGAAACCTTATTTATAAGAAAAAACTGACCCAAACTCCTCAAAAGCCTCCACAATTGTTAGATGAGTCCATAAAGGCAAAGTCCAGTTGAGGGAAGAATCCAGAATAGGTCTGATACACGGTCACGTGACATAAAGAATTAAAAATGCTGGGGAATGGTCAGCAATGAGACATTGCAGTATTACAATCATGAGGTCCTGGTCCTTAGAGTCATCTGAGAAGGTTCTTTAAGGGAGGTCATTGAAATGATAATCAACCACACCAGTTATTACTAAACCAACTCTCCAGGGCTTGCAGGGGAATGGCAGGAATGGGTGGTGCACCCACCCACACAGAGGAGGCTTCTGCTGGGATTTGTCCACCTCTGTCTGAACCACCATCATCCCTAATTCCACAATGGCCAAATGTGCCCATTAGTGATGAAGCTGAGGGTAGAAATGTGTTTCTCCGTGGGAACCACCGTGTCTGGGGCTTGCACGTCCTGATGAGTAGAATTGCCTGAGTCTGGGTTATCTTCAGCAGGGAAAGCCAGGGAGGCCTTCCAAAGGAGAGCCTCGCTCTGCTGCAGAGGACCGGTTCTGCACTTAATCAAGAATGGCAGTCTTCAGCCTGTTAATAATCTTACAACAGGGGTTTAGACCAAAGTATAACTCATAGCTTGAAGCACTAAGTACCTCACGGACAAAACAACCTGAGCTATGTGTAAGGCAGTGCATCTCTGCGTCTTTAGGATTTTTGGAAAGGTCTTCTTTTCTGCAAGAACAGGAAATCCAATTGGTGACTTCCTCTGTGTAAATACCTAAAATGAGGCAATGTCTAGATGCAGAGACAAAGCTCACAGGGGCTGCTGTGAGCAGTCATATTCATATCACTAGAGCCAGTTCAATTTTATCTCATTTTCCTACCAATCACAAGTAATTCCATCTTTGAACTTCTCTTTCTCTATCCTGTTTCCTAGTTCCTCATTTTTGTGTCTTTCCTCCAATTCCTCTAGAATACTATAAATCTAAGAGCCGAAGGAGGAATTACAAGCTCCCTGTGAAGACCTGACTGATCTTGAGAAGGAGAGAATACAAAGGTTTGAGGGTATCGGGACTGTGGTCACTTCTTCTGATTCTCTCTAAAGGACACCAATACTGCAGTGACTTTACATTCAGCATTGTGACTGCAGATGGTGCAATAAGAAGGAAGCGCCTGCCATTCTCCTCATTTGGTGGTGGCAAAGCCAAAACGTCTCCAGGTTTGGGTATGAGTTTGCATCCCCATTCATTCAGTCCCTCACGGGCTTATTCATGCATGCACCCAGTTAACACCATGTACCCTCGCTGCTAGGACAAATAAAAATATTAAAAAGCTTTAGTTCCTGCCACAGACATCAGAAGTTCATCTCAAAACCCAGGGAATGTGCAGCAGGAGGGTGTATAAATAAGCATACTGAAATGTGATGGGATCATTCCCATGGAAAACAACAAGAGCAAAGGTCAGGATGCCAGGGGGACACGGGGAATGGGGTGGGCCTCCCACCATCGCAGCCCCACCTCCAGACCAGTGACGCCTGTTGGTTACACTGCGGCCGAGGACAGTGACCGCTCTACCACCTGGACTCTGCTGCTGCTCTGCTTCTAGGTCTCCTGGCAGAGCAATTTAAAGAGAAATGGAGAACAGGTGCACTCAGGGGTTAGAGCATAAGACTTGCAGCATGAGTTTTTCATACCATGCTGAGACTCAAATCTGCAAAACTTAGTAAACCCAGGCATGGCAGCTGCTAGACTGAACTGTAGCTGCCCTAAATCCATACACTGAAGATCTAACCCCCAATGGGACTGTATTGGAGTAAGGAAGTAATTTAGGTGAAATGAAGTTATGGGTTGAGCCCTGATCTGCTTAGATTTTAGCGTCCTTATAAGAAGAGATACAAGATGGGGAAGCCTCAGTGGCTCAGTGGTTGAGTGCCTGCTTTCGGCTCAGATTGTGATCCTGGGGTCCTGGGATGAAGTCCTGCATCAGGCTCCCAGCAGAGAGCCTGCTTCTCCCTCTGCCTATGTCTGAGCATCTCTCTATGTGTATCTCTCATGAATAAATTTTAAAATCCTCAAAAAAAAAAAAAAAAAGAGACAAAAGAGCATGGGCACTGGTTCTCATCCCCTCTCCTGCTCCTTCTCATTTTCCCTTTCTCTCTCCTGCTCCCTCCCTCCCACACAGCAAAAAGGTAGCTATCTGCAAGCCAGGAAGAGAGCTCTTGCCAGAACTCAAACATATTGGCTTCCTGATATCACACTTCCAACATCCAAAACTGTGAGAAAATAAGTATCTGTTGTTTAAACTACTCACGCTGTAGTGTTTTGTTATAGTGGCCTGACCTGACTAATACAACTCCTGGCTAGGAATCTTAGAAAAACATTCTATATGATAATAAAACTCTGGTTAGTGTCTTTATCTTTTCTTCTTCCCCTTCCCATCTTTGGTTATCATCTTGATCTAGAATTTGAGGCTCAGACACAGCAAAGAAGGTGAAATTTTAAGAAACCAAAGAAAAGGATGAAAATGTAGTATTTCCATTTTGTCCCACAAAGATAACATTTCCTCTTTTCCTAGAAATTATTTAGAACACCAAAGAGCATGGGAAATGCACATGTGATTTATATTTTCAAGAAAATTAGATCAATAGAACCTCCAAATTCCAAGTGGATGTGAGGATTATGTAAAGGAAGTAGGGCTCAGTAGTAGGAAGGTGAGCAAAGATATCTTAAGAAAGCCCTCAGAGAGAAGGCTGCAGATGTCACAAGGAAGTGGAGAAGTACCTATTCAGGGTGAGGGACCCCGCCAGACATATGAAGGCCAATTCCCTGCTTTACAATTGTAGGAATGTTGGTAGGAGCCGCCTGTATTCAGTATGTTCAAGAGGCTAGCCTCCAAAAGCAATGACCTTGCTGGGCACATGGTGGGAGGCACTCCTGTGTCAAGGTGTGGGGGTTCTGTCAATTGGCATCTCCACCAGCTACGTTAAGTACATTCACTCAAGTGTCACTTAATGCAGTGGTTCACCTCCACATGTGCTCAGTACATTGTAGTGCTAAGAGAACAATCAGCATTCATTTTTTTTTAAGATTTTACTTATTTATTCATGAGAGACAAACAGAGAGAAGCAGAGACATAGGCAGAGGGAGAAGCAGATTACCTGTGGGGAGCCCGATGCTGGACTTGATCCCAGAACCCTGGGATCATGACCTGAACCAAAGGTAGATGCTCAACCACTGAGCCACCCAGGAGTCCCAGCATTCTATTTTTTTTTTTTTTTTTTTTTTTTAGATTTTATTTGTAAGTAATCTCTGCACCCAACATGGAGCTTCAATCTACAACCCAAAACTTGAGAGATTCATGCTCTACTGACTGAGCTGGCCAGGTGCCCCAAGAACAATCAGCATTCATAGTAACAGTGTTCATCTTAAAATAATTCTGAAAAATGGAAAGCTAAGCCAAAAGTATCAATAAAACTTCAAATCACAGTAAACTTGCTAGACTTCAAAAATAAAGGGGTCTGGTGGACATTCAGGCAGAAAGATCAACTCTGTTGTAAAGGAAAAGAAAACTTCAGGCTGGCCTTAGACTACCAAACAATGACTTCAATACACATTCCAGAGAATAGAAACACAGACAATTTTCTAATCTCAATGCAAAACAAAATGAAAATCAAAACAAAACCCTAAAATTTACTATTAGAAACAGAAAAGAAATATCCTCTGTCCCCAGGGGTTGTGGTGTAGGGGAGGGGGTACACTAAAGTTTCTCTATGTCAAAAAATAAACTCAAACTGAATCAGCAAAATATCTAGAAAATAATGATAATATGCACATATAAGGCATAAAGCTAAAGCAGGTTTTAGAGGAAAATTTATAGCTGGTCAATACTCATATATAAAAAAATAAGAGAGAAAAAAATAAATGGCTCAAGCATCCAACACAAGAATTTAGGAATGAAAAAAATAAAAACAAAACAAAACAAACCCAAGAAAAACTACTGGAAGAAATTAACAAATAAAAAAACTGAACTAAAAAGCTCTCCAAATTAATAAAAATAATAAACATATCCACAACTTACTCTTGGAGAAATAAAAACAATATAAAACATTAGAGATATGAATCAGGAATTAATAGAAAAAGGGAAAATCTCAAGAATAAGAAAGTAACCAGGGAGAAGTAGAAGCAAACACAGATACAGAGGTAATTGAAACCATGAGCAGAGATTACTCAACATTTTGAAAATCATTGAAACCTAGGATGAAAGAGACTATTAATAAGAAAATATCTTTGACAGAACGAACTCTAGAAAAGAAAGTAAATCTAAACAGAAGAATTTCCACAGGGAAGAAAGAGGATGGTATCTGATCTATTCTAGTTTAATCTATAGGAACATTTGAGATAAAAGGTACTCATACATGAGCAGAGCACTCAGAACCATCCCTGGACCAAGGTCAGTGCTACCTGTTTGCTTTTATTACAGTCAAAATAGATGCAAAATCCTTCACAAGTTATTGACCAAAGAAATTAAGCATCAAATTAGATAAGCAGTATGACCTACTGAGTGAATTCCAAAAATTCAAGAATGCTCAATATTCCACAATGGGAGAAATCATACAATCTTGCCCATGGGTGACAAAAACTGTCTTTTAATAGATCCATCCTTAAAGGGAAGAAAAAAAAAAAAAAAGGAAAGAGAAAATAAGACCTCTCTAGTAGAAATAGATGGTTACTTCCTTCAAATTATAAAACTCACTTGACCCGAAAGCTTAAAGGACAAACATCAATCCTAATAAATTAAAAAACAAACAAACAAAAAAAAACAGGTAAATGGGGATCCCTGGGTGGCTCAGCGGTTTGATGCCTGCCTTCAGCCCGGGGCATAGTCCTGGAGTCCTGAGATCGAGTCCCACATCAGGCTCCCTGCATGCTTCTCCCTCTGACTGTGTCTCTGCCCCCTCCCCCTCTTTCTCTTTCTGTCTCTCATGAATGAATAAATAAAATCTTAAAAAAAAAAAAACAGGTAACTGTATCTCCTACCACCACTTTAATGTTAATTTTTTCTGAAAGTACTAGGCAAAATAATTAGAAAGAAAATTAAAACTCCAAAAATGGTAATTCACTTGAAAATGATGGATTATAGGTCTGGAAAACCTAAGAAGATCAAATGAAAAGTTACTAAAAGCAGTGAAAGAATTCAAAAGTGGTTGGAAGAAATATTTTCACCAAAAACCTTTTGAAGCCCTTGTCTCAAACTTTTAAAAAATGTGACCATATCATCTATTTTTTTTAAATGGAGCAATGAGCCAATGGCCAATGTTTAGTTGCCCTACCTACCTGCAATCATTCCTCACGAATCCTTGGTGCTTGCCCTCTGGATGACAGTCTTGTTTAAACAAGGGTGGAATTCCCTTATGTTTCCTCACTCTAAATTCCCCTAGTTTTGCTTTACTTCTCTATGTGTTGCCATAAATATCTTCCAATGAGGGATCTTACTATGTTGTGCATCACAGAGCTTGGTGCTATCTGAACAACAAGGGCAAGGGAACCCCACAGCCACTGGCTCAGAGACCACATGGAAGGTCTGTAGTATCCATGGCAGGAGAGGAGTAGAACTGCAGTCCAGGTGTGGATGTTGGCATCTCTAGTGGGCTGGATAGAAGCCCCAAAAGTTCCCACACTGGTAACCTCACAATATGACCTTTTTTTGAAATAAGGATGTTTGCAGATGTAATCATGTTAAGAATGTTGTATGAGATCATCCTGGATTCAGAGTAGGACTCTACAGACAAATAACCAGTGTCTCTGTAAGAGACAGAAGGGAAGTAAATGCAGAGACAAAAAGGGAAGAAGGTCATCTGAAGATGGACACAGGAGTAGAATTCTCAAGCCCTGCACCAAAGAATGCCAAGAACTGCAAGCAACAACCAGAAGCCAGAGAAAGGCATAAAAGCATTGTCCCTTGGAGCCTTGGAGCCTCTGGAGGGAACTAACTCTGCCAACACCTTGGTTTTGACTTCTGTGAGAGAATAAATTTCAGAGTTTAGAAAGAGCTGTTGATTCGTATTTCCCTGATGGCAAGTGATGCGGAGCATTTTCTCATGTGCGTGTTGGCCATGTCTATGTCCTCCTCTGTGAAATTTCTGTTCATGTCTTTTGCCCATTTCATGATTGGATTGTTTCTTTGCTGTTGAGTTTAGTAAGTTCTTTATAGATCTTGGATACTAGCCCTTTATCTGATATGTCATTTGCAAATATCCTCTCCCATTCTGTAGGTTGTCTTTATTTTTTTTTTTTTTGTAGGTTGTCTTTTAGTTTTGTTGACTGTTTCTTTTGCTGTGCAGAAGCTTTTTATCTTGATGAAGTCCAAATAATTCATTTTGCTTTTGTTTCCCTTGCCTTCATAGATGTATCTTGCAAAAAGTTGCTGTGGCCAAGTTCAAAAATGGGGGGTTGCCTGTGTTCTCTAGGATTTTGAGGATTCTTATCTCACATTTAGATCTTTCATCCATTTTGAGTTTCTTTGTGTCCGGTGTAAGAGAATGGTCTAGTTTCATTCTTCTGCACGTGGCTGTCCAATTTTCCCGCACCATTTATTGAAGAGACTGTCCTTTTTCCATTGGATAGTCTTTCCTGCTTTGTCAAATATTAGCTGACCATAGAGTTGAGGGCCCATTTCTGGGTTCTTTATTCTGTTCCACTGATCTATGTGTCTGATTCTATGCCAGTACCATACTGTCTTGATGATCACAGCTTTGTAGTACAACCTGAAATCTGGCATTGTGATGCCCTCAGCTCTGATTTTCTTTTTCAATATTCCCCTGGCTATTCAGGATCTCTTCTGATTCCACACAAATCTTAAGATTATTTGTTCCAACTCTCTGAAGAAAGTCCATGGTATTTTGATAGGGATTGCATTAAATATCTAAATTGCCCTGGGTAGCATGGACATTTTCACAATATTAATTCTTCCAATCCATGAGCATGGAATATTTTTCCATCTCTTTGGGAATGTGAACTGGTACAGCCACTCTGGAAAACTGTGTGGAGGTTCCTCAAAGAGTTAAAAACAGAACTACCCCATAACCCAGCATTTGCACTGCTGGGGCTTTACCCCAAAGATACAGATGCAGTGAAATGGCAGGACACCTGCACCCCAATGTTTATAGCAGCAATGTCCACAATAGCCAAACTGTGGAAGGAGCCTCGGTGTCCATCGAAAGATGAATGGATAAAGAAGCTGTGGTCTATGTATACAATGGAATATTACTCAGCCATTAGAAACAACAAATATCCACCATTTCCTTCAACGTGGATGGAACTGGAGAGTATTATGCTGCCTGAAGTAAGTCTATCGGAGAAGGACAAACATTATATGGTCTCATTCATTTGGGGAATATAAAAAATAGTGAAAAGGAATAAAGGGGAAAGGAGGGATAATGAGTGGGAAATATCAGTGAGGGAGACAGAACATGAGAGACTTCTAACTCTGGGAAATGAACAAGGGGTAGTGGAAGGGGAGGTGGGTGGGGGGATGAGGTGACTGGGTGACAGGCACTGAGGGGGGCACTTGATGGGATGAGCACTGGGTGTTATGCTATATGTTGGCAATTTGAACTCCAATAAAAAAAAATAGAAAAAAATAAAATAAAATGAGAAGGAATAGCCCAACTGGAAGAGGGCAAAGATTTATTGGGGCTTTCTGGATCCTGATGTAGCAATCTACATTTTTTGGCATTTGAAAAAAGTTTATTTCCAAATGTAAAAATAATGTATGTTCATTCTGGAAAATGAAGAAAAGCATAAATAGGAAGAGGGCTCACCTGTATCCCACCATCCAGTGGTAACCACCACGAAAATAGGAGAGCATTTCCTTCTTGTTCCCTTTCTACATGTGTATGCTTTTCTCCAATAAACTGAGATTATATACCAAAAAGAAGGAAGGAAGGAAGGAAGGAAGGAAGGAAGGAAGGAAGGAAGGAAGGAAGGAAGGAAGGAAGAAGGAAGGAAGGAAGGAAGGAAGGAAGGAAGGAAGGAAGGAAGGAAAGGAAAGAAGAAAGGAAAGGAAAGGAAAGGAAAGGAAAGGAAAGGAAAGGAAAGGAAAGGAAAGGAAAGGAAAGGAAAGGAAAGGAAAGGAAAGGAAAGGAAAGGAAGAACTGTTGTTTTTAGCATCTATGTTTGTGGTAATTTGTTATAGCTGCCCTAGGAAACCAACAGAGTATCTCAGCTGGGGGTGGTACAAGTGACACGAAGAGGCAGAACTGTACAGGTACATGTCCCTCTGACCACAAAACTGACACATGTTATGGCCAGATCCACCCCCATACCATGTGGCTGGTCTGAGTGGGGTAAAGTGCAACCCCCAAGGTTGGCTGGGGAACAAGAACAGGCTTCTCCAGAGAACAAGACACTTCAGAGAAAGGACAGCACAGAAGTCCAAGATATCCTGCTGGAGTGATCCTGTAAATGCCTCTTCTTGGTAAAGGATGAGGTACAAACCCTCAAGGGTTTCCAAAACCAGGCATTCCATCAACCCACAGGAGCTCAGATCCTCAGGCATTAGCAAAAGTTCCAAATTTCACTCACTAGTGGAGGGTGGGCTTCTAGTACCTCACCAAGATGAAGCTCACCGCCTTGAGTCTGGGTGGGCACACTGCAGGATGGCCAATCAGGCCAGGCCTGTGCCCAGAGGGTTTGGCACATGTACGATCCAACTCTTGCCCTACACAACTCCATAGATCATTTGGGGCTTTGATAATTAACATAGTCCCCCCCAAATATTTTCATGTTCCCTTATTCTCAGGTTCTATAAAAGTCATATAAACTTAGCAAAATGCATTACGGCTGCTCTTCTTGTCCACTATTCATTAAGTGTTATGTACCAGCCCCACTTAATAACTGGTTCTTCAGACACACTAGTTGACTGAATCAGCACCAAGGCCAGCAACTATCGAGGGAAGTCAGTGTTACTGCTCCCATTTTACAGCTGAGAAAACTGAGTAAACTAAAGAATTAGTCAAGTTCATGCAATGTTGCATACTGGCCCTCCAGGAAGCACATTCTGAGACAGAGTTCAGTGTTTACTAGGAAATGCCCTTCAGGTCAATGCCTGCGGGGAGGGAAGGACGCTAGACTAAGCAGAGACAGAAATTGAGCTGTGATACAGATCTGACAACTTTAGGAAAAAACCCACAGAAACTCCAGGGTTGATATGGGCCATCGGAGTTGCCCTGCAGGGGTCCAGATTGAATACAATCTACACACCCACCTCTATCAGTCATGGGTGTAGGCCACCCTTGAAAAGACATAACCTTGAGCTGGCTGCTCTATGCAGCAGAAACAGCTTTAAAGAGTCTAAGGGCTGAAAGTCAGCTGCCAACAACACTCCCAAAAGCTGGACTATAAGTCTTCCCTTGAGGGTTATCTGGTTGGTCCACCTCCATGTCCACCGCACACAGCTATAAAGTGGGAGTAAGAGATCCTAACTCAGAGTCCATCTGAGGCCAAAGTGCTAGCTCTGTCCAGCATCCCACACTCTCTGCCACGTCAAGACACTCTGGAGCTGCTTGAGAAGGATTCCAAAAATGATAAACCCAGCATCTGGTGAGCAAGATCTCACACCTCCTAGGCAAGGCAAAAAATGATGCCCATTATTCTCACAGAAGGCATGCTGTGATTATTGTTGTAAAAACAGACAGAAAGTATGTCTCCTCCCTCTGCTCCCAGCCTGACCAGTCTGGTGCTCTCCACAAACATCATGAAAGTATTGTAGGTACATTACCATGCCATCATTATTACTACTACCTAATGTTTCTAAGTACTAACCACGCACCTGGGCCAGGTAAGTCCTTTTCATTTGTTATCTCATTTAATCACATCTGCTGCCCTAGTAGGAAGCTATTATCACTGTTCCTGCACTACAGATAACTAGGAACATCTCTAGGCCTAGCTCTCCTTGCAGCATCTCTCAGTGACCATGCATACATCCACTCTATGCTACACCAAATCATTGGGTTTCTCCCTACTCTTCAAAGAGATCTCTTAGAATCATGGAGAAATTCTTGCTCAAGCCAAGCTGTCGATATATTTTTCTTTCAAGTTTGTACAACTCAGCAGATTTATCATTCGTCTTGCAAGTACAAGGAAGGAGTCCTGTGTGACTCACCATAGGGGTGCTGATTTTCTTATTGTCTTCTGAGGGTTTTAAAGAGCAATTAACAGATGGATACATAAGGGATTAAAATCAGTGTCTTTCACAAATTATCCTCTACAGTAAACACTTGGAATGGACAGAGCCTTGGATCTTGGCATAAAATGGAACATGGGTACCTGGGTGTTGGTGAACATGTGAGGAAAATCACCCGTCAAGATATCAGTCAGCGAGTTCACTACTCAGCCAACCTGCAATCAATCTGTAATGTATTGCATTTGATATGAATCCAGTGCTTTGAATGAACAGAGTGCACAAAGCTCTGACTATAGAATCCAGAAGAGGATAGAGGCCACTGAAGGGTGACCAACTAGCATTGTTCATTTTTCAATAAATCCTTTTTTCATGCTCCTTTGATCAAATCTCCAACTCATGGTCTAATAGGGCTTCCCTTTAGCTCTGTTCCTTCCACCCCTCCACAAAACAGCCTCACAAATGTTGAAAAGTAAACCTAGGTCTGAGTCCGTCATCATGGTAAAATGATTATCAACGGGAAAGTTCTCTGTCACGCATTCTTGCAGTTTCATTCTAGAAAGTGCCAGAGCATTTTTAAAGTGATGGGATGTCCTGAAGGAAAGCATGAATTGTGCTGTTGTTGTTCACTCACTCCACCAAACTCTCTCTGGTGAGATGATGGTGCAAAGCTCCTGCCATTTAAAGGAGAGGCAGAGACTTCTGTGGGGCTGGGGGAAGGACAAGGAAGGAAGGGAGTGCCTTCTGCAGGAATGTGGAGTGCCTTGAGATCTGCTTCAGAATTTAGTCACATCAGACACCTCCCTATTGTTACCTCTCTTCCATGCTTACCCTGACTCCTTCCAAATTATAATGTTAAACCTGTAAGTGATAGCTTGCTAAAATAAAATATGGATCATACTCGATTGATAGCTAGATGTTACATGAAATGAACAGTAGTACAGTCCCCTTTCTTCCCTTTTGTGGAAAATATCAACATCCTGCACTTCTCCAAAGACAACACAGTAGCAAGAGAGATTCAAATTCCCAACAATTAGTCTCTTCCAGAGCCAGAGACCAGGCAGCTGGTAACCTGCTGTTTTCCTTTTAAGCTTCTCAGATTAGATCCTAAATGCAACTTAATTCCAGACTCCAATATACAGTTCCTGAATTATGCTGAAGAGGAACTGGTTATATAACAAAGCTGCATTACTACTGGTTATACTCTTGCCATAGATGAGAGATTATGTTTTCTATTTTAGGTCCAAACTAAGGTTTTTTTCAAGTTGTATCATAAATATACCCAAGTATCCACTGCATATAAGAATCCTATAACATTTATCAGAAGTATGAGTAATCCTGTTAGAAAATCAATAAGTACTCCTTATCTCTTTTAATAAATATGGATTCCTATATAACTGGCTTGTGTAAGTAAATCTATATTAAAATTCTTCCTTGTCTCATGGGAAAATAAAAGATACATGAAATGAAAATCCAGAATGTGGTATGAATATGAAGGAAATTAAAATATAAGAAAATTAAGTAAAAAAGAGTAAGAAAGAAAAGGTAATCATGATACCTAAACAGGACTATTCAGTAGTTCCTTGAGGGTGGTTCAGTACCCTGCCTGCAGGGACGAAGACCTGGCAAACACAGAACAGACAACAGGTGCATCTAAGATGTACAGGCTGCAGGCTGGACCATGGCTCCCGAGCAATGGACCTGCTTCCCCATCTGGGAGGCAAGGTTCCTGCCCAGCCTTCCAATCCTAAGGGCTGTGCACCTGCCACCCTTACCCCCGAGTTCAAGTGGGAGGCAGCACCACAGCACGAGTATGGAGGCTTCGGGCGGTCTTCCTAACCTGGGGCTCCCCTTTGCCTGATCCAGCCATAAACAAAAGACTCCCTGCTGCACTTGTGGTCAAAAGTATCCTACTGATACATGGGAACTTATTTTCTAGTTAACCATGAACTGCTAAGGACTTGTGGTGCTCACATGAAATCTATGATAGATAAATAATATACTTCTTGGGACATCTGGATAGCTCAGTTGGTTAAGCACCCGACTCTTGATTTTGGCTCAGGTCATGAGCTCAGGGTCGTGGGATCGAGCTCCGTGTTGGGCTCCACACTCGGTAGGGCATCTGCTTGAGATTCTCTCTCTCTCTCTTCCTCTGCCCTTCCCCCACCTCTCTAAAATATATAAATTAATTTAAAAATAATAATACATTCTTCTTACACAGACCATGTGAAACTTATCTTCTTTATGTTTCCTAATATTTAAGGATCATCCCAGATTCCAGAAACTGTCCTCTGAAACCCAGTTAGGAAAATAAAGATGAAGGACTTGCAAGAAAAGTTGAGAGGCTAGGACAAACGGGGATCACAGAGAGCATTGGAAAGAATCTCCTCCTCTTCCACAAGGAAACTGTTCAAAACGTGCTCCTTCTCTTCCATTTCCCTACACCATCATCTCCTCCTGCCCTTTTTGTTCTTTTCCTTCTCCCCTGAATGGAACGTTTTAAATTTATTTATTTATTTATTTTTATATTATATTATTTTTTAGAAGGGGAGAGAGAGAGAGAGAGAAGGCTTGTGTGAGTAGCAGAGTGAGAGGGAGAGAGAATCTCTAACAGACTCCCCATTGAGTTTAGAGCCCAATGCAGGGCTCAATCTCATGACCTGGAGATCACCACCTGAGCTGAAATTGAGGGTCAGACACTCAACTGACTGAGTCACCAAGGCACCCCTTCCTTCTCTCCTGAATAACTCGGTCCACAGCCATCAGGCAGAGCAAGGACCATCTGCACCTACAGGGAGCCAGGGAGGCTGGCTTCGCCCACAGTGATACAGCTGGGCTGGGACCCAAGAATGTCTACACAGAGGACAGAGCCCCAGCTGGGGGAGGGGACACCCCCACATGGATGGAGTGTCAGACCCTGGTCCAGGGAAGGAGGGCATGTGTAATGGGAAGGGAATTTGGGCCAAGTGAGAAGGCACCTTTGTGGTGGTAGGGGTGGGAACTGAAATAGGAGACTGGTTATATCCTGGGATGGATCAAGTAAGTAAATACATCAAGGATCATGGGAACTAAACTGTTTTCACTATTGGCCCTGAAGTCAAAATGGAAAGGCAGCGGGGAGGAACTGGCATGGAACCCATGGCGGGTTGGAAATACCAGCGTGAAATCATAAGGATATATAAAAGTAGATGTAGGTGTAGATGTGTGTGCGCCTTGCCTTGGAGTAATGACAACCCAGTGGGAATGAAAAGACCTACAGCCCAGACCCTGTTTCTAAGCGCCATTCTTCACTAAAAAGAACCAGGGCTCCTTAGAGAGATGATGGATTTTAGGGCCAGGGCAGGCAGACATGAAATGAGCCTGGAACATCTTGTTTTGGCAGAGAGCAAGCAAGTTCTCCAAGAGAGAGGGGGACACACCAAAAACGGTGTAGCAGCTAGCTTGAAGGGGTGCTCATTGGCCACATCTGAGCCTGTATTAGGTGTCAAAACAAACAATGATGGTCACAGCTTCTAATCCATTGTACAGAACAGGGAAATGCAAGATGGTGTGGACATCAACAAGGAAATAAAACAGGATATTTGCCTGGTGTCAAAGTACCTCTCCACCAAATGTCTTAATTACAAAGAGTAAATCCAAAGTGCAACAGCCTGGTCGCCCATGCCATCACACTAATGACCAGCATAAATCATGAGACCATGACCAAACGTGATGAGAACATGCCATCACTTCTGTGATGCTGGACAAGGATGCATAACCCCTAGGGGGAAAAAAAAAAAAAAAAGCTCTGTACTAGGTTTGGAAACTTACTGATAGGTCTGTGATTGCTTCCAAATAAAAGTCAAAAAATGGGTTATGGATTATACTTTATGTTTAAATGCATTAAAAATTATCATTCATGATTTTCAGTTATTAACTAAATTTCCTCAGCTAGGTGATATAGCATACCTGAGACTGAACTCTACTTCGAGTTAAATGCTGGGAAAATAAATTTCCTGAGAACAATGAACTCTGTTAATCAACAGAGAAGGGAATAGGGTTTTCTATGACATCAACACCTTGGTTAATAGAGAAGCGTTATATGCTATCGACAGATTGCCAATGTTCAAAAAATAAAATGAAACAAAAATTCTTAATATGGATCCATGCTAAACAAAAATGTATGACTTGGAAGGCAGGGTGATATTGATCATCACCCACAGGCAACCCTCTTCATATGAAACCGACATCCTTTATTTTAAATAATTTTGCTTTAAACAATTAAACTGCAGGAATATAACCACCCAATCTGTAGCATTCTAATGTATGCACATGGTTCATATTCAGAACTCAATGGGGGTCCTGGATGGCTCAGTCAGTTTGGACTCTTGATTTTGGCTCAGGTCATGATCTCAGGGTTATGAGATTGAGATCAGATAAGATAAGGTAAGATAAGGTAAACAGAACTCAGTGCACATCACATCACAAACCAGAGCTATTTACAGGTTTGATGCCCTATAGCCTACAGTGGTCAAAGGTACCTAGAGCTCTTTTACCTCATTACCCTGACATTTACCAATGGACCTTCCATTTTAAATCTATCAGTATCTCCTGGTTCTTGGAATCATTGTGAACTTACTTCTGAAGAAAGGAAACCTACCATTCTGTGCTTCTGCTCCTTTCAATGTTATTCTCCTATGAAATCATTGGGAAGGAAAAGCTTTTCTTCTTTCTGCTATTACAGAAGTTTCCCATCTCTTGCTGCCCACTGATAAGAATTGTTTTTCTGGGCAGCCCGGGTGGCTCAGTGGTTTAGCGCTGCCTTCAGCCCAGCGCCTGATCCTGGAGACCTGGGATCAAGTACCACATGGTGCTCCTGCATGGAGCCTGCTTCTCCCTTTGCCTGTGTGTCTGCCTCTCTCTCTCTCTCTCTCTCTCTCTCGCTCTCACTCTCTCTCTCTCTGTTTCTTATGAATGAGTAGATAAAATCTTAAAAAAAAAAAGAATTGTTTTTCTTTGTGTGTTTTGAAAATTGAGTAATTAAATAAGATTACATTCTTTCCCATTTTTTTTAACTAATGGAAGAAAATAAAAATGCTTCAAAAAAAAAAAAAGACCAAAATCACTACAGTATGTAATGACCTAGAATACACCAGAGTCTTTACAAAGCACTTATTTTTTCCCCTTTTTCTTTTTTTTTAACCCTATTTAATCCTTACAGGCATGTATCTTAAACCTTATTTCCCAGATAGCTTTTTCTATTACACCTGTCCTGCAGGCACTGTATTCATGAAGGGGCAAAGGTACGACACGTTCAAGGGATGTGCTCTAGGGGAACCTAAAACCATGGTGTTGGGAGTCCTGAAAATGTGCTCAAGCGCCCTGATGCCTGGGTGATAAGGACTTTCCTGCAGTGATTTTCACACTGTCAGCTGGGGGGAGCAGATTATACATACTCCTTCCTCCTGCAAAAACACACGCACCACCCAGGCCCCATTATGGTAAGAGTGGAAAAGTGAATTTACGGGAGAAAGGAGAAATGTCCCATAAATATCTTCAAGGGAAGCTCTGCAATGCAGCAGAGGGAAGCCAAGCTGGGGCAGAGCTCCTATAAAAAGGAACATGTTCCCCACCTCTTCCCAGGCACAGCTGGATTGTTTCTTCTTTTCAGAAAACACCACCTTCCTGCTTTCGTTTGATTAGTTACTGACTGGTCTCCACCTGCGTCTTGGGGGCTGCAGGCTCCTGGGCTCAGCCACAAGGACTCACTTTCCTCCACATCGGAGCCAGCCCGTGTGACCCTGCAGCCCACTGTGCAGAATCGGGGCCAGTGCTCTTATGCTTGCTCGGTGCCAACAAAGGATGTCTCAGAAATGCAGGTCTTTCGGGCCACTCTGAGCGCTCCTCTGTTATGAGCTCTAGAAGAGGAGTCTTGAGAAAAGGGATCCACAGAAAGCTTTCCAATTCAGAGGGATTACTAGACACCCAAGGATAAGCCTCCAGTTCCCTTTCAAGTTCCCAAATAAAACATTCCATCAACTGAATGACAAACCACTTTCTCCGACCTCACAGGGCTCATGTGACCCACATCTAAAATCCCCTTTTCAATGGCAGTGTTGTTCCTAATCAATTCCGTCAGTGCCCCCTGCATTTTACACCATGGCTGCATTTCTTACATCTAATTCTAACAGAGCGAAATCAAACATACCTGTTCCAGGTAATAAAAAGAAACTTAGGAGTAACTCCAAGTCACTGACCCTCATGTTTATGGATGTACGTAGCAGGATATCAAATCACTTTTTAAATGCTTTTAGCTAATTAAGTACAATGGCTTCTTTGAAATGTCATTTATTAGTAAAGCTAAATTTTCTGTCGAAGCATTTCAGAAGACCTTTTTAATGCCATGGACCTGACAGGAGATTAAGAAATGGAGAAATCTTTTCTGCTCCATAAAGAAGGGGTTTTGGATATCAAGGTGGAGAGAGGCGGAGGAGAATTAGGAGTTTAATTGTGCAAGCTATTTTCACTCTAAAAATAAGAGTGCTAAATTCTAATGCACAGTAAGAACAGCTTGTAGGCCTCACAATCATACTACCATTCAGCAATCAGCAAAATGGAACCACCGTTTCTAATTTCTCCCAACGCTGATTGCTAAGCGTTGATTCCACGGATGGAGGCGGGCTGTGGCTGGCCACCCAGCAGAAACGCTCCAGTCCACACGGGCGAGCAGAACTCCGGCACCCGCCAGGTACCGACAGTCACGCCCTGAGCCAGCACACGGCACCTCCAGCAGCCCGGGCGGGAGGCGAGGTGCACCCACCTGCCAGACCAGGTGCTCCTTGGCCCCCGGCGTCGCGGACAGGCAGACGCTCAGCACGATGGTGTGGGAGGCGGAGGTGAGCACGCTGGCGATGATGGCATCTCGCATGTTGAAGGGCAGCATGGTGTACACCACGAAGATGATGAAGAGGAAGAACGACACCTATGGGAGAAGAACACGGAGAGTCACAGAGAGTCCCCATTCCCCAGGGCATCCCCTCTCCTTCCCAGGAAACGCTGCACAAAACACCTAAATGGCACCCACTTACTGGACTATGATAAAACAGGACGGCACGTTCAAACAAACCCAGTGGATTACAAGGAAGGACTAACTATTGGGAGGGAGAAAAACTGTCCTTGTTCAAAATTTGGGGATGGCCAGTTTTGATACCCAGACCATTGCAGACATTAGCGCTTTCTGGATCTGGAGGCAGAGCTGGTTCTAAACTCCCCGGGTTCAGTGTCCGTGCTTTAGCACGCATGGATTCCTGAGTGACGTCTCACACTGTTTCCAGAGACTCGGAGACTTGTGGAGGATGGACAGGTGTTGCCGGAGGGTGTGGGGGGTGGGGTTGGGGGGGGTACAGCTGGGCAAAGTAGAAATAGTGTGGCCATGTAACGAACAAAAATCAAACAGCTTAGCTGATGGTTTGGCTGTTACAAAATTATATAGTTTGCCAGTTTCTCAAAAAGTGAAACTCACAACTACCATATGACCCAGCCGTATGGGTCAAAATATGTCCTCACATAGTGAAAACAGGTAACTTCAATACATGCATACACATGCTCCTAATAGCACTACTCTCCATTGGCAAAAGGTGGAAACTACACGAATGTCCGCCAGTGGAGGAATGGATAGACAGCCTGTGGCCACCCCGCTAGTGCACTACTGGCCAGCCAGAATAATGAAGTACTGATGCCTGCTTTAACACAGAGGAACCTCTAAAACATTATGCCAAGTGAATGCAGCTAGAGCAAAAGACCCCATATCATAGGGTGCCATCTCTGTGAGCTATCTAGAATAAGTAAATCTACAGAGAGAGAAAGCAAATTAGAGGTTGGCAGGGGCTGTATGAGAAGTGGGAAGTAACTACTCAGTAGGGGCAGCGTTCTCCTTCAGGTGATGACAAACATTCTGGAACCGGATGCAGGTGTTCGTTGCACAACACTGCAAATGTACTAAATGACACCCAATTCTTCCTTCTAAAATGGCTAATGTATGTTATGTGAATGTCACCTCAATAAAAAAAAAACATGAAAGCTCAGAGAAAGATTTGGAATGGAATGGAAAGTGGTTTAGTAGGTAATAAAACAGACCGTTTTCATTACAAAAGAAGTAGAGACAGAAGAACATGAAGCAGGAAGATAGAGTGAGAAATCAAGTGGGAAAAAGAGCCGAGGTCAGGGAAACAGAAGAGCGGCATCTGGTGTACCCTGCCTCACAGCTCTTCACCCAAGAACAGAAGTGAAGCTAAGGGGAGAAGAGCTTGTCCCAAATTCAGAGTGATCTGTGCTACTGAAAAGAACCCCAAATCCCAGCACGGCTGGAAGGATGTGGAGACACTGAGCCAGTTCTTCTGCAGTGAGTTGGGATATATGTTCATGAGGACATGGGCAAAAGGCTCTGCTCCCAGAAGATCTGAAGAGAACGAGGCCCAGGAGGGCACCAGACTCATTCTGGTTCCCCCACCTGTACAGACACGGAGGTCTGCATGGCATATCACCGATCCAGAGAAATGGGGAACTTGGCCAGTATTTCCCAAGTAGTCACTATCAAAGCCCAAATTAGATCCCACAGGTTTAACTCTTCCATGTGTTCTTGGTAAAGAGTTTGCAGTATTTCTCTCCCTTGACAGAAATTTCATGAAGCTAAGGTCTAACAGAAGACACAAGTGCCCACGAACCACGTCTACAAGTCTGACATGGAAAGACAGCAAGCTCTCTTCCTTCCTGCCAAGACAATCATGGAAAGCACTCAACATCTTGGCTCAGATATTGAGTTCTTTCAGTAGGTAGGACCAAGTTTTAATCATTACAAAATGTAATCATCATTACAAAATTGCTAATGTTTCAAAGATAGGCTCATCTTTCCTTCATTTCTACATATTTCACTTTCAGTTTATATTTATAGCGTGAGTTATGGTAAATAATAACATACAACAATGAATATTTAGCAAAATTATCAGAGAAAAGTTATACTAAATACAGACACACTATGAGCTAAAACAGATATTTCACTGAGAAGCAGGGTTTCTCAACCTCAACACTACTGACATTTGGGGCTAGATACTTCTTTGCGATGGGCACTGTCCTGTGCAGTGGAGGATGTGTAGAAACATTCTTGGCCTTCACCCAGTAGACACCATTGACATTCCCCTTTTCAAAGTTGTGACAACTGCTGAAAATGTCTACCAACTTTGTCAAATATTTCCCAGGGGGTAAGATCACCTTGGCTGGCAGCCACTAAACCAGAGAAAAAGTTTCTTTTAGGAATGTGAATGAGATAAACAATCATTGCACAGTCATGGCTTATTGAGAAAGTTAAATTGACTTTGGAATCTCTAATATCCACCAAATATTTTCAATTAAGACATTTATTTCTATGCACAGCATTAATGCAAAATCCTATATCTGACACGAAGTATTAAACAAATATTTTCAGGTATAAGAACCTACAATTACAAAAAAGAGCCTCTCTCTTACAACTACGTATTTTTCTTCTAATGCAAAAACCTGTAGCAGTTCTTTGAAATTATCATAACTTTTCAACAGCTTAATTTTGGACAGCTTTAAAACTCTCACATTACTTCAATTACTATACACTTCCACGACAATTTGAGCTTTGAAAAGGCAGCACGTGGAAGGCTTATCTGCAGTAACCAAATGGAGAATAGACATTCTGTTTTCCAAATACAGTTACTCCTGCTAAGTGTTCATTTTTAGACAACAAAATGAAATTTTTAAAGGTCAATTAAGCAAGTTGTATTAAATCAAGTTTTGAATTTTAGTGGCAACATTTCAGGAGCTCAGCTCAGGGAGCCTGGGGATCACTCCGCAGGCTGGAAAGGAAAGAAGAAAGTCAAGTGTGGTTTCAAGTCCCACAGGGGGAACAGTCTTTACTTCTTATTATTCCCAGAGGGCTCTCTTTATTTATTTATTTTTTGCCTTCTTTCCAAAGCAATTTCAAATAGGGCCATATGTAAAACCAAAATGGATTTGGCACATTCTAAAGAATGTGTGGGTTAAAATCTCCAAAAAGGCAAATGCAGGCATTTGGGTTTCCATGTTACCATGGGGACATTTCCATGACTGAGATTCCCCTTATATGTATCTCTGTCCAGAGGCTGAAGAAAGAGTAGCCACTGATCTGATGACTGAGACCCTGCCCAGAACCCTGGATTAGTACAATATCTGAAGTGGCACCCATCCCAATAAAACCATTTGAAGTGTTTCTCTGAACTTAGCCTGCCATTTGTCTTTTATAAGACATACACATCATCCCACTGGTCTACTTGAACCTCAAGCTCTATAACTTTTTTTTTTTAAAGATTTTATCTATTTTAGAGTGAGACAGTGAAAGAGAGCCCACGTGAGTGGGGGGTGGGGGGAGGGGTAGGAGGAGCAGACTCCCCGCTGAGTGCACAGCCTGAAGTGGGGCTGTATCTCACAATCCTGGACTCATGACCTGAGCTGAAATAAAGATTTGGACGCCCAACCAACAGAGCCACCCAGGCACATCTGCCCCATAACTTTCAAACAAAGTAAGAGCTTCTTTTTTTATGTTCTTAACCCTACTCTTCCCAGCAGGGTAAGGCAATTCTACCCATGATGTCTTCATCCCCAAGAACCCAGGTGCAAACGTTTACACCTCACCTTTGACGATTCTTCACGTCCACACTCAAAAACAATGTCTTCTTACTTTAGGATTCGAGTGAACCGCATCTGTTTGTCTACTCCTCTCCCCTTTTACTTCCACTAGGCTGGCTCATTCCTCTTCCACATGTTAAGAAACATGCTTCCATGCTTTTCTCTCACTCCTTCTTCTCCCCATTCCCCCAATAAGGGGACCTCGTTTTTGCCCATTCCACCCCATTCTCCATGCTTCTGGTAATCATTAGGACTCATTACCAAATATTTCTAACTTTCTTCCTTCTGGGAACATAGTACCAATGCATTGAGTATTTTCTTCTAAGTCAGATGAGGCCATATGACTCACTTTGACAAATGCAGTGTGGGTAGGAGTCACAGGTGTCTTTTGGGTGGAAATTAGTGCACAACTTACCAAGCCCCCTCCCCTCTCTGGCAATCATGGAAACATGACATCTGGGCTTCTTCCAGTCTTGGTCTCAAGTGAGGGGTAGACTCCCTCAGAGGACCCACATGGACCTGTGTTCATTTGAATGAGCCCAAATCCTTTGTAGCGGTAAACCCCTGGGATCCCAAGCACAGCTTAGGTGGTCCTGACTGACACTGAGCTCATACATACACACATATGTACATTCGTGCCTGCATGCACACATGCACACTATAACATGGGTTTTATTGATGGATAAATTAGATGCTTTTATATGCATTACTCTGCAATTTGCTATTTATCACTGAATTACACATCATGGGCATCTTTCCAAGATATATGTGAATATATGATTTACTTTTCACCAATTACAGAATATTCCATAGCAATGGATGCACCAGATTACTCAGCATTTCCTTATACTAATGATCATTCATGGCAAGATAGGAGTACCTTATCCAACTGCTGTCATATTCTCACGGATATCCCTTTCTCCAACATTCTCCTTTCCCTAATCCAGCCAACATACAGCTGCTGGATTCGTTATTCTGAATGCACAGGTTGAATTAGCTGCATTCTTGAATGAACATTTCCTCTGGCCTACCCCTGTGCTCAGAAATCTTCTCTTGAAGGGTCCTCATGATCACAGAGTAAAGTGGAAATCGCACAGCCTGGAGGTCAAGACTCTCCTCAGACAGGCCTCTCCACTCACACCCATACGCTGTTCTGGAAGCACTTCTGCTCCAGCCAGCCCAGGGCATCCCTGTGAGCAGGGGGCGCCCCACCAGGTCTGTCACTGTCTACCCTTAGAATATACTCATTCCTCTTCTTGGCTTCTTGAAATCTCACCTCTTTCCAGACCCACCTCAAATACAAATCCTTATCATCTCTACACCAATGCTCTTCAGCTGGCCTCCCAGCTCATTCACAGTACACTCCCAGGTCCTGGCAGTGGCCTACCAGTAGCCTCCTGGGCCACCTCCCCTCCACTCCGCCCACTCGCTTCTTCCCCATGATCTGGCCTTCATGGCCATTTCTGGGGCCTGCCAGGTGGTCTGTCCTGGGTGCTCTGCCCGCAGACTCCTGCCTGGCTTCCCCCTCTGCACTCAGGTCTCTGCTCATTATTACACTTTTAAGCAACTCTGCTCTTCTGGAGGGCACAAATCAAATCACAGTATCAAGATTATGCTACAGGGGCGCCTCAGTGGGTCAGTCAGTTGGGTGTCTGCCTTTGGCTCGGGTCATGGTCTCAAGGTTCTGGAACTGAGACCCATGTCAGACTCCCTGCTTGGTGGGGAGTCTGCTTCTCCCTCTCCCTCTCCCTCTGCCCCTCTCCCCACTCCCCACTTGTGCTCTCTGCTCTTTCTCATGCTCTCTCTCTAAAAAGAATAGTTTTTTTTTTAAAAGATTATGCTGTAGGTCAGAATTTAGATCTCAAGTATTTTCCATCCACTTTACATCTCATGCTCCGTTCCCACCTGAGAGATAAAGAATAAGCGTCCACAACATCAAGCGATTTACAGTTTATGAATCACAAATATTTTATAAAAATCGTTTTTAAACTTTTTTAAACAGAAAATCTCCACAAATGTGGAGAAGAGATGAGGTATCACTCATGCAAGGGTAGGATAGACACAGAAATGGTCCTAACCTGACTCTCTACATAAATGTGGTCTTTCACAGCCCAGGTCTCTGTACAGTCTGTGGACTTTCAGAGTATAATTCACATGTGTTTCAGAGTTCAATGGCAAGCAAAATGTTCCCAGACATGGCAACAGTAGCTGAAAAGATGAAGCCCCTAGTTTTTCCTTCCCAGTGGTACCCCAGCTCTCAAAAAGCTCTGTTGTCTATTCCAATCTCCAGGAGAATGCATAAGCAAGCACAATCAGCAAGATGATCAGGATTACTTATGTAAATCGCCACAATTCTGTTGAGAATACACCATCAGAGAAATATTTTCTATGTTTTATGCTAATAATGTTAAGAGAAATAACATCTCAGTGAATGTAAGTATTTTATAATCAGAAGCTGAGCTCCTCAAATCATTTTTCTCTCCAACAAATCTCTGAGAAATAAAAAAATAGCACGGCGTTTAAAGTAGTAGTTTAATTTTCAAAGAGAGAGATTTTACTAAAAACCATAGGAATTATACGTTTTTGAAAAAGCATGAATTGTAGTTCTTTGAACATTGCATCTTGTTTTAGAATGTAACTAGAAATGCCAAAGTATAGTAAAAATTGCCAAACGAAAAGAGAGAATTCTTGAATATAGGGATCTAATTGAGCATTCTGAAAGTAAATTCTACATTTGAATAAAAAATTTCTTTTTGAATGTTAACTTCCATCTCAAAGGATTGCTGGCTTTGAGAACATCTATACCACTTACTAATTAGAAGCATTTACATTTTCTTCTAGAAACAACTAGAAAGATATTTAGCCAGAAATGTACTTTAACTTTTTTTAAGTTATTATTTAAATTCCAGTATAGTTAATATACAGTGTAATATTAATTTCAGATGTAAAATATACTGATTCAACACTTCCCATACATCAACAGGTGCTCATCACGACAGGTGCACTCCTTCCTTCCCATCACTATTTCCCCCATCCTGTCACCTGCTCCTCTCTGGTAACCAGCAGTGTGTTGTCATTAGTTCAGAATCTGTTCCTTGCTTTGTTTCTCTCTCTTTTCCTTTGCTGATTTGTGGATGTGCAAAATGATACTTACCCTTTTATTTAGATTAGCATTTTCTTACCATGTTCGTTGACTGTACTTTCTGTGAGGATTGCTTTGAGTCACTGTTACATTTCCTAGTACAAATTTCACTACCGTATAAACAGTCTCTTCTTTAATTGGGGACCCTCAAAGCACACTGATGTTTAGTGAAGCCATCAGAGCACGTCCAGTTTCTATGGATGTCTATGATTACCCTCTTTCTTAGGTTTATCTTCTTTCCCTTTTCCCTCTTTCTTTCCCAGGTCCCCCCAGTGGGGAGGGGTGTGTACCTGCACATCTGTACCTATATCTATCTATGTGTGTGCATACATACATATAGAGAAACAAACTGGTATACATACACACACATACATGTACGTAACTCCTGTGTGTGTGGTATATATGCATGCATGATTGGACTTTGGTGGATCCATATATGCCATCCCACCAAAATCCCATCACACTTAAGCTCAGGTGTCAGTAAAGAAGCTACATCTCCCCAGCTCAAAACAGGCTTTCCCACAAGAACAAACCAAGCGAAGGACTGCCTGGCTCTGCCCCATAGAAGGGGGTCTAGATCTCAGACTCAGGTATAATTCAGCACAGTTCATGTCATGGATGCTTCCAGATGCTTCTGGAACTTTCTCAGCTTCCATTCGCTTTTTGCTCTGGCTTCTCCAGGCCTCACAAGAGTTGATGTGGGGCTCTAGGCTGAGTCCACTGGCTCAGTTCTAGGATTTAATTCTGAATTTCATGCTTGTGCACCATAGTGGATTATGCAAACATGAGAGCCAAACTGTCATTAGTATTATTTACAGGAATGCATTACAGTGACTCTGGATTATCAAAACAGGCCTCAGGCATGTGGGTGCAATTCTCATCACACATATTTCATCTATTTCCCCAACCTCCAACCCTTGTCCTCATAGTCTTTCCCATCTCATCAAATGAACCTCTGGCCCCATACCCAGGAGCTATTCTTAATAGTTTTCTCTTCCTCATGCTCTTGATCTTTAGAAGACATGCTGAATCTACCTATCCCTTTTCATCTGTGGCTGCAACTCTAGCCCAAGTCACATGATCAATCGATCACCTTTGGATTCCTGTAACATCATCCTGAGTGCCCTCTCTGCTTACACTACTGTTCCCTAGAATGAATTTTCCACACAGAGGTTAAAGTGATTCTTTTAAAAATTGAGATAAAAAATAAAAATAAAAAAAATAAAAAAATAAAAATTGAGATATAATTCATATATAACGTGTGAGCTTACAGTATACAACATGTTGATGAGATACTTTTACGTATTATAATACAGTTACCACTTCTGGGTATATATATCTCCACAGGAAATGAAAACCAGATACTGAAAACTCCCAAGTTCATAGCAGCACTATCCACAATACCAAGATCCAGAAACAACCTAAGTGTCCATCAATGGATGAATGGATAAAGATAAATGTACATACATACACACACACCTACACAATGGAATATTATTCACACACCATGAGAAAAACATAAATCCTGCCCTTTGCAATTAAGATAGATGGACCTTGAAAGCATTATGCTAAATGAAAGAAGTCTGAAAGAAAAAGACACTGATGATTGACTTATACATGACACCATTTAGAGGCAGAAGCTAAAAATCCCAAACTTGTACAAACAATAGAATAGTGGTTAGGATGGTGGGTACAAACTTGCAGCTGGAAGAAGTTCTGGGGATCAAAAGCACAACAGTGACTGAATAACAATACTGTACTATAGACCTCAAAGTTGCTACAAAATCAGATTTTAAATGTTTTCCCCACAAAACAGGAATGATAATCATGGGACATGATGCAGCTGTTAGCTAACATGTCATGGTAACCAAAGTGATCTTTTAGCACATTAAAAACGCATGTAACCCCCCATCTGTGTATATCCTGCCATTGGCTTTCTGTAACATTGGGCAAGTATGCAAAGTCTCCATCATGCCAATAAGTTCTCATCTGGCTGACACCTCCAATCTCATATCTCACCAACTCCTATCACCCACATCCACAGTCCCTCCATACTGGCCTTCTCCCTGGTCCCTGAACCTCAGGGCCTTTGCACTTTCTGTTCTTCTGCCCCAAGAGTCTTTTGTTGGCTGGCTTCTTCCTGCCATTTAGGGTTTAAAACTCAAACACCACCTCTCCAGAGAGAATCCACTGATCCCTCTAACTAAAATATCACCCCATTCATTCTCTAGCTAATCACCTTGCTTTAAATTGTTTGTATCATTCTTGGAATTGGAATGGTTATGTTTATATTTTTCTAATCGTTATCTTCTGTCTTCCCCCACATAAATATGGAGACAAGGGCCCTGCATGGACGATGGTTCCCTACAACTGAGAACAGTACCTGTCCCATAAACAACCTCAACGAATATTTGCAGAAGGAAGGAATAAAACATTCCAGGTGCAGTGACACATGAAAGCTGAGGGCAGGGGAGTCCAAGGCAGCCAACTGATGACAAGCGTGTGCTTCCTGGGGTGTAACTCAAAGGTGCTCTGCAGACACACATTAATCCTCACAGCCATGTGACGGCACACCAGAGGACACTCCTTTCCATTCCAGCTAACCTCAAGCCCTGATCAGTCACAAAGGTAACGCAGTAGCAGAGTATCACAGCTACATACTCTTCATTAAAAGACCCACAAATGCTGTCAGTAATTAAAACCATTTTATCTGGGATCCCTGGGTGGCGCAGCGGTTTGGCGCCTGCCTTTGGCCCAGGGCGCGATCCTGGAGACCCGGGATCGAATCCCACATCGGGCTCTCGGTGCATGGAGTCTGCTTCTCCCTCTGCCTATGTCTCTGCCTTTCTCTCTCTGTGACTATCATAAATAAATAAAAAAAAAATTAAAAAAAAAAAACATTTTATCTTTTTATTTCAATTAGCCAACATTTAGTACATCATTGGTTTCAGATGTGGGGCTCAGTAATTCATCAGATGCATATAACACCCAGAGCTCAAAACATCACGGGCCCTCCTTCAAGCCCATCACCCAGTGACCCCATCTCCCTGCCCACCTCTCTTCCAATAACCCTCAGTTTGTTTCCCAGAGTTAAGAGTCTCTCATGATTTGTCTCCCTCTCTGATGACTTCTCATTCAGTTTTCCCTCCCTTCCCTTATGATCCTCTGCATAGTTTTTTATATTCCACATATGAGTAAAACAGTATGATAATTGTCCTTCTCCAATTGACTTGTTTCACTCAGCATAATACCCTCCAGCTACATCCATGTTGATGTAAATGGTAGGTTGTGCATCCTTTCTGATGGCTGAGTAATATTCCATTGTATATAGAGAGCACATCTTCTTTATCTATTCATCTGTCAAAGGACATCTCAGCTCCTTCCACAGTTTGGCTGTTGTGGACACTGCTCCTGTGAACATTGAGGTGCAGGTGCCCCTTTGTTTCACTGCATCTGTATCTTTGGGGTAAATCCCCATTAGTGCAATTGCTGGGTCACAGGGCAGCTCTACTGTTAACTTTTTGAGGAGCCTCCACACAGTTTTCCAGAGTGGCTGCACCAGTTCACATTCCCACCAACAGTGTAAGAGGGTTCCCCTTTCTCCACATCCTCTCCAACATTTGTGGTTTCCTGCCTTGTTAATTTTCCCCATTCTCACTGGTGTGAGGTGGTATCTCATTGTGGTTTTGATTTGTATTTCCCTGATGGCAAGTGATGCGGAGCATTTTTTAGAGCAAGTAATGAAAATTAAACCCACTTACTACTGCCAACCATGTGCCCTGCGATCGCTAGCCTGCAGGTGTCTGATGACAGCTGCCTGGGTGTGTGCGTCATCTTTCCCCCTTCTCTCCAGTTCATTCTTTGTCCGGGCTGACTAGTCATGAGGGTGTCAGAGACGCAGGCCTCCTCTGCACTTCCTGGCATCTTCTGGACCAAAAGGGACCCTGAATCGTCCTTTGCTTTGTGGAGCTCACATGTCTGCTATGCCAAGTGTGGGCCTCACACCTGGACCCCACCTCACCTGGGAGTGTGTTAGAAATACACACTCTAGGGTCCTGCCCTGTGTTTATGGATTTGATGCTCTACTGTAATCCCGTTCCCAGGTGATATGTGTGGGGTCCACCTGGATCCAAAAGGCTATCAGTGGGTTCAATGGTCAGTCACTCCCAATAAGGTGGTGATCATGGTGGGGAATTTCCAATATTCTGATCAGATAGATCCATGGGATATTCCTTTCTGCCACAGGGTTCTCTTCAAAGTCTAGTGCTAAACAGACACTGAGTTCATCAACAAGGCAGTGAATGATGACGAGTAATTACTCATCTTTGACCCAGTTACTAGATTTCATCTGGGAGCTGACCTTCATTCCAAGCAATTTCAAGTGTCTTAAGAAGAGACCCATTTGATTTTAAAATAAATACCAGGTTTAAAAAAATCATTTATTTCCCACGTCATTTCTACTAAATGAGCAAAAAGGACCAGCTCAACCATCACGGACAGCGTGGAGCACATCACATGTCTTCCTCTATGCGGTCACCGCGCCATTCTGCTGTGACCACTGTGCTGATGGGGAGCCCTGGTGACCCAGCAGAAAAGCGAATTGTCCACGTGAGTCCTCAAACAGTATCTCTTGTTCAATATCTGAGAAGTTCAAGTAGAACCTCATCTTTCTTACAACGAAAAACATATTTAGAAGTTTTTGGAAATTGATGTTCCTATTCGAAAACATCCTTTATGACCATAATTCAGAATAAAACGCGAGGAAAACCTTGATGACTTGATAATAAAAGAGGTTACATTTCCTCTATAGCCACGTTCAGCCAAGATGATTTCCCCAGCATCAACTCCCTCGTATAGAACATGAAAACGTTTCTTTAAATGTTATGCTTTGAAGTGAAAGGCTACATATTATGCTCTTTGATGGAAAGCCTGGGCTGTGGAGAGTACTGATGAAATCATGAATCACCGCGTACCTCCCATTCTTCTTGGTAAATGTTATTCAGACTTAGGGAGACTGAGGAATCAGAGGTGAAACAATGACTCTCACTGTGCCTTTTTTCATTTAAAATAAGTAGGAGGTAGATCATAAATTTTAAAACGCTTGAAAAAAAAATAGTAGGATGTAAAAACCTGAGGTCCTAAGGGAACAAAGACAGCTTATTGTCTCCCCAGCCTTCTGTCTGTTCAGAGCCCTGAGCAGTACTTAGTGGCAGGTAGTGACTGATGTGGCTCCCTTTCCTCCCTTTTTTCTTCCTTCTGGCTCTTTGTTTGGTTTGGGGTATCCATCGACCTGTATGTGCCATCTCCTTTTCTTCACTCATCATTCATATGCACGTATCCCCCAGTATTTATTTTTGCTGTATAATATGCAAGGCATTTTATTACCTATTATGGAGAAAACACAAATCCTGTTCTTAAGACACTTGAATTGCTTGGAATGAAGATCAACTCTCAAGCTCGCCCATTTATTTTCCTCTGTCTCCTTCCCCCCACCCCATAGTCACATGATGACAGCAGAGTCTGTTTGCAAGTCTGATATGTTTAGAGTTAAAAATCCAGAAACTTTCCACCAGTGATTAGCAAACTACTGCGTCTGAATGTGGGTTACCTTCTGCATTGTGAAAGCATTTAAGTTGTGTCCCTTTGGGCCTGAAGAAACAGTATGGTGTTACCCCCTACATTCCCGTTTCCCAGAGCATCAATTCATATTTTGTAGACTGGTTTGGATAGTGATTCCTTGGCCAAGATAAAAATGAGAACACGAAGCATTTTTTAACATTCCTCAGCACAGTTTTCTAATGCACCAGATGGAGTGGAATATATGGAATATGTCCATAATTCTTTCTTCTCTCCTAGCTCTTGCCATGGAAATCAGCAGGTGGAGTATACATCCTTGGCTGATTGACTTTGGACTTGGCCATGTGACTTCCTTTGAGCAATGGAATATGGGCTGACAGCATTCCAGTTCAGAACTGAGGCTTTAAAAGGCCTCAATTTACATTTCTGCCAGCCTCCTTGGAGTTTTGGTCTTCCATAATGAGAAGGCCATGGTCCAGAAAGACAACTCTTTCAAATAGGTCTGAGCTAAAGACACACACAGCAGACCTGTAGGGTTAAGAGACCAGACAAATTCAGCCAACCAGCAGACTGCTGAGTGTAGAATAGGAAATATTACTCCATGAGCCACTTGGACCTAGGGGTTGCTTGCTATTCAGCATTCAGAGGAGAAACCTGACTAATGCAATAATAATTAATATCAGAAGTGACCTGCTACTGAAATGACCTCCTTTGGGACTCCTGGGAGTTGTTATAGAGCTCCAGCAAAACGTTAACTCATGGCAAAATAATTGGTAAGCATTGTTTCTAAGACAGTCACTTACCAGAATGTCCAGGCCTCTCAAAGTCTCCAAATTGCATAATAAAGTCTTTAGAAACAACAGAAGAAAGGAGAAAAAGTGGGTGTGTTGCCAGAAATATCTCTGAGTATATAGAAAGAACATCATCTGACCTAAAATTTACATTTTATCAATTTCAATACCCATTACAAACAAGATTTATGGCAAGTCTTTTCTTATTTTACAATTGGGAAAATCAAGGTGCCGAAGGGTTGAATATTTTGTCCAAAGCCCTAAGGTAGCATAAAAACAAGCCATAATCTTCTGCTAAAGCTAAAAAACAAAAAACAAAAACGAAAATATTATTCTGGCATATCCTACAGGTTAATGAAGCAATGTGAGGTGAGTGCCCCTCAGTGCATCAGGGTATTCATGTTATTCAAAATAAAAAGAACCTTAGGCGCCCGGGTGGCTTGGTCAGTTGAGCATCTGCCTTCCGCTCAGGTCAGAATCCCAGGGTCCTGGGATGGAGCCCCACATGCAGCTCCCTGCTCAGCGGGGAGCCTGTTTCTTCTTCCCCCTCTGCTGCTCCCCCTGTCTGTACTCTCTGTATGTCAAATAAATAAATAAAATGTTTAAAAAACAAAACAAAATAAAAGGAACCTTGAAAATCTACCTGCCCTACCCAAAACAGCTTGTTCCAACACAGGAGTCCCGTTTCTTACAAAAAATTTTTTCTCATCAAAGGCAAAGAAAAAGGATAGCAAGTTCATTTGGAAGTAATCAGGCAAAATAATGTTTAATAGAATATGTCTACTTATTTTCTCTACTCACATGATCAGGAGAAATAATGTGCTCTTTGATGATTTTCTTAAGTCATGTTTTTCCAAAGGTGATAAACAGCCTTCTCCTTCCCAACCTTACAGTTTCACAAGTGACTCCCAAGAACATTTTCATCTCTCAATGGCTTCCCCTTGAAGTGGACCAGAAAGGCACAATCCCACCCTTCCTGCGAAGAACTTCCCGTCCCTCCACCCTGGCAAATGAATATGGAGCAGCCAGGAAGACTGCATCATAGATTTAACCTTTCCTGCTGCAATTACAGTCACTTCACTTTCATTACCACTCAGATTTAAATTATACAGCGCATTGCCATTAAATCAGCATTTAGTATGTGGTCATGTTTAAAGATAAACAGTTATGGTGTGGGGTAGCCAGTGCTTATAAAACAGACAGTGACACACCTCTCTCCGTAATCTCAGGGATCCCTTAACAGAAGATATCCTGACAACTCTGAAAGAGCCCATCAATCAAAGCGAACATATACACTGGCTCCTTCTAAACCAGTTGTTTGGGCAGACATAACCGCAGCCATAATTCATGTTTATCTTTTTCTTTCTGTTCTTCTACTCTTACCTCCATCTCTGAAGGAAGTGGGAAGAGCAGATCCTCACTGTTTGTGTTCCCAGCATATACTAACTAACACAAGTATTGCATGTATGTTCTTAACCTTTCAATCACTGGCACATAGGTAGAAACACCTAAAAGTAGCCTGCCATACTTCATGTGTCTGAAGAAGCTATGTTTTCCAGGGTACATAGTCTTATTTTATTTGGGGGCTTGGTTTTTTTTGTTTTTTGTTTTTTGTTTTTTGTTTTTCTGGCATTCCTCCAGTTGTTTAGACACTTTATCAAGGGCTTGACACCCTAGCAGGCTGAACCTACGGCTAATGGACTGTGCCATATGCAAGCACTACCTTATTTCTATTTATGTAAAGGGGAATATTGTTGTATGAAATTATCTGAAAACAAGTATTACCACAATAACTGGTAGGCTACATAGAAGAAACAGTGTCCTGGAAAATCACTTTGAATATCATCTCAAAAGAGCAAAAGAAAAAAAAAATCCACCAAGTAAGGGCCTCATGAAAAAAAAATTTAAATGTCATATAAAAGTGCTTTTTATTTTATGTTCACTGTTTTGGTCTTTATGAATATTCATGCCTACATTCTTTTGAAACATTATATTTATTTAATTTGAAAGGCCAGTTCTTCAGACAAGAAAAACTCATGCAAGGAAAACGAGTGAATTATTCATCCAAAAACAAATACTGTTTGGGGACTCCGTTTTATACTTGTGTAGTCAACATCTACATAAATCAGCATCCGGGGGAGCACTGTTTGTACAATGGGCCCTTAGTACAAAAAGACCCACCGAGTTCGAAATGCCTTTGTTTGCTTTTCTCTCTCATTCTGAAAGAGGAAAATCTCAAAGGAAAGAATGGATATCCTTAAGCTGTAAAAATGAATTATTTTAGTGTTTGCATTGGCTCAGTGGGGCTTTCAATTCTTGGATTACACAACTTCCCGCCATGGTATTCAACGCCAGCCCACCAGCACGATGGTCACCCAGATTCCTTATGTTCTTTTTTTTTTTAAAGATTTTATTTATTTATTCATGAGACACACACACACAGAGGCAGAGACACAGGCAGAGGGAGAAGCAGGCTCTCTGCAGGGAGCCTGATATGGGACTTGATCCCAGGACCTCAGGATCATGCCCTGAGCCCAAGGCAGATAAATGCTCAACCACTGAGCCACCCAGGTGCTCCCGGATTCCCTATGTTCTTATGTTATATTGTACCAACAGCTCTCTGACATTTATATGGGACACTAGGGTTTGCACAGGAGGTGGTCTAAGTATTACTTCAAAGCTTCAGGATTATTAAATTTGGGGCCTGTCACACTTTTCTGACATGTACCATGCTATTTAAAGAAACATGATTCCATCATTGATATCATGAAAACCAGGAGCAAACTACACATCTTAGCAGGCTCTGTATTGCTCTGAAGTCACTTCAAAGATAAGCAAGTATTGTACTTCCTGATGATGAACAATAATTATTTCTGAAGTGATAACTCCACTGTGACTACCCAAACATTAATAAGGATATGGAAATTCCCGTCCACATAGGTGGTATATTCTAGAGAGCAGTGCTAAGTAAACAAAAATGGGGAAGTCCATACTCTGGATGTTTTCACGGTTCTATCACTTTGAAAATGCACATGTTAAAACAGTCAAAGTAAGTTTTATTTAAAGAACTATCTGCTTCTAGATTCTGTAAAATTTCATATTTTGAGCTTTGTGCTCGGGTCCACTTCAGTCATGTTTTTCTGTTGCTGGTTCATGATTGGCTTAAACTCTGTCACCTAGGAGTTGGATTCCTTGATCTCAGAGGCACCCATGGTCACACGTGCAACATGCCTGGAAAAGCATGAAGATGGAGCTGCGTGAAGGGCCCAGAGTCATGCTGCCGAGGCCCACAATGCCTCCAGAAGCCTCCCGGGTGTTGCTCGCAACCCCAGAAGGGAACTGAGACAGATCTTCACGTAAAAGCACATCTATGTCAAGGGCATAGCCCAAACTTTGGCTAAACTTGTCTTCCACTGATTTTCTTATGGTTTATAAATGCCAGAGAAGGGCACACACAGGCAAAGTCAACCTGTGCTCAGGCCACTCTTCTAAAAACACCCATATTTTTCTTCATGGTGTTCTCGCTCACTCCTTGAGATAGTATCACTGCCTTTTATAAATAGGTCAAATTATAACTGTTCTTCAAGGTTTGTCTTTATTCCATTGCTTGGTGGGGCGCACTGTCTCGGTGCCCACATGCATACTTGTTCTTATACAGATGTGCTCTTTCCACCCCGGCTTCTGGGGGCTGGGACCACACTCTCCTTCATGTTCATAATCATCAAAGAGCCAACATAACGGTGACAGCCCTATGAGACAGTTATTTAAGGGATAAAGAATGTGAGCCACGGAAACTTGAAGTGTGTCTGGTTTTGTCCTCTGCCTGGGAGGCAGCGGAGAGCAGATGCTACTCAGGGAGTGCCACAGACGCCCAGAAAGGGGACAGCTTTATCCTGGGTAAGAATCCTCTAAGCAGAGAGGAAAATCCATACAAAATGATTCTGGTTTGTTGATTTCCAAGTACCAGGGATCGTTTCAATGGTGTCAAGCATGAAATATATTAGCATGTATTGGTAAAAGCCAGTTGAGAAGCACGGTCATTTACTCTTTTCCTGAAAAGCTTCTAAGAAGCTGCTAGGAAAATGAATGGGCAAATCATGGCAGAAGAGGTGCCGTAAGACTGCGAATCCATAAAACATGAGCCCTCCACTGAACAGTCTCTAATGAGGTGATAAGCGAATGGCCTCCAAACTCAGTTTCCTGGATCTTTAGCCTCTCCAATAGCTTTCTGTGAACTGTATGGGCCACAGAGGCCGAAGGACCAAGCAGGAGTCAGAAGGAGAGAAAGTGATGCCTGGGGGAGGCTGCCCAAAGCCCAGCCCCTGGCCTGGCAACTGTAGGAACAGGAGGTCACCCAAGGTGGGAAAGGTGGCCTGAGACAATAGGCCCTTTCTTCCCTCTCTGTCCTGAGGGGAGGGTTTGATGAGAACGCCCAGGGTAGGGGCTGCTGCCTGGCCCACCCCTGGGGCTCTGGGGGGAAACAGACTCTGACACTGCCCTGCCTTAATGTGGGGGTTACCACAAAGTAAACAGCATAGTGTGGTTCAGCAGAAGGAGGGCAGATCAACTCCAGCATGCTGTGAGTGGTCTTGGGCAAAGGATGACAGGGTTGTTGTGTTTTTTTTTTTTTTTTTCTAATTATTATTGCTGGCTATCAAGAAATGTGAATTTAACCTCTGTTCTATAATCATATATACACATCAGAACCAGGGAGGGGCTTTTCATTCACCCACCAGCCTGGTCCTGTGTCTGGGTACAGTTACAAATGGCTATTATGCTTGGCTTCCTCCCCCGGGTACACCCATCATGTTGAAGCAGGCAGTGTCCCATCCATTGAGGGGGATCCCCCAATATAGGAAGGGACTCTGTGCCTCACTGAGGCTATCATTTGGTGTGAAGTCCAAGTGTTACAATGCTAAGCCTGATGTCCCACGCCTCTCCCCTTCTCTGGGAATCTTCTAGCCAGAGGACTAATCCTCAGAGCTGGGGGGCAATCCAAGACTATTAGAGAGATTGGACCCACTCTGCTTTGAGCCCACTTTCAACCTTGCTTGGCCTTAAAGTCTAAAGCTGGCAAGGAACAGTCTCTTGGATTGCACCATTTTGTTTTTCTTTTGGAAGAGAATATCAAGTTGTTTTATTCCTGGGTGAAAGGAAAATACAACTCAATCCTCTCTGGGTGAGGGGGGGGGGGTAATAAATCTCTGCTCTGATGTCACCATCCTCCCTCAAAGTCTCTCAGCAGCTACTGCATTTCCTAATCATTATTCTTAGATTTTTATTCCACTTCAAAACTCTCAATTTCTTCTCAAACCAGATCATATTATTTAAAAACATACAATTTCAGTTGACGTGCAAAAAGATCCATTCTTCTGAGCGAAAAGCACTGATATCTTAATGAAGTCATTTCTTTTGTTGAATAATAACACCATTTTATGGCGCAGAGTTCTTCATTTTTTGAAATTGTTCTGCATGCATCAGTGTTTCCCCTGAACTTGTACTGTGCATGTATGGATGGTCAGGACCCCCAGGGAATCCCTCAACCTTGATATCAACTCATACATTCATTTCTTCACATGGAAGCAGATACAAGAGTTAAAGGAAACATCATGTCAAGATCCTCAGCAGGAAGTCCCATAAGGGAAGAAAGTGAAGAAGCTCGCTTCTTTTAAAACAAGATTTTATTTCAAATGTAGCTATTACTTGTGAATCAAAAATAAAGATGTTCAAAGTTTTCTACAAAAACATGCATAAAGGTAAAGTTTCTTTAAAGTAAACTTCTTAAATTTATCATTTCAACCATTACGTCAGTCTCTCAACTAAATTAGACTATATACTTCATAAAAAAATATTCATTTACTAAGCACATTTTGGTGATTTTCAAACAATACACTTCCACCTCAGCCCTCACATCAAGAATTTCTCCACGGATCCTGGGCTCTCTAAGGCAAACAGTCCTTAGGAACCAGGAACTGGGTACCAGGTGTGACCATTAACCCACTTTTTTCTGGTTCACTTTCTGTAAACACAGCTAAGAAATGCATCTATAAATAGTGACTCCTCCAATCTGAACCCATTACTGCATTCTTTTTCCTCACTTTGTTCAATACATTTATGTCTATCTCCCTTCTCTAGCAGTAACTCTGGTTCCTAACATATCAATATATTTATTCCCTCCCTCAGTACACACTCTTTTAAAAAAAAAAGTATTTAATTATTTGAGAGAAAGAATGGGTGAGTGGGAAGGAGAGAAAGAATCTGAAGCTGACTCTGTGCTGAGGACACAGCCCAATGTGGGGCTCGATCCCACAACTGCATGATCATGACCTGAGGCAAGAGTTAGATGCTTCACCAACTGAGCCACGGAAGCATCACTTTAAATCACACTTTTAATGGTATTTTCAGAATTACTGTATCAATACAATTGCCAAAAATAAGCCACGGGTACTCCAGAATGTGTTTCTGATCTTTCTGCTCTTAGAATTTTCTGTAAAGACTTGTACCGCCATAGAACTGCTTAAAAGTTACTTGTATTAATCTGCCATTCTGCATAGTTATCAACATGACATGTATTTGGGTTAAATTTGAGGGTTTGATTTTTTTCTGCCTTTCCAATTTAAGTTTGCTTTTGAATAAGTTCTTTCAGGAACAATATTGGAAACAAAAGATAAAGGAATACCCAGGAATTTTCATTGATGACCAACTTCAGATGAAGATAAGTTCTCTATTACAGGGTGTCACATTTAATTTAGAACTCTAAGATCTACTTCACTGATTATCTGGTTTTTATGTCTGTTTGGCTATGTCTTCTTGCATCTCCTCTTCATGAATGAAGAGCTTTGCTTCAAAAGGTGACTTTCTTGTTATCCTAGCTGGTCTCCTATCCTGATAATATCCCCCTCCTTTTTTCACTATCTGCCTTTAACTGGTTTTACCTTTGCCTCCTCCCCTTTGTAAAAAAATTTTTTAAGATGTTATTTATTGATTCATGAGAGACACAAAGAGAAAGAGAGGCAAAGACACAAACAGAGGGAGAGGCAGGCTCCATGCAGGGAGCCCGATGCGGGACTCGATCCTGGGACTCCAGGATCACTCCCTGAGCCGAAGGCTGACGCTCAACCGCTGAACCACCCAGGTGGCCCCCCTTTGTAAAATTTTTCATCAACTATGTTTTTAGGATAGTTTTATATTTATGGAAAAATAGCAGAAATAATAGACAGTTACCACATAGCTCACACCCAGGTTCTTCTACTATTAGGTTCCTATGATAGATTGGTACATATTACACTTATGAGACTGATATTTTATAATATTGTTAATTACAACCTAGAGTTCCCTCAAATTGTCTTAGTCTTCATATAAGCCTCCTTTCTTTTCCAGGATCCCTTCCAGGATGCCACATTACATTCTCATGTCTCCTTACAGTGACAGTTACTCAGACTTTTTCCTATTTTCTAATGACCTTGATGGATTTGAAGACTACTGATAAGGCACTTTATAGACTGTACCTTGGCTGACATTTGTCTGGTGTTTTCTCATGATTTTCCTGGGATTATGTGTGTTGGGAGGAAGACCACAGAGGAGATGGGTCATACCCATCCCACCATATATATCATGGGTAGGTGCCATCCACATGGCTTATCTGTTGATGTTGACCTTGATCACTTGGTCAAGGTCATGTCTGTAGGCTTTCTGCACTGAAAAACTACTCTCTTCCCTAACCTCTCCATACTATTCTCTGGCAGGAAGTTACTTTGTACAGACCACACCTGAGGGGTGAGGAGGATGCTCTTCTTCCCTGAAGGCAGAATATTTACATAAATGACGTAGAATTCATCTGCATGGGAGATATGACTACTTTTCCCCATTTATTTATATGAGTGAGTGTGGATTTATGAATATTTATTTAATACTGTGGATCATAATCTAATACTACTTTATTTATTTTGGTGTTCAAATGTTTCCAGCCTGGAGGAAAATGCCTGATTCTAGCACTGGAGCAGGAAATATACACAATAAGCTTTGAACCTCTTATAGTGCAAGTAAGTGCATAACAATGTATCCCACAGTGATCAAGAGAGCACAGGGACGCCGCAGGAGACAGTGGAAGAGTTCCCACCCTCAGCCTTCTGAACTGTTGGAAGTGCAGCTCTTGTAACAAGCATGGAGCTGGGCTGATTTTGTGAGCCAATGTGTTTTTCAAAAATGTAAGTGGGTTAAGCCCATTTGTATTCATTGATATAAGTGCAAGGTTATAACTTGGTCAAACAGTTTATGTTCGTCTTACTGTGTATATTATATTATATTTACTGTGGTTCTCTATTTACATGGACATTTTTCTTTGTTTTTTTTTTCATTATACTTCTTTGTTATTTATAAAGGGTTGTATTCTTGTTGAAGTGCTCACTGCTACCCATCACACATCACACACACAGAGAGCGCCCTAGTCCTTCTTTCCATTACTGGGTTAGGTGCTATTTACTCTGTCAGCTTTAAATTATATGCCTGACTCTCATTGATTAACCTAAGCAACAATCAAGGATTCATTTTATTTTTCCTCTTTTCTTGTTCTTCCCAACTGTGAGCCCGTCATTACAGAGTAACAGCCACACAAAAGTACAAAATTCCTAACTGCACCATCTCATGGATTTCAGGAAGCAAACAATGTTATACAGTGAGAAACCAGAACAAGAAACAGAATATTTCACACAACCTGGAAATCTGTCCTTGTGTCTCTCCTCCCCCACCCAGCAACTACATCCACAAAAGCAACCACTACCCTGATTCCATATGCCATAAATCAATTTTGATTCTTTTTAGTCTTTATTTGAATGGACTCCTACCACATATATCCTTTTATGTTTGGCTCTCATTTTTAAGATTTTATTTATTTATTCATGGGAGGCAAGGGGAAAGAGACAGAGACACAGGAAGAGGGAGAATCAGGCTCCCCGCAGGGAGCCTGATGCAGGACTCGATCCCAGGACCCCAGGATCATGCCCTGAGCCAAAGGCAGACACTCAACCTCTGAGCCACCCAGGTGCCACTATGTTTGCCTCTTTCTGATCAATACTGCATACATAAGACTCCTCTGTACTTTTGAGTGTAATCACTATGGTTCCAGAATTCTCCGTGTCATCAAGCAACCCAGTGTGTAAATACCCCACAGTCGGTTTAACCATCTTCTTGCAAGTAGACATGTGGGTTGGTTCCAGATCTAGGATATTACTACCAAGGGCTGCCACAATCATTCTTCTACATATCTTTTGATGAATATGTTCGTAGACTTTTGAATTAAACTGAGTGGAACTGCTGAGTGGAAGGCTACACAGTGTGGATCTTAGCAGACTCTCACTTGAACTTTTCCAAGCAGTAGGACCAAGTTACACCACCAAAAGGAGTGTGTGAGAGTCTCACCTGCTTGGTGTCTTTGTCAATATCCAATCCATTTTTAAGTTGTACTACTTGTATCTTTTCAGAAAATAGGACCCTTACATATCCTACTGTCCCCTGTTTATCTTGACTTTCTGGTTACTCTTAGATCTACAGAGTATTCATAAACTTTGGAAACAGATGATGTTGTCTCTGTTATTGAGATTGTTTCATAGAATGCAGATGTCCTAGAAAACCTGCGTACGTACATTGACCCGTGCTTCCAGGGGTCATGGCTACCCTGCAAACTTCAACATACTCAATACATATCCCAGTCCGGTCACCTACATGTCCTAGTCATCTTTTCCTGGGTAATTCTTGGCCTTTAACAAGAGACAGTGGAAGAGCTCCCACCCTCAGCCTTCTGAACTGTTGGAAGTGCAGCTCTTGTAACAAGCATGGAGCTGGGCTGATGAAAAGTATGCTCTATGAACTGGCAACTAGTACAATGTAAAATAAGAAACTTGTGCCAGAATTAAATGAATTATTTCATAAGGACATTGTTCAGTTCAGCCAATATTTTTTGTTGTTTTGCAAGCATGTTTTGTTCGCAAAAGCACATGGTCCATCAGGTTACTTTCCGGAACAAGCTCCTTATCTCATCATGAAATAACACACTGAGGAGTACTGTTCTAGAAGATTCCTCAGGAAGGATTCATGAGTACAGTGTGACTTGGATTTCTTATTCCTGAGAGATACTTTGGTTGGATATAAAACTACAAGCTCATATAAAATACAACCTTGAATTTCATAAATTCTTGTTTCATTGGAGTCTTGCTCGGTATGCCTACATAGAGAATTCTAATGTCAAACCAATTTTCTTTTTTATAAGTGACAGATCTTTTTGTATGGACACCCTAAGGATGTGTTCTGATCTTTAAAATCCAGTAGATTTCTCAGAAACACAGAACTGACCAATTTAGATCAATTTTCTCAGGTACATAGTGGACCCTCTAATGTTTAGATTCAGGGCTTCATTAATTTCCTCCAAGGTCTTGTATTTTAGTTTTTAAATACTGGGTCTATTACATTGCTTTCGTCTTCAGGGACTGCAGTTATATGCATGTTAAAACTTCTCTGCCTCTCTTTTACGCCTCGCCTTTCTCTCTAATCCTTTTTACTTCTTCCTTTCATCTTGGTTTTCTTTGGTAATGCCCATCCACAATATCTTTATTATATGTTCATTAAACTTATTCTGCCCTATAAACCTTTGTCCTTCTCTGTAAATTCTTTTTTCTGGGATTAGTCAATTCTCATTTTGTAACTCCCTGTTTTTTAATCCATTTTTGTCCCTAGTGTTTGAATTTCTAATTTGAAGTTTTAAAAATTATCTGAAAATGCTTTAAGAATATGAATTAGCTTGAAGTAATATGTTATATTTTTCCATTTTGATTTTGTGGTTTGTTTGGGGGGGCGGTAATTCTCCATTCTCATTTTGACTTCTTAGAGAAGCTTTGTATGGACGTTGCCTGCCATGTTCTGCTCATTAGAAATATTTTTTTCTTTTAATTTTGCTAAGCAAACAATACTACTTATGCATGTAGGCAGAAATGAAGGGTACCTTTTTATTTTGATGTAATAAAATACACTTTCCTTAATCAATGGCTCCTTGGGAAGGAAGAGAGTGGGTTCTGATTTTTTTTAATTCATGAAGTATTTTTTTCAAGTTCTATTGAGATATAATTGTTATGTAACACTGTGCAAGTTTAAGATGTACAATATACTAATTTGACATACTTATATGTTGCAAAATGATTACCACCACAGTGTCAGCTAACACCTCCAACCCTTGGGCACTGTTAGTGGGAATGTAAATTGGTGCAGACACTATGGAAAACAGAATGAAGGTTCATCAAAAAAATTAAAAATATAAGTACTATGTGATACATCGAGACCACTTCTGGGTAGATATCCAAAAGAAATGAAAACAGGATTTTGAAGAGACACCTGTACTCCTATGTTCATTGCAGCATTATTCCAAAAGCCACGATATGGAAACAACCTAAGTTTTCATCAACAGACAAATAAAGATGAAATATATTTAATGAATATTATTCAGTCATGAGAAACAAGTAAATCCATTTGCAACGTGAGGGCATTACGCTAAAGAAGTAAGTCATACTCTAAGACATATATAAGACAAATACTGTGTGATCTCACTTTAATAGAGAAGCTAAAGAGAGCCAAACTCATAGAAACAGAGACCAAAATGGTGGTGACCAGAGGCAGGGGATTGGGGTAGAAGGGAGACAGAGAGATGGTAATCAAAGGGTTCAGACTTCCAATTAAAAGACTAATAAGACCTGGAGATCTATTGTACAGCATGGTGACATCGTTTATTGTATATTGTACATTGTATAGCATTATAGTTAATAATACTGCATTGTATTATATTCTCAGAAGTTTCTAAGAGAATAAATCTTAAGTGTTCTCACTACCAGAATAAAGGGGTTCTGATTTCTCATTCCCTGGTTTCTGTAAGACTTTAATTCTTTCATATTTCACTTCCACCACTTTGCATCCAAGGAATACCCACTCTCTCCCTCTCCCCAAAAAAGCCACCCTTGTTCCTATGAACTTCATCTCTTCAAAGTCTCCATAAGTCAGTGTTCTGATCCATCAAGGTTCAGACCAGATATGAGAGGGTGTTTCTCTCTCTGAGGATGATTATATGTATTTCCCTCACTCCCCCCACCCCTACCTCTGGCTGCCACCATCCTCTCCTGTTTTTTTCCTAGCTCTCATATCTGGCTCTGCTGGTAGTTGATATATGAAAGTCCCATCAAACATATTACAAAGGCATTTGCAAATTTTTGTTTGTAAGAGATACTCATGCCTTTGGGATAGGTTATGGATGGTTTCATTTGCTCTTCTTATTGATGTGAATATTTTGGGAGGGACTTGTGGAGAAATTTAGATTATGTGGCTATCTAAATGAGAACACTGACAACAGAAATTGTAATTTCCTGTTTTTATCCCCAAATGATTAGCTAACACTTTTTCTGAAGACTCAATTCATTCCCCACTGATGTGAAATGACACATATATACTTGACTATTTCTGTTCTACCCATCTGTCTATTTTTATTCCAGTAGCCTAATCTTTTAATTATTTTAACTTTCACACATTCCACTATCAGAGAAATTCAAGTAACAATCTCTGGATCTTCTTTATATAACTTTCTCTGTTTATTTCTATGTGTGTATGGAAGATCATATTAAAGTTAGTGACACACCATTGATTTCTCTGTGTTTATTTGTCCATTTTGGGTGAGATTAAAGATTAGGGACACTTGACATATTTTTTTCTTTTAGAATACTGAATCTTCATATGTGAGAATATGCTACCTCCTGATGAATTAGTATCTTCTCTTATGATACTGCCTAAAGTTTTTATACTTTTCTTTCAAGAGATTTCTCCTTATGTGTATTGCTAGGCATATTAATGTGAATGTGTTAATATGATAACATATTCCTGGATATACTAGTGTTATTGTCTCATTATACTTAATAACTATTTTTACTTGTATATTGGAAAGTACTCAAGCTTTACATTTGAACTTACGACACACTGACTAATGGAGTCTCTCCGTTAATGCTAATGGGTTTCAACTTGTCTCTGGTTTCTCAGGAGGTAATAGTAAAAATGAGTAGCATTTACTGAGTGCTCACTCTTTGCTAACTACTGCAGAAGGGGCACCTTCCACACACTGTCCAATTTGATTCCATAACAAATTTGTGAAGTATGAGATACTAATAGCCTCAACAGAGAGATTAAACATTAAAGCTAGAGAATGTGAACAATCCATCTGCAATCACACACCTATTATATATCGAGGTCAATGTATAAGAGCCACAATTAATGATCATGATTCCTTCTCCTTTCCTATATGTATACTTCAATTTTCCCCCCATTCAACTGAAGTTTGGTGAAGTACAACATTATCCAACACAACTGACAGCATCGATCTTTTTCTGGTGTTTGTCTTAATGGGAATTCTTCTAATGTTACACCTGGAAGAATTTGAAGGCTGAGTTTCAATTATCTTTATAAAATGTTATGGAAATTTCCTTTTGATTTTTATTTTATTTAGAGCTCCTTCTCCAAGAACTGGAATTGAATTGGTTTTTAAACAATATCAAAAATTTTCTTTTCAATGAATTAAAATATTAAATAATATTATTAGATTTTCTAATGCTAATTCCCTACATGAAAAGAAAAGAAAAAAAAGCAAAGAAAAGAAAAGAAAAGAAAAGAAAAAGAAAAAGAAAAAGAAAAAGAAAAAGAAAAAGAAAAAGAAAAAGAAAAAGTACCTCACTGTTGTGCATGGTATGTGTGACCTTGGAAAATGCCTTCATCTCCAAGGGCCTATTTTACCCTTTTATGTAAAACAGGAATATTAATAGTATTGATCTCATATTGTCATTATAAGAATTATTAATTGATTTATTCAACAAATTTAATGAGTTTCTGTTTTGTGCCAGGCACAGTTACAAGTTCTGTTATTACATCAATTAGCACAATAGATAAAAGACATTATATATTAATAAGATAATATAAGAACTTAATAAAATACCTGGAACCATCTCTGCATTAGCCACTATAAATATTATAGTAATATTATGTTATATTAATATTATAGTTTTAATATACTACTAGAATAATTTGTCCATATTTTCTTTTTTTTTAGGATTTTATTTATTTATTCATGAGAGATAGATACAGAGAGAGAGAAGCAGTCTGCATGTAGGGAGCCTGATGTGGGACTTGATCCCAGGTCTCCAGGATCACATCACACCCTGGGCCAAAAGCAAGCACCAAACTGCTGAGCCACCCAGGCATCCCATGCCCGTATTTTCTCAAGATTCTGCATCTACAGCCATGAGATTTGTCAATAATACTGTTTCTGTGTTATGTTTAATGTTAGAATGCTAGAATGATGTCAGAATCATAAAAATGAATTGGAAAGCTTTTCTTTTCCTATTCTGCAGTATATTAAACATTATTTAAACTATCTTGGGGTGCCTGGGTGACTCAGTCAGTTAAGCACTGGACTCATGATTTCAGCTCAGGTCATGATCTTATGGTCACGGGATTGAGCCCTGCATCAGGCTCCATGCTGAGGATGGAGCCTGCTTAAGATTCTCCCCACCTTTGCCTGTCCTCCACCACTGCTCATGTGTGCAGATTCTCTCTCTCTCTCTAAATAAAAAAAGACAGAAAGAAACCATCCAACTCTAGATAGTAGAGCTTTGACACTAGAACCTTCTTAAAAATGTTGTTTTTCTAACTTTCTCAATTAGATGATTATTCCTTAATTCTACTGAGGCAATATATATTTTATTAAAAATCCATCTATTTCATTTAGATTTTAACACTTGATCAACATAGATCAGTACATGGGACTTGTTTGAACTTTCTAATATTTGCATATTGCTAAGCAGTGAAAGGTAGTATTCGAAAGGGTACAGGGGATCCCTGGGTGGCGCAGCGGTTTGGCGCCTGCCTTTGGCCTAGGGCGCGATCCTGGAGACCCGGGATCGAGTCCCACGTCGGGCTCCCGGTGCATGGAGCCTGCTTCTCCCTCTGCCTGTGTCTCTGCCTCTCTCTCTCTCTCTCTCTCTGACTATCATAAATAAATAAATAAATAAATAAATAAATAAATAAATAAATAAATAAATAAATAAAAAGGGTACAAAGAGGGCAAGTAGAGAAAGTAAAATGTTTTTCTATCTCCTCCCTCATCACCTCTGATGGGAGTTTTGAGACTGAGGAAATTAAATGAATCATTAGCAAGAGTAATCATATATTACTCACCATTTTAAACAGACTATCTCAAAAGTTCAAGTCAAATTATACTGTTGTAACACAAATATGGAAAGAAAACCAATGGAGCAAAAAGAGTGTGATTATATGGTATCCATGGCCACTCCTCAATCCTCTATGTGCCTTGATGTTTTGGGGTGGGAATTATAGTTGTGTGCTGCCTACAGGGTTATAGTAGCAACCCACTATACTATCTCTCATCTAGCTACTTACATATCTATATATCGTCTACTTACCCACCTACATGATCTGTCTACCTCATTTATCTATCGATAGATTGATTTTTCAGTGTCAATGTATGAATGCACTGAAAAAGTAACTTTTAAATCATCTATATCTTAGTGATTTTACCTCTTCTTTTTTTAAAGCATGTTCTTTTTGCATTTTTTTGCACTCAAAATCATGCATCTAATGAAAAAATCATAAAAGTCTAGTGAGACAACCTTGATAGCTCTAATCTTTCATTTTAAAGTTTCAAACATCCCATGTATATTTTAACCTTGGATTCTGTCTGTGGGCAGCAAGGACAACAGCCCTTTACTGTTTCCACAGTGAGCCTGGCCTTTCCCATGAGTTATCCCACAGAGAATGAACACTTACTCTGATAGTTGGGAGAGAAAACCTGTTTTGATAAATTCAGTTGTCTTTCACATGATTTTTTTTTTCTGAAATGAATGAAAATTTTTCACTAACTAAAATTCATTGAAACAGCCTCCAAATCTATTCCTAGGATGAAGAAATAATAATTACTTCATGAACTATTTTTAAATAAGAATGTCAAAATCTTCAGATTCCAGAAATATTTAAAAGGTACAGTATGACTTTTCCAGGCTTACTCAAAAGGGGACTAACTGTACTCAAAACAAAATACTACTTAAGAACCTTTTTATTACCAACAGACATTATCCTACTTAGGAATTTTTTTAAAAATCATAATACACACATTCAGTTTAGGTCATTTCACTTAAAAGTAACTATCTACGTTTGTCAACATGTTCAGTTAAATTCCTAGGAACAAAATAGAATTTCAGGTATTAAGGGCTGTTGTAGTATTAATTTCCAAAAATAATTAACTTATCCAAAAAAAATAACTAACTTATCCTACCTTAAGAGTTCATGGAAACACACTAGATTTTTTCAAACAAATAAATGTGAGGTTCTTGTCACAGAGACATATGAGCTTCCTGGCATATAAAGAATAAGAGGTGGAAGCTCCCACAAAGTTGACATAACATCTTTTATTAAAGCATATTCATTTAATATTATACAGGTGGAATGCCAGGGCAACTGGGACTATGAATGTATGTGCCTAAATACAGTTCACAGACTAGACCAAACTAAAAATGCCTAACAAAAAATAAAACATCAGTTTGCCTGAGTTTTGTTTGCGGGTAGGAAGGTTCCAGTGAGAAACAATAAAAAGGAAACGACAGCAGAGAAATAACTGGACATCTCCCCAAAGGGAGTGGGGGAGCCCCGCTGGGACAGCTGCCATAGGGGTGCCTGATGGCAGACTGGGTTTTGATGCAGGCTAAATCATGCACATAATACAGCCTTGTGCCCAGCATTCTCCCAGAAAAGCATGGTTTAGAAGGACAGAGTCAACATTTCCATCCATTGTCTTCCCTCACTGTCTAAAATTTGGTCAAAGTTACCAATACAACTAATCAAAATGAAGCCTCGTTTTCTTGTTCTTAATACTACTAAGTTCTGTTACTGGACACCTGGGTTGCTTTCCAGGTAATTCACACTTCCCTGGAAACCCCTAAAAGTGGTTCCCACATGCCTAATTGTGACTTTAAAATGGAGCTTCAAAGCATCTCTGTGCTCAGGCGATTCCTAAAATGAAATCAAGATCGTCTGCCCTACTTTTGCCTTCTGAGCCTACACCATCTGCCAGGATGTGTGGAGGTGTTGTTGGGCATAGGATCCAGGCTTTGCTCACCAGGATGGGTTAGCGACATGACACCTGAGCTTATGTGAGAGGCACCTATCTCAGTTTTGAACAGAAGGAAAAACATTGCCAGACAAGCCACATCAAAGAGAGGTGTGTAGAGGAGAGGAAGGCATGGGGTTGGGGCAGACAGATAAGGAGAAGCAAAGTATTTATGCATTCATCAGCTTTCGCCAGAAGACTAGACTGGAGAAGGGGCTCCCAGTAGGAGGGGAATATGATTGCACATGGGCTTTAGAAAGAGCACTTTGCCCCAGTGAGCTGGGCTGCAGGAGCCAAGGGGAAGACAGCTGGAAGCTTGGGTAGTATTTCAGTTGGAGAAATAAAGAGGACCTGACTAAGGGAGTCACAGAAAAGGAAGAGACAAGGGTACAGACTTGAGGACAATGGGCCTCCATCTTGAGCAAGTTGGCAGGACTGCAGAAAAAATTGTGACCTGCCAGTACAGGGCTGAATCCCAACTATGGTGGCTGCTGTGCTAAGAAACTAAATTCCCTTTGGGACTGAGGATTCTTTACCTCTCCTGAAGCTACACTCCCTGAGCAGAACTGTCTGCCCAGGGCTGCCCAGGTGCAGCTAATCAGCTCCATGGCTGGCTGATACTGGTATCGGGCCAGTCTTCTCACCCAGCTTGGGATGGTGACTCCAACATGTCACTCCAGCCTCCAGGATCCCTGCAGGGTGACCTGGGTCTTCCTAAGTCCTCAATACAGTCTGCCCCCTGCAGCCCGGCCCACTTCCTTCCCTTCACTGACAGGTGTCAGTCTCAGGAGCCACCCCACTAACCCTCCTGCACCCTTGACCCATAGACCTTGGCTCCTGGAGCCCCACCTGCAGCAGCATCAGTAAAAAGAAGGATGCTGGTTGTACTAAGACACCTCTGAGCACCAGAGAAGCACGGGGCCAAAGGCACAGCTTTGCAACAGGTACACACATCGGAACAGTTCTCCACAGATACACTAAGTGGATAGGTGAAGAAAACAAAATAACTTGTTCAATAATTTTGTGCTTCTAAAAAGCATGCTCTAAATTATCTCAAATTAATGATCATTCAAGGAAAGGTAAAAGCGAGTAATAAAGAAAGTTAATTAAAAGTTGGGTGCCGACAACACCATTAGAGGCCATGGCTTCTTTGTTACATAGAGCAGTGATTTTAATATGTCTTTTAGTCCTAGATATCAATGGCCTATTTTTAAAACTGTATACCAAAGTTATTGAAACATTTTTCTGCATATTATGCACAAAAAGAAAAAGAACCAACTCAATAGAAGGTAAAAATAATATTGAGCTAATTTCCTCCCTTATGAGATTTACCAAAAATCAGTTTTATGTAATTATTATTTTTATTAGTTTCTGGATCTTCTTACAAAAACAAGAATAAATGGAAGAGAGCAGGTAACATGATACAAAATATCTTTTCAAATTGGATTATCTTCATAGCCAACACAGATATGTAAGACTACATCTTGAACATTATAGGATTCTAATTATTAAAGAGATATAATTTGTTGATAAAATGAGGAAAACCCTCAGCTGCCCTCTGTTAATTTATATTATGGCATTTCCCTTAATTCAATTTTGTACATCTTGGGCTCCAACTTAACATAATTAATCTCATTTGGTGATAACTTTACCAGCCTTCCAATTACAAAAAAAAAAAAAAAATACAATAGCATCACCCTTTCCCTCAAGTCCATGTCCTCAATTGTATATATTGCATTTGAAAAGTTTTCATCTCTTACTTGTATCCTATTTAATGGTCTTATTATTTAACACATGTCTGACTTCAGAAGACTGTGATGTGTTAACATTATTAATGTGTCTTCTCTTAAACTCCTGCAGAGGTGACATATCTGTTCAGGTCAACCTTTAGAATGGTTACTTCGTGTCCCTTAAATCACACAGGTTTAAGATGCTTAGCCCTTTGTCATGCAATCCCATCCCCAAATGGATGCTTTATGTATATATGCACATACACACACATACACACACACACACGTATAATATATACACACACATACCGCCAGCTAGAGCCTCTCAATGGTACTCGACAATCCCCTCTATTAGTTATATTTCTCTTCTCTCCATTTATTTTTTCTTTCAGATTGAGACAACCAAGTCAGCAGAGGAGAACTGTATTGGACATGTGTCTATGCCTCATCGTTCCTGCTGTCTAATCCTAAACTCCCCTTATAATGGTAACTTTACTTCTGAGCAACAAATAGAGCCCCATACAAGCAGTGTCCTAGCCATCCAACTGGTGTGGTGTGGATGGGGACAGACCAAAGTCAGCTTGAAGTCAACTGTGAACAGTTAAACATTCCCATTTAAAATAATCCCACTTAATGACAAAGAAAAGAACTTCTGAAAGACATAGACAATGGCATCAACAGAATAAAAGGACAGCTCTCACAGAAGCTATTCATATCATATGACTCCCACCAGTTGTAAGGGAGGGAAGCTCATATCAATTACGTGCATTTTAGTCAAGGAAAACGCCCACTTACTCTCCAAGTAATAATGAGCCTCCAATCACGTATCAGGTTTCCTTCTCTTGGAAGTAATATCCTTTCCCACTAAGAAGGATGAATTTTGCCACTTCAGTCCTCCAAATATTTGCCCCTGATTAAATGAAAGGCTGAACCTGTCTCCGAAATTCAATCAAAAAGCACAGAAATCAAGAAAAACAGAAGGGTACTCTAACCCTCCAGCTTCACATGTGGCAGCTGTCACTCTTAAGTCACCAGGCAACAGTTCAGTTTTGTTAACCTCGGTCCCAAAGAGTGGACATTATTCCCCTAGATGCCCTTGGGTAAAAAGAGCAAAGGTAATTCAAGAAGACTCCACATTTAGGACAGCCTACATCTTCCCTCCTGGGAGAATCCTGAGTATTTACAACCTAAATGTCCCTCTCCAGGCTGGCATGGGGACCCATGGGATCATGCGGAGGTCTGCATATTCATGTGTGTGTGTGTGTGTGTGTGTATACACACACATATAAACAGGCTATTACATTATTTCTTCACAATCGTTAGAATTTATAAAAGCACCATTATGAACGGACACAGTATGGGGGTGCACCCTCTGAACATCCAACTGCTCCTTGAGGCAACGTGTTCCTAGTAACTCAGATTTCTCTCAGGCTTAGGTGTTTTTATGAAAAAAATCACAAATATTTTCACTTTATGTTAATTTTTTTAATTTAAAATTCAACTTAATGAACATGTATTATATGTTTCAGAGGCAGAATTTAGTGATTCATCAGTTACATACAATACCCAGTGCTCATTATCAACTTAGATTTATTTTTTTTAAGATTTATTTATTCATGAAAGACACAGAAAGAGAGGCAGAGACACAGGCAGAGGAAGAAGTAGGCTCCCCATGGGGAGCCCTGTGGAACTCGATCCCAGGACCCCGGGATCACGACCTGAGCCGAAGGCAGACACTCAACCACTGAGCCACCCAGGTGTCCCATCACCTTAGATTTAAACTTAGAACTTTTAATTATGTAATTCCCTTCATAAATAAAAATGCCGTATTTTAAATTATTTATTATTTTTTAATTCACAGCAATTGAAGAAAACACAGGCAATTCTTTTTTTTTTTTTTTAATTTGGACTTTATTTTTTTTAAGATTTTATTTATTCATGAGAGAGAGAAAGAGAGAGAGGCAGAGACACAAGCAGTGGGAGAAGCAGGCTCCATGCAGGGAGCCCGATGTGGGATTTGATCCTGGGGCTCCAGGATCACGCCCTGAGCCTAACACAGATGCTTAACCACTGAGCCACCCAGGGATCCCAACACAGGCAATTCAAATGGGATAAATCATTGTATATATCTCTAAAACCTCTAGACATTGCTTTCATTTGTCTGGGTATTTATCCTTCTATCTTTTTTTCCCAAGATAAATTAAAGAACAGAATTGAGATTATACTGTAATTCTGTGATGACATATCACAATTAGGATATTAAATAAACCTTCATTTCATAATTTTACTTAGGGTCCAATAGATATTTCTGAACTTAGCATTTCTCTATGCTTCTATGAAGATTCAGTTACATCATTTACCTATTTGCAGACAGTTTACCAGATGTGAAACCAGTAAGTTGAAGGAGATGCACATTTTAATAGACAAAAATCCCTTCCATGGATGAGTAACAACCTACACTCCACTGGCAGCACATAAACATACCTGTTTTGTTTCTGCATTACTATTCTTTCTGTTTTGCAAATGTCATATCCCTGACATGTGAGCTTGAATTTATTTGTTATTGGTGAGACTGAGCTTAATTTTTTCATTTATATTTGTGCTGTGAATCTTACATTCCTGTCTTTGTTCTTCTTTGGGGGTTTTGATCTCTTTTTATTGATGTGAAAAAGCTCTCAATATTTCAAAAACATTAATCTTTTGCTGAGGTATGTTTCCAGTATTTCCCTAGCCAAACAGTTTGTTTTTGGAACTGTTTATCATTTGTCTGTGTTTACTTTTTAGACCTATAAAGTTCTGAACATATTTGTAGCCACATCTACCATGTTTCAGAGAAATAAAGGGCTACAGTATGTGGAACAGGTAAAAGGTAGGCTGATAACGAATTACTGGATTTAACAACATGGAAATTACACTGACCTTGACAAGGTGACCTTACCAAGAGAAGTTTCCTCCAAAAGGGCTGGCACCTCTGTTCTCCTCTGGCCACTTTTACTTGTTCCTGGTCTCCGGAGGAGTGTGGTGTCCAGGGAAAATTGTGATCATAGAGCACAGATAATGCTTTCAAGGACAACTGTCATAAATGGAAAGAGAGGAATAGGGTGCTAGTCCATGGGAAATAGGGCCAAGAGTGTGGCTTTGAAAAATGTAAGAAAAAGCATGTCAGCATGCTGAAGATCCAGTAGAGATAGAGATTTTTAGGATGCAGGAGAGAAAGCACAAAGTCATACCCTTGGATAGCCGAGAAGATCTAAAAGCTGACCAGAGGAAGAGTCGGCCCAAGATAAGAGACTGACCACCCGTTTTAAGGTCATGATGGGCAGGAGGGTGCAGGACGGGGCACAGAGAGGTGGAGACAGTGAAGGAGCTCTCCAGCCGCTCAGACCTTTCCAGTGAAATAGGAGACATTTCTCAGTTGAGAGTGACCTCCAGGAGGGAGGAGGGGAAGGCTTGGAATAATTCTCTGAAGCAGTTACCTTCAGGGAAGTGTAAGGGAGGGTGTAGGCCCGAGTCCCTCTGCAGCAGGATGCTACAACCCTTCCTTACTCAAAGTACTTCCTGCACATGACTTGTTTAGGTCCATCGTACAGAGACATAATCACATGATTTCCTTTGTAAGTTGTGCACAACAAATGTTGTTACAGAGTCTGTTCCTTTAAAAACTTGGTAATTTTGTAGACTTGCAAACTGGATTATTTCTTCCTAGCACATCTTCTAATTGGGGGTGTTACTGGCTCATAAATTAACCTTGAAAGCAGTATATTTATATTTTAACTGTTCACTTGGAAGACGTCCCCAAGCGTGATTAACTGGCATGTTTTCAATTCAGTGGCATCTATGTGGACTACAAGTTCAGGCGATCATAATTGATTTAAAGTCAGGTTTTGTCAAGTGGAAGAATGTTTCATACATGAACAGATGGATGAAAAGTGGATACTGATGCCTTATAGGAACATTGTTCAGCTTCAAAGAACCTGGGTTTCCTCACGAACAACACAATCTGCCCTACCAATGCTTTAACTATCAATGAGTTCTCCGTAAAACTACCTGTAAATTGTCCAGATACATACTAATGGCAATTAGTTATTATTAGCTAAGAGTGAGGACGCTTCTGATCAGTACGGCTTAACAGAGTAAAAGACAACTGAATGGCACCTTGCATATTGATCAGGATTCTAAGTGGAAAAGATGAAGCAGGAGGGCCCTCACAGGAGGGAGAGAAGGGGTAGGAAGCGTGTTCTTGGTGTTGGCTCAGGAGGTGGCAGGCAGAGCCAGCAGAAAGAGCAGCATCTGAAGAACCTGCTAGCTGCCGCCTTCTGGTACCTTCCACCTGGCAACTCCATCCTGGACCGCCTCCCTGGGCTCACATGAACAGCAGTCTAGAACATCCCTACTATCAAGGAGCTTTCAAACCGCATTACCTTAAGTGGAAGATCCTATTACATTTTTGCATGACATTCATGAAATGTTTTCAGTATTCTAAATAATAACTTAAAACAAAAGGCAATTGGTCTTTCTAAGATGGAAGGCTATCTTTCTTGAAATGTATTACAGCTCTCAATCACGGAAACGCTGGAGTGTTCTCTGAGGAACGGCCTAGGTTATATATTCTTCAATCACAGCCTTCCAGCATGTCAGTACTTTTAAAAATTTCACGTCTTATGCCATTTCTAAATTAGAGGAAGAAATATACGTATTGACAGGCTAAGAGCCATACTAATTCAAGTTAAGTCATGACTCTGAACTTCATTTAAAATTAGCTTCCATTAAAAAAAAAAAAGCTTCTTACAGTAATTGTACCATTTTAGAAATAAACAAGTTGAATCTTACTGATGGAATAGAGTCACTGAACTGTGAGATTGTAGCTAAAATCGTGAACCATGAAGTATGAGCCAATCCAGTATACCTGAGACATCAGGTTTTATCAATCTTGTCACTCTCTCAAATGTACCCCTTTATAAAAGTTGTACTTTTGTCCTGAATGTCCTCATGCTGAAGTTGGACCTCTGAAAGTATCAACACGTGGCCCATCTTCATCAACTAAGTGTATAATGTAATAACCTCCTTGAGATGGCAAGGATGTTACCAAGAACCCATCCTAAATCTTGTCGTGGTTTCTGCTACATTTTAATCATCCAAACCCTGACAATGATAGAATGTTTTTTTTTAGACATGAATCTACAAAATAAAAGATAAATATTTAATTCCATGAGCTCACATAATTATGAAATTAAGCAGCATCTTTCGTATTACATAAACAACCCCCTAAGATAGCAAATTAAAATGAAAAGCAACTGTCCCCTTGAAGGAGAGGGCAGACTGCTACTGAGTCCTGTGTGTAGCTGTGGTCCTACAGAGAGCTTAGTGTGTCCCCAAAACACCCAAACCATCATATAGGACCAGCTATCCCTACGGTTTATTCTAACATGTCATCAGGAAAAAATAAACGTACTTTTGGAAAGACATGTACCAGGGATTCTCCCTTTAAAATAACATTATCAGGGCAGCCCTGGTGGCTCAGCAGTTTAGCGCTGCCTTCAGCCCAGGGTCTGATCCTAGAGTCCCGAGATCGAGTCCCACGTCGGGCTCCCTGCATGGAGCCTGCTTCTCCCCCCTCTGCCTGTCTCTGCCTCTCTCTCTCTCTCTCTCTCTCTCTCATAAATCAATAAAATTTAAAAAATAAAATAAAATAAAATAAATAAAATAAAATAAAAAATAAAATAATAAAATAAAATAAAATAAAATAAAATAAAATAAAATAAAATAAAATAAAATAAAATAAAATAACATTATCAGGGCAGCCCGGGTGGCTCAGCGGTTTAGCACACCCTGGAGTCCCAGGATTGGGTCCCGCATCAGGCTCCCTGCATGGAGCCTGCTTCTTCCTCTGCCTCTCTCTCTCTCTCTCTCTCTCTCTCTCTCAAATAAATAAAATATTTTTTAAAAATAAAAAATAAAATAAAATAAATAACATAATCAGAGTAGATTATGTTTAATAATTGTACAAACAGAGGGGCCTCTGTTTTGTGAAGATCAGATCAGCCTTACCATAAAATATCAGGTAACGAAACAAGAGTGCCATACCAAACATTTCCACTTCTTTAAAACAGTCCAATAAATATTTAAACAACAAAGACGTACCATTCATTCAACAAATATTTGAGTGCCTGGCATGTTCAAGTGCACTCTGCAATTATTAAGATTATATATACACACTCATATAGGTATAAACATATATACAGAAAGGTGCACATGACAAAAACTAAAGGGCAAAGGGAAGAATAGCAGTTTATTTACATGGATTCCTATTTCCTTGATGCCACTCAAACTGTACACACTGTCTAGGAGCCGCGCTACTATTAATCATATGTTTGAAGGTTTCTACTCAGGGGGACACAGGATCTTTGTTAATCATTCTGTATTATCAGTCAAGTAGGCTTGCAGGGGTCCAACTGTTCAGAGGTGAGCACACCCACAAGACAGCCCCCCTCATGGGCAGGTGAGAGACAAGAACTGCTCACAGGCTGCCAATTCTCCGTGGGTCACTCCTGCCCAGGCGGAGAGGGGCAGGTCCTGGGCTTGCTACACGCATCAAGCCAATGCCTAAAGTCACCGAAATACCACACCGCCACATCACACCATGACACCAGCCAGCGTTTCAGTTTCATTCACTTGGTTGATCACTCACGAAAATTCCTTCCGGTTCTTTTTAATCTCCCAGGCGCCTTGTAGGGTACAAAGCTGACTAAAGCAAACTGAATGCCCTGAAATTAACATCAGGGTCCATTCACAAAAAGCAACCACTGCTTTCCAGCGTATATGCATAGAGGGACTATGGGACTAGGACAGATGGGACTAAACGTTTTGGTGCTTTATCGACATCACAGGATGTTGAGAGAAGACCAAAAACACAGTAATCATGACAGGTTCTGTCCATGTGTGGGTCAGTTAGCTCCACAAAGAAACTGGATTCAGTTCTGCAGACCGCATCCATAGTTCTGATTAGGTCTCAAACAACTGTAGGCAAAGGCATTTTATCTAAAAACACAAAAACTGTAAACTGAAGATAAGATTGGCTATTTATTTATTTATTTATTTATTTTACATTTCCTAAGCAATGTTTTAGTACTTTACCCAAACCAGAACCCCAAACCCGAACTCCTAAACCCGAACCTGAAACCAATCCTTCCCATTTCAGGCTCAGGTGGTAACAGCTGCTGGCTGTGGCTGCCCCCGGTACTTCACCATGCTGGTTGGTTTCTCTTACACTTGCCTAGATGGGCAAACACCACCTTCACTGACAGCTTCTCAGTCACCCCAGGTGGGTGTGCCATCTGTTTCCTACAGAGCCTGCGGTTGGCACAGTCAACATTTACAACCCACCAGCCACTTCCCAATGCACTGAGAGGACAGTCAGCTTCTACCCGTGGGGACCTGCAGGATCTGCCCTGCCTGTACCTCCCACCTCACTCGGAAGGCCTCCCTATCCAGAGTCAGAGCCCTTTGACAGGACGCCACCATAGTCCGAATGCCCAGGTTCTTTGGTATCTTCTCTGCCTGGAATGATTTCTTCCAAAGTTCTACCCCAACCAAACTCTTAATGAATCTGGCTCCTTTTCATCCTTTGGGTTTCAGCTTCCATTTTGTCTCTTCAAGGAGGTCACCACCCAGGACCCTTCCATGTCCCTATCATAGCACTGTGGTAACATTGTTCACATCAAGTATGGTCAATGTTTTCCTCTTCCCTTTATTTATTTATTTTCTTCTAAGTATCATCTGTCTTCTTACAGGGTTGTGAGGACCATGGAGATAACGAAGTCTGACCTTTTCCCCTATAATATGAAAGCCTCAAGCCACTGAAGTAAGGTAGCATTTCCTGTCACCCCCCAGAACATAAGTGAAGAGTAAGTAGATTTCTTTAAAGAGTCCACGATTCTTTGGCAGGGGTGGGGAGGCAGGATCCAGACCACAAGAACTGTTGATGCTAGGAAAGTGTAGGACCATGGACACAGAGCCTGCCTACTACTGAGGCAGGCCCAGTACAGCAGAGGACTCCTCTCCTCTGACCCTGTTATCAGGCTTGCAAGCACTGAGTAATAAGTAATCATGTGGTGTGGAAGTGGGGGGTAAGAATGAAAAGTGAAACCCTCCTGGGATACCAAACACACAGGAAAAGCCTAAAGCTGAGGGTAGAGCAAGACTAGTGGAAAAAGTCCTCCACGAAATCAGAACACAGCTGAAACACAAGGTAAAGAATTAAAACCCATGGTGCAGTGAAGTCACAAGACAAAACCCAAGCCCAGCACAACTCCTGACAAGAATGAGCTGACCCTCCACACTAATGGCCTGGACAAAGGAGTGGCCTGCCCATTTCTAGACAGAAGTTCTAACCATCTCCATCTCTACTATCCTTAGAAAGTCTGACATTAACAAATATTATGAGACACACAAAAATCCAAGGGAAAATGCATAAACAAGAGACAAAGAAAGCCAAAAATACAATTACATACATGATCCAGAAAAGGAATGTAAAATAGCTACAATTCATATATTAAATACTGGACAAGACAGGCAATGCATGTGAACATACAGAAGATCTCAGCCCTGTGAGAGGTGTCATAAGAAAAAGTAAAATAGAATCCTGGAAATAAAAATAAGAAGACAGAGATGAAGGAAACCTTAGATAGATGGAGTCATCAATAGATTCACCACAGCTTAGGTAGGTGTTCGTGAAACTGAAGACAGGTTGTCAGAAATTAACCAAACGTGGATACAAGGAGAAAGATGGGGACAAAATAGAATTGTGCATCTCAGGACTGTGAAACAACAGCAGACATTCACTAACACGTATGTGGCAAGAATCCCAAAGAAGAGAGAATGCGAAATAAGAAACAATGGTTGAAAATCTCTCCACAACTAATTCAAGATATCAAGCCACAGATCCAAGGACCTCAGCACAAATACAAAAGAAAAAAAAAATCTTGACATATTATTTTCAAACTGCTGAAATCCAAAAACAAAGAGAAAATCCTGAAAGCCTCCAGGCAAAGTGAAAATACATTACAAAGGAAGGAACAAAGAGAGGAATAACAGCCAACTCCTCCTTAGAAACTATGTAAGACAGAAAACAATGGATTGATATTTTAAAATGTAGAAAGAAAAAAACTGTCACACCAGTATCTATATTCAGAGAAGAGGTCTCTAAAAGTAAAAAAGAGATAAAGACTTTTAATCAAACAATTAAAATTTAGAAGTTTCATTACCTACAGATCTACACTACAGAGACTTGGGTTCACATGAAGAAAGGAAAATCTCCATAAACTATTAAAATAAAGGTAAATTAGAGAGGGTGACAAACCATGAGAGACTCCTAACTCTGGGAAACAAATAAAGGCTTGCAGAAGGGGAGGTGGGTAGGGAGATGGGGTAACTGAGTGATGGGCACTAGGGAGGGCACTTGATGGGAGGAGCACTGGGTGTTATACTATATGTTGGCAAATTGCATTTAAATTAAAAAATAATAAAATAAAAGTCAATGTAACTTAAAAATTCTAAAATATAATATCAAGGAAAAATAGCAACAAACAGAATTTGTAGCTAAAAATAAGATAAATAAGAATAATAGCACATAAAATGGGAGAGAGGTTGGCAATATACTGTCATAGACACCTTAATGTTTGTGAAGTGGTATAATATTTAAAGGTAAACTGTAATTAAGGACATCCACTAAAAATTATAAGAGATAAATAAAGCCAATGTAGGATAAAAAAAACAGAATAAAAAATACCCAAGCATAAAAGTAGGCAGATAAAGATTTTTAACTGCAAAAGAACAGATGGAACAAATAGTAAATGACTTGCAAGACTATAGTCCTTAATCTAACTTTATCAATAATTATGTAAAAGGTAAAGAGTTAAACATACCAATTAAATGATACACAGTCATACTGGATAAAAAAAGTAATAACCAATATCCTCTGTCTATAAAAAAACCAATTTAAAAGACACAGGCACGGGATCCCTGGGTGGCGCAGTGGTTTGGCGCCTGCCTTTGGCCCGGGGCGCGATCCTGGAGACCTGGGATCGAATCCCACGTCGGGCTCCCGGTGCATGGAGCCTGCTTCTCCCTCTGCCTGTGTCTCTGCCTCTCTCTCTCTCTGTGACTATCATAAATAAATAAAAATTTTAAAAAAATTTTTTAAATAAAAATAAAAAAAATAAAAGACACAGGCAGACAAAGTGAGAAAAAGGGAAAAAGAGATACTATATGAACCTTAAGTAGAAAAATCTAGAGTGGCTGCATATTGTCAAACATGTCTAATTCACAATAAGGAATTACCAAGAATGGAGAAGGACATTACATAATAATAATGGATTAATTCATGAAGAAGGCATAAGAAACTATAATATGTACTTAGCTTCACAGCTTCAAAATACATGAAGCAAAAATGATTTACCTTAATCAAAGTAGATGAACCCAAAACCCAAAATGTAGTTGAAAACTTTAACATTTTCCTCTTAATAATTCATGTAAGTAGAGAGAATATCAGTAATAAGGAAAAGACCTAAAAACTAATCAACGCATGCTAATATTTTAAGGATGTTCCATTTAGCAAAGGTGGAATATACATTCTTTTCAATAACTCAGGGAGTATCATCAAAATAGAACATGTTCTGATCTATAAAACATACCTCAAAAACGTGAATGAATCTAAATCATATAAAGTATGTAAATTATGTTCTCTGGCCATAAAAGCACTAAATGTAAAGTCAATAACAAAGATGTAGAAGAAATGGAAATATGGAAAATAATTATGTAACTTATAAAAATTATTCAGAGATAATGAGAGAGAAATGTGACACTGACAAATGGAAAACCTGCTGAAAAAAATGCCATATTCCCTCTCTCTCTCTCTCACACACACACACACATACACACAAACGTTTTTTTCTTATAAAAATTTAAGTAAACTCTACCCTCAATGTGGGGCTCAAACTCACAACCCCAAGATCAAGAATCACATCCTCTACCAATTGAGCCAGCCAGGTGTCCCCATACCATGTTTATTATTATGAGCATAACTGGCAAATATCTGAGGACTAAATCACATTTACTGCCTCAAATTATTTTTGGTTCTTGGTAATGCAACATGTCAATGTGCTTAATTGATTCCAAACAAAATGCTGATGATATAATTGTCTAAGAGAATAACTTTAATTAGTAACTGACTCAATGGTGTATTTAGGCCATGTGTATTTTAAAGGTAGTTGCTTTGAAATGTGAAATGAAGTTGCTCTATATTATGGAAGCCAAAATATAACTAACCACAGCTGACCTCCTTGCAGAAAATCACTTCCTCCTTGATACTATATAATAAGGCTGAGATGGCCAATTACTTTTAAAAAAATAAAATAAAAAGGAAAGAAAGAAAGAGAAAAAAAGTGCTGTATTGCCATGTAAACATGTTAGATCACATCTGCTTTGTGCTTTCAGGACAAGTCATGAAAATATGCAGTCTATAAAGATGGATAAAAATGTTGAAAAGCAGCAAAACAAAAATTAAAAAGTAAGACACTGAGAGGCATGCAGAAACCCAAAGTGAGCCATCAGAGAGAAAATAACACACCAAAGGATCTCTACACTAAACTGCAGTCAGCAGCCACATCCTTGTCACATTCAATGAAATTCTAGAGGTGCATAGATTAACGTCAGCACAAGACACTAACACCACAAACTATTGTGTTATTTATATGATTCTCCAAGGTCCAGCCAAAGCTACGAGATGAAAAGATTAAGAGACACAACTATGAAAAAGTAGAGGAAGATTATCTTTGTTTATAGAAGACCAACAAATTAACTGAACAAGTATTAAAACCAGTAGCATTATATTGACCAATCATTTATAGATAGATAGATAGATGATATAAATCACAATACAGAAAATTTGAGTAAAACTTCCTCATGTAAATTTCAGTAAGATGTATTTGGAAGGACACAAAATATAAATATTCAGGAAGTATAGACAGAAGTCTGTGGAGCCTTACCTAGGGTGAGAATAAAACTGAACGAATTAAATAAAAGCTACATTGTGGGGGTGCCTGGGTGGCTCAGTTGTGAGTTCAAGTCCTGCATTCAGCTCCACACTAGGCATAGAGCCTACTTAAGAAAAAAAAAAATCCACATTGTGTTCTGATGTAAGAAAAGTTATTATTGTGAATCTGTTATTATTCCCAAATTAATAGGCAGATGTTATGTGGTGTCATTAAAACTTACAAAGGAATTTAGGAAAAAATATTCCTCAAGTGATTCAGGGAGAATAAACTGTAATGAACAGGAAAAGAAATACATATGAATATGGATTAAGCATTTGAATTGTCAAACGTCAAATAGGAAAAATGAAACTAACATCAAAGCTTAAAATATGTACACATTCTTTCTCCTAGAAATAGTACTTAGAGGATTTTATCGTATGAGACGATGTGTCAGGGTTACGACAGCAAAACAACCGGCCCATCCAGATGATCCACAGCAAGGGAAAGCAGAAGCCATGACACACGGGATGAGACAGTATGCAGCCACTGCTGTTAAAAGAATATCCTTGAGATTATCATCTATTATAAACAGAATTTAAGACTAGAAGAATTCTATGATCACGTTTTTGTATACGTGTAAAAAGTGAGCGTGCGCACAAATTAAGTATGAAGCAGAAGCTCAGGATCGCGGTCTCAAAAGTTAGTAACAGTTATGAATGGGTGGTTGGCTAATTGGTCCTTTTAGTTTTTTTAATCTCTCCCTTTTGGTTGGGTTCTAATTTCTCCCCATATCACAGGGCACCTGGGTGACTGGCTCAATTAAGCATCCAGCTCTTGGTTTCAGCTCAGGTCATGATCTTCAGGATTGTCGGATGGAGCCCTGCGTTGGGCTCCATGCTGAGACAATTCTCCCTCTCCCTCTGTCTCTCCCCGCCCCGCCTCGCTCACACGCTCACACACACACACACAAGCACTCTCTCTCTCTCAAATAAATAATTTTTTCAGTATACATTACTCTTGTAATCAAGAAATAAATTAATGCCACTTGTTAAAATTCCCAGGAAATGCAGATTAAGCCATGAGAACAACCATTCGCTTGGGGCTGTCCTACTTGCATAGGGGAAACCAAGAAGATGGTGCATTTGCACCCCGTACTGCCTTTACCTGGTGGGGACAACATGGCATATTCAACACTTTTCTGCCTTTACGTGGTGGGGACAAGATGGCATATTTAAATGCTGTAGGCCGACTCAGCTCTGGCACTTAATTACAAGGCCGTTTAAAATTTATGTAACCTTTCCTGGACATGAAATATCCAGGCATTCTTTTGAAGGTGTTATTTATTTAAGCAGTCAGTTTAGCATTTGGTTTCAAATGAATTTGTTTGAGAGATGAGGAGTTTAAATGTCTGGCCTCAAGTCACAAAGTAATAAGAGTTTCTGCAACAGAGTCTGAATTCATGGCTCCTGGGTCTTTGATTTTTATGCTAACGTCTAGATTTGGCAGATAAATTGGAGGTTTTTAGTTCAGTAAGAAGATATAAATTCAGGCAAATAGCTTTCCACCTACTGTCCTGTTAACCTCTTCTTTTTTCAATTAACAGTCTTTTGTTATCGCTGTTTCCCAGAAGAGGCAAATTTTATAACAGCAAAAACAGAAAAATAATACTGCATAAAATTTGAAAAGCAATTGCAAAATCGTGCTTGCAGGGGCCATATGAATGAATATATTTGATCTATCATTTGGTAGTCAAATTGGTATGAAATCTGGTAAAATTACTTAAGAATGCTTTCCTTCTCCTATGGAGCATCTTTCCTCTAGATATGCCCTGACCTAGCAAGGGTCCACTGTCTCCCTGTCCTCAGAGCCTCGAAAAGAGTTGCTCATTTAGATCTTCATACACCATTTCCTCTAAATCTCTCATGTCCTTTCTAATTTCTAATCTCTCATGTCCCTTCTTCTAATTGGGGTGTCATCCTACCCCCTCAAAAGTTGATCCCACCCCAGTACACTTTTCAAAAGGCTGTTGATGGATTTGTTTGTATTTAAGTTCAGGCCTATTTCTGATCAAACCGAGATGCTATTTCAATCATAATCCTCACAATCCCAACCACCACACCCAGACCGCTCATGGATATTTTCATAATATTTCTAGAAAATGAGAAGTTCATCCACCTGTTCATTTTATGGAATTATGGTTTACAAGCAGTAGTGTGGGTTTTTTTTTAATATTCTCATACAGAAGCAATATTCTCCTAATCCATGTTCATTCTTACCTGGATTCTCTATTGGCAATTAGCATTGTCATTTCACCACTGTAATATCAAGACAAAGTCTTAGAAATACCACTTCCCATATGCTGAAGAAAACATCACTGAAGAGATACCCACAGGGTAATGATTTATTTAATCATTAGCTCTCTGAGTGGTTAAAGAGAAATGAATAAGACAGTTGTCTCCATGAGTTTTTAATCTAATAGGATGTTAACGATGAACTGTTCTTTTAGAAAGTCAACATATTTTTATTAGAAAGAGCCTATAAGTGATTTCTTTCTTCTGCAGTGGAGACAAAGCTCATTTTATCAGGAAACACTGCTGAATCGCAGAATTCTTTAGTAAGGGCAGAAATCTAAGGATCCAAGGCTCAATCAACTCACACCCAGTCCTTTGAAAAAGAGTTAGTCGGAAATTCATTTACACGCAAAATGGTTCACCCAACTGTGGCAACATGAGGACCTCTCTCCATGGCAATCGATGGCATGACAAACCAAACTTTTCTGGACACTTGGTGACGCTGGGAAATGGTGATTACCAGGAAGTGTAGGTGAGAGCCTGGGCAAAAATAAAATCCAGCTGACAGACACTTCAGAACAGATCCACAGTTTTTCCTGGAAAGTGTTTTTGTTTTGTTTTGTTTTGTTGTTTTGTTTTATGAGGCAATGTAGCTCAGTAGTTGAGAGCACAAGCTCAAAGTCAACATCTAGGTTAGCAGCTGGTGCTACCACCAAATAGCTGGTCTTTGAGCAACTTAACTTCTGCTCCCTCTGCCTGAGTATCCTCATCTCCAAACCAGTCCCTGTCTGGTGGCTGTGGAAAGTCATGGAGTGAAGATGCTCCCCTGGAACAGGTGGGCAAAGACCCAGCACTCTGCAGGTGTCACCCGTCTTTATTAGTATTCCTTAAACATGGTTGGCCCTGATTCAACTCCATATGATGTGGACTCTATTATGTATGTCTTTACCAGGGAAACAGGATTAAGAGAAACTCTGATTGTTCAAGTTAAATTCATCAGCCTCCTTAAATGATGGGTTCCAGCGGTTAAACAGCAACTTTCCCCACCACTGGTGTTTACCCTGTGCAAAGAGAGGTAGTAGTACAGTGGTGGGGGCCACAGGCTCCAGCACCTGGATAGATGGGCTGCCATTCAGGCTCTGCTACACTCTGGCCATGACCTCAGCGAGTGGTAATAACTCCATGCCCCAGTTTCACCTCTAAAAAGGTACCATAACCTTTCTCACTAGAGCTAAAGATGACAACATAACCTTTCTCATTAGAGCTGCTGAACTGAGTAAATAAGTCAGTGGGTGTGAGGGATTTAGGATGCACTGGGCTTGTAGAAAATGCTCTGTAAAGATTAGTTGCTATATACAAACAAGTCTAAGATTATATTAAGAAAAATAAAAATAATCTCATACAGGATACCACATGAAGCTACATCTGGGGAAAAAAAAAACTGAAAGGCATAGCTTGACAACTTTACTCAGAAAAAAGTAAAATCAGGCTAAAATGAATATTAAAAGCAGTCACAACCATACATTTTCTAATACCACTAACAATAGAAAATTTCATCTTAAAATGTTCTATTACAATTCATTATACATAACAAGGGTTCCTAGTTCACAGGGGTGGAAATGTTATTTTTATTTTTTTTTATTTTTTTTATTTTTTTATTTTTGGAAATGTTATTTTTAAAGGGCAGAAACATCTTTTGGGGGCAGTTTGCAAAGGTAAAGTATAGATGGTTCATTGTGAGATTTTCTGCAGAGGTATTGGTGAAGACTGCCCAGGAGCCCACAGCCTCCTCAGCCAGTATCGGGCCGCCCCTCGGATAAACATGAGAGAGAAGCCATGCTGATGTGATGCTCCCTCTCCCCAAAGAGACTCCATGGGAAGGGCCAGAAGGCAGCCAGGCCCATCACACCCACTCCGAGCTAAGGGGAAGAGAATTGCTTCTACACTAATCTGGGATTGATACACATCTGTGGATCAATATCTATACACGCACATGCATAAAAGCTCATGAAGCTGTTAAACTGTCATCCTGGTGTTCATGTGCTTGGCAGCACGTAAGTTACACCTCAATTAAAAAAAAGTGCTAATAGAAAAGGGATCAATGTAGCTTCCAGGAGAAAGGAAGCTGATGGCCTGGAGAAAGTGACTTCCTCTGCACAATGAAACAGCTGGCTTCTAAGACTCTTTACTGTGGAGCTGACTGGCTGGAAGCAGCATCTCTGCGGGAGTGTGAGAGAAGAAGACCCGGCAGGTAGCACTCCAAGGTGCCCGACTGGAGCAGCTGGTGCCAGCGGATGGCATGTCAAGTGAAGCCTACACTGGGAAAGTGGCTCTTGGGGGAAAGATTGGAAATTCAACCCGGGGATATTTCTTAGACGTCTGAAGCGAGATGCAGGACTCTAGATGTAATTAGTACTGTCAACTCGATATCCCATCGAGTTCTTACACCCAACACCTCCTGTTCACGCCATCTCATCTGGTCATTTGGATATGGCCACTCGGACCCACGTAGGTCCAGTGCAGTCAGCAGCTTCTCTGATTGCTTATCAATCACGACAGAGCAGCTCGGTGGCCCTGGGATCAGTGCCCCCGCCCAAGTGAGTCGGCCTCCTAGAGGAAGGCATGCCTTAGTGACTCAAGCTGGCCCTCCCAACAGCTTGCCTTATGCAGGGAAAGACAGACAGGAGCAACAAAATACGGGGGCATGGTCAGGAAGTAATTAGGACCGTGCAGAAAAACAAAACGAAATTAAGAGAGACTTCATAGAACCTCCTAAAAAAAAACTGTCCAAACATGTCATTTCTCTCATTACAATCTCCAATGGCTTCCCTATGGCTACCAAATAAAATACGAGTTCATTTTCGTGTCATCTAAGATACAGCAAAGTAGAGCAGCCAAAAGGCAGCACCCAGGAACCTCCTCCGCAACCCCATTCTGTGTTCATCTGTGGCTTTGCTCCTGCTGTTATTCCCTGCATTAGTCCCTTCTTCTCATAACCCCGTCTTGCCTTTGGAAGCACTGTGTCCACAGAACAGCTTGAGTCCTCCAACCTAATCCAGCCCCTTCCTCCTTCAAATCCCCATAAACTGGGGATTGGGGTGTAAAGAACTTTCCTTCATCTACCATGCTAAAATAGAGATATTTATATGCTTAGCTCATTTCCTTTCCACGCTGTGCTGCTTCGTGCTGCATGGTGCTCCCAGCACCCGGCCACCGGTGTGATGGATGGAGTGCAAGAGCGCAGCTTCACGTTGAAATGCCAGAGCTCTGGACCCAGACTCCGATGCAGCTCTTGGTCTATATTTGGGACCCGTCAATAAAGAGCTGTGCTTACTGGAAATGTTACACGACCTTTTTTGGGCTTCAGTCTCCTCCACTGTAAAATGGGCGGGGTGGGGGGGGTGTAGTAACAAATACTTCCCAGGATGAAGGCACGCACAAGGGTGCTCACCTCACTATACGCACCACGGAGTGATCACGTTCTCCTGGCCGTCCTCACTACAGTGCAGAGCACACTGAACAAATCCACACAGAAGGGGAGCATGGTACCAGCAGGGATGTGATCACACAGAGGGACAGTATTAGGAGGCATGTGATCACAGCATCCGGATTTAAAAGCATTTTGGCAGTCTATATCATAGGGGAAAACCAAAAAGTGGCATGTAGTAGACATGAATATAAAAACTGGGTTTCAAAAGCTAAATTATAGAAGCATGTTTATTCAATTTTGTTTTTTATTAAAACACACTGCTTTTATAAACTCTAAGGTAAATACCAGTCAGCCCAAAAGAAAATTGGGTTTTAATCGCAAATTCACAGACATCCCAACCCTGTCTGGCTATCACGAAGCCTGGAGCTGCAAATTTCCCCTCTGACAGCTTCTACAACCCCCTCTCCTCCCAGATCGACTGCCTACTGCTGGTCAGGTCCCCATCAGCCCCTGTCCCCCCATCACCTGGACAGTCCCTCAGCTCGTTCCACGCACCTGGTGAGCAGGGCCACAGGTACAGAAACATCTATTTAAAATTCTTTTCCAATCCACCCCACACATGGGATTCAAACAGAGAATGCTGAAATGAATAGACAATTGCCATCTACACCACAATTGCCCGCCTGATGTTAAAAACTCCAATAAGAGGAAAGCAAATGTTAAAAACACACTGAATTATATTCACCAATTTCACGATTCAAAAGGCATTTCATAACTTTTTAGGTATTCTTGGTAAAAACTGCCGTCCCCGTTACTATCATAGTCATACGCTGTCATTAAGACAGAATGTCAAATAATTTGATTACTTTTTGTAGCTATGTTTGACGATCTGCACTTTTTTTAATATTGAGGGAAAATATTTCCTACGAAAGATAGGAAGTGCCAAATACATTAGTTATTAACTTCAGCAAATGTGACTCAAACTGGAGTACAGGGCATGCCACTTAATCGAGAAATTAAAACTTGGCGACTGAGTTGGTGTTATCAATCAGTAGCTAAAAATCACAATTTGGGGGTGACATGTTTGTTACTTTTATCTGCCAGTACTTTTTAAACATTTCCATTAATTAGCCTGAGAGATTCATGATTTTCTTCCAAGTGTTACTCAACTGCTACTTGAAAATAATAACGTTAGATGCGCTAAGATGCACTGTTTGGTTCTTAGGCTGCTGGTAATTAAAACACATTAGCCCTAATCGAATATGCAGGCGGCATCTTGTAGACAGTCCCACGCTGCTCCATGTATGAGTCAATGTGCTCTATTTACAAGAGAAGCCGTGAATAGCAACAAACCACCATCAGATGCGCAGAAGCCGTAACCGGCCAAGAGTGAAAGCATCTTTATCCAACTCTCCATCCTTACTTCCCATTCACAGTCCAAATCTTATATAAGCCAGTGACCTCGCCCTTCACTGCCTTTCCTTCTCCAGGAGATTCTGACAATGCTCCAAATAGCGATGTTGATTTAGGTGCTTCCATATCATAGATGCTAAAATATGAGCCCTTCATAGAAATCGTTTTTCATTAGCAACCCAATAATGTTTCCAATGTGAATTTAGACACAATACTGAAAACATTTTTTTTTGAGTTGCCTCTGGACAGCATAAAGAGCATCCATTACTTATAAATTCACAACACAGATAACCTCAGAAATTTACTAACAAATTCCTACCCCAAAACTGGGAGGAAATTTCTTAAAAGCCCAAGTTTAACTTTCTCATACAGAGCTACACACAAAGGGATCACTGAAACTAAATTTCTAGCTCTTCTTAAAAACAAGATTTGATTAGCTTGGAAGCCACATCGTATCCTAAGACGTGCCAAAGGCACATATGTGGAAACATAATCATGGCTTCAAGGCATCTTATAAGATAAATAAAAGCTATGGGAAGGCAAAATACTACAGGGAGTTACTATGCTACAACGAATATAACTAAAAGGTTGCTATTTGATGCATCAAACTGTATGACCATAACAACATTCTCAGAAAGGCCTCTGGGGACAAAGTGGGAGATGTGCACTGAGAAGGGGCTTGCCAGTTGCCCCCAGTAGGGGAAATGAATGCCCAATTCTTTGCTAACCCAGGCAAAGCACTACATTATCCACTTCCCTTTCAGATAGATGGGGTCATTCAGCTGCAATGTGGTCATTCAGCCCCAGGTGGGGGTGAGAGGTTTCTTCCAGTAAGCACTTTTGTTGTATAACTGATACATTAAATTTAAGATATTGAAAGTGTACACTGTGGTGACTTGATATACATATACATTATTCAAGGGATCCCTGCACCTAGTTAATTAACATATCCCAACACATCACATATTTATCTTTTTTTTTTTTTGGATGAAAAAATGTAAATTCTCTTCTCTTAGTAAATCCCAAGTATACAATAGAGTGTTTTCAACTACAGTCACCATGTCCTACCTGAGATCCTCAGACCTTACGCATCTTAGAGCTGAAACATTTGCACTCTTTAACCAACCTCACCTATGTCCCCGCTACCTCCCAGACCCTGGCAGTCACTTTTCTACTCTGTTTCTATGAATCTGATTTTTTTTTTTTTAGATTGTTCAGATTTAGATTTAAGTGATACCATGCAGTACTTGTGCTTTCCTGGCTGACTTATCTGACTCAGAATAATGCCCTCGAGGTCTGTCCATGTTGCAAATGGCCAGATTTCCTTCTTTCCTATGGCTGATAATACTTCACTGATGTGTATATATACAAATACACACACATTTTGTGTACTTATAACCACCTATTCTTTATCCATTTATCCACAGGTGGACACTTTGGTTGCTTCCAAACCTTGACTATTGTGAATAATGCTGTAATGAACATGAGAGTACAGATATTTTCTTTGAGATACTGATTTTATTTTCATTTCCTTTGTGTGTGTGTGTGTGTGTGTGTGTATGTATATATATATATATCCAGAGGTGAAATTACTCGATCATACAGATCTCTTTTTAATTTTTTGAGGGGCCTCCGTACTGTTTGCCACAGTGGTTTCACCAGCCTGCATTCCCACCAGCAGCACGTGATGGTTCTCTTCCCGCCACATCCTTGCCAATGCTTGTTATCTCTTGACTTTTTGATGATGGCCATTCTAACAGGTTTGAGGGGATATCTCCTTGAGATTTTGACTTGATCTCCTTGATCATCAGTGATGTTGAGCAGCTTGGGTTACCAAGTGGTAGTTTGGATACTAACCCCTTATCTCCAGTAATACTCTGCAAAGGAGGAAGAACATGGTCCTCCTAGCTGGGAGCATGGCCTGGGGTGGAGCTGCCGCCTGAGAATGTGAGGGAGCCCCATCTCTGTGGGCATCACGATACACCCTTTCCAACCCTGGACCCCTAACTCAAGACTTCTCTGAAGTGTGACTGAGACACACTCCCCTCCTGTATAAACAAGTGCTGTTTGGTATAGTTTCCCCTCCTAAATGCAGTGGAACCTAACTTTCACGAATGTAGGTGATACTGAAGACAACACTTTAAATGCCTATCCCAATTAAAAAAAAAAAAAAAAAAGCCTATTGCCTTTCCAGACCCATCACCACATCCATTCCCTTTTTTGACTGGAACATTATAATAATTACTACATAATCCCATAAGAAATACATGCTTGTGTATAGGATGCCATGTAGACAACAACAAAAGTAAAATTTAATCTGAGTAAGAGTTATACATTTAATGTACAAAAGAAAAACATCAACCCCAAGTGAACCGCTATTTAAATTGTTGTCTTTCTTGATACCGTCATTTTGAAGACGCTTTTAAGGAACACGTCAATCGTTATTTTATTACTTAATTAAGATCATGCTTCTGGGACACTAGTAAGTATCAACTTCTAAATTGTAACTCCAGAGTCTTAATATTGATAATACTAAGTATTTATATTTTTTAAGCTAAAACAACAAAATTGTTGTAGCTTTCTAGTTAATATAGCTCCTACTTTATAGTAAAAGAGCCAAATAAATGCTTCCAGCTTTCTTAGCACTGTATACAAAGGGTCCCTGCTTATCAACTGTGCTAATTATAATTTTAGCTCTGCAGATGGAATGGAACTATACCATCATTTTTGTAAAGACACAATTACCTCTTAAATTGCTAAGGACAATGCATTCAAGTTATTTAAGTTGTTAGTGTTACATGCCATGTTTCAAATTTATTTTTAATTCACATTCCCAAATAAACACAACAATAACTCTAGCCCTTCTGTTCTGAGGTCAAAGCCAGAACATCCGCTAATCTCAACTAGGAAGTTGCCATTATTATTCTTAGAAAAAATATAGCCACTTCAAAATTGCTGCTACTTAAAAAGACCACCTGCCTGGAGTCTAATTATGCTAGAAAAATAAATAAATAAATCTCACTGTCTCTCCAAAACATGAGCTAAGGGCTTGAGATAAACAATTAGAATGAGAAATGGCAATAAATTTTGCATTAGCATGTGTACATTTATGAGAATGAACATCAGCTTCATGAAACCCCTGATTCTTCCTGTCCTACTCGGAACAGCGTGGCAGGGGTTCAGCAAATGGTGACTCTGCTCCCTCTCCCCTGTGGGCAGAGGGCACTTGCAGCCCCAGTGGCGCTGGGGTTGGCCACATGACTTATTTGGTCAATGGACAGTTAGTGGACATGATGGTAGCAGTGGCCTTAAGAGTGCTTGAAAAAAAAAAAAAAAAAAAAAAAAAAAAGAGTGCTTGAAAATTTAGCTTGGTCCCTGTGCTCTGATGATCTGCCATGAGAAAATGCTGAGTAGCTCCTGATCCATGAAGACTGTACATGTGTGTGGAGCAGGTTTGAACCCACCTGCAGCCTGGAGTCAGGGCCAGCTGACGTGAGCCAAAACCCAGCCAACCACAGGCCTGAGTGAGAAACAGAAGCTTCATGCTTTAAGCCATTGAGCTTGGGATAATGTGTGCTTTGCCATCATTGTGGCAATGGATGAATGATGCCCTACTCAAAAGAGACTGTTGTGGCCAGCCCTGGCAGTCCTCATTCAGTCACACCGGAATCATCAGGGCCCCTCAAACCACCACTCTGGCATTAAGTCTAATTCCTTCAAACTGAACCCCTCTCTTCAAGCTACCTCAAAAATCAATCCCACCTAACTCTTTCCCAAATGACCTATATTTTCTCTGCTTTGTGTACGAGCAAGAGTTAGGTGACCAGTCTCTGCCATAATACCTAGCCTTCTGTAACTGTTCTACAGTTACTGGATAATGGGATTATCCATGTTGTATCCTACCAAGCTCCCTGAGGGCACGGATTTTTTCTTACACTAATTTTAGAGGGCAACATTTCAGGCGGAAAAGTCATTTAACGTGTGCTAGCTGGAATCAACGAGAACTTGTGAGCCAAAGAGCTGAAGACCTAAGTGAGGTGATAGTACCACAGAATATGTGCCTCATTTTCCCTAAACATATATGGAAAGAAAACGATATGATGTCTCTAAAAACATAAATTATGTCCTTCATGCTTCTGATCGTAGTTTGTTCATCACTGCTTTAATTCCATATCAGCAAATTATCTGAAAATGCAAGCAAATATTTCTTCCTCATTATATAATACAAACATACAGAACAGTTTATCACTGCCATTAATAATGTAAAGTATAATATGAACTATTCAAAACTAGTCCACTCATTGTAAATAAGATAAAGAACCATATTATATTTTGGTCCAAAGGCCATTAATCACTGCATACTTCTTTTTCTTGTTTTTCCTACTCTGTTTCTACTCTTTTACTTACCACAAACACTCCTGAAACATAGACAGCAGCAGAACAATACTAGAGTACTCTACATTATTCAAGTCTACCCATGACTACTGCTTCCAGCATCCCGAGGACGTTATCAGCCGTGTGTGAAGCCAGTGAGACCTTGAGAGTGTACAGGTCATCATTAAGCAAAGTCCATTCTAGAAATCACAGAGGATATCCAAGAAATTTACTTCTTTCTACTTAGCTTTTTTTAAATGTTTTCTTTTTTCATCAAATTTTGAGGTTTGACTTTTGCAAGCACGGTATTCTCAGTGATCCCAGGGATGACTAGGCGTCTATGGACTCATCTGTTCTCTATAACCCACTGTGTCTTACTTCTCAGCTTCAGAAATCAGAAGGCTTTGATGTGAATGGACTGGAGGAAAAAGGGACAGAATTACTTAGCCAGCAAGTCTGTCTGGATCCTGATCTCTGGGGCTACACAGGGCAGGATGGAGTGTTTGCATAGTGTTATTCCTTCCCTGCATCCTCTCCTACTGGGTGTGACTTTGCATCTCTTCCCAAGAAGAGCCTTTGAAGCAGAACTGACCTTGGAGTCTGGGTGGTCAAGAGCAAATGGCAGAAGGGGTACTGGGCTGACTCTGAGGTCAGGCTCCTGCCCTTTCTCTAGAACCTCTGTGAATGAGCCCGGAGCAGCCTGCTGGAGGAAGGAAGAGAGGACAGACAAGGCACCACAACTGAGGCCATCCCAAACCATCCAGCCCCTAGCCAACCAGAAGCTGACCACAGACAACATAAGGGAGCCCAGCCAAGACCAGAAGAACTGTCCCATTGAGACCACAGGGCTGTCTGAAGTCACTCAACTCTGGGGTGGTTTGTCACATTACCAAAGTTAATTGATATGCCAGGTCTTCATCCAAAACCTTGAGTACAATTTCTTTCCTAGCATTAGGAACCCTCACTGAAGAAGCAAAGTTAACTTCAAGCAGGAAATGTTGCGTGAAAAAAATCCGCCATCCAGGGTTCTGCAGCTGTGGTGTGCATCAGAACCACCTAGAGAGCTCGTGAAAGCAGCACAGGGAACTGGGGCCACCCCTAGAGCTCCTGACTCAGTTGTTCGAGGACAGGGCCTGAGAATCTGCATCTTCAACAAGTCCCTGAGTTTTGCTAATTAATGCTTCCAGTGTGGATACTGCATACCGAGACCATCGTTCCACAAGACTGAGGATATTGTAAATAAAAGGTTCCCACACAGAACACTCATATTACTAAATTAAAAGAATAAACTCATCTCTTGTAGAAATCCAATTAGACTATGGGGTCCCCTCAGATTTCAGCATAAAGAGAAAAGAAATTATATTTATTATTCAAACGTGCTGGGCAAAATGAAGATTAGAATAGAAGACAGCACATTAGTCCACACAGAACCATAGACATTTCATCAATTATGCACAATGCGACAACTTATGGTTGTACTGAAAACTAAGGCTTTTTCTCCTGCAGTATAAAGAATACGAGTCACAGGGCGCCTGGGTGGCTCAGTCAGTTAAGTATCCGACTCTTGGTCTCAGTTCAGGTCATGATCTTGGGGTTGTGGGGACCAAGCCCCATGTCAGGCTCTACCCTGGCTATGGAGTCTACCTGAGATTCTCTCGCCCTCTCTCCCTCTACCTCCAGCCTCCACTCTGCTTTCTCTATTAAAAAAAAAAGTCACATCTAAAATTATAGCAGGCATAAACAGTGTTTCCATATACTATTAATATTTAAATTTTGAAAATCACAGCAAGCAGACTATTTCTTTGAGCCTGATTACAATAATATTTCATATATTATTCATGTTGCCAATGCCATCCGTGGTTTATGGAGTGTATACACTTTCATTTTGAACGTCTTACTTCAGTAAGTTAAATATATTTGCATTCTCTGAAGTTCTGAGTTTAATGAGCAAAAACTCCTGACTTTTTCCAGGCACATTAAATCATTTCTATCCAGTCTCCTCCAATTTATGCATATAAGAGATCAATGGTGTACACTGAATCCCTAGAGACAGACAACTCTTTAAGGCAAATTCGTTTCGTTCAAATCAATATCAGAATTGATAATTTAGAAAACTGACTTAAGAAATAAACATCTCTGAGTTCTGTTCTCATTTTAAACTAACAATGCTCCAATTAAGACAGTCTGCATTTCTTTATTTTATACACTATAATTAGTAAGTTCAAAGCAAATGCTATGTTCGTACAAGGGGATTCCTCTCCTTCCCATGGAAACCAAAGTATTTTATCTCAAACCCTCATCTGTTCAGGATTCAAGTAGCAGATACAATTGTTATCTATCTTAAATTTCAATTCTAATAAAATTTCTTAATCACTTCTATAACTTAAATATTAAATATAATATAGATTATAAAGTAGACTTATGTAACAGTATATAATTATTACTGTAAACATATATACTATGTATAATTATATGTATTCATTAGTTACATATAACATACACATTATATAATACACAAGACAGATTTTAAGTTATTATATATTATCTTAATTTATAAAATGTTTTACATATTTATATGAAACATGAGTTTTATAAGTTATTACATATGATATATAATTTGCAAAACATATGTGATACTACATAGAACATTATATATAACATTATGACTTTTTTAGCATTCAAATTCTCTTCCTTAAAAATCTTTTCTTTTACTTTTGCAAAAACAAATATGGTCAGTTATACAGATCAGGAAAAGTGATGGCATTTTATAAGACTCAACAAATTCCAATACTTTACAAATTCAAACTTAACACTTAGTGTTTTTCTTTTTCTCATAAGCTCAGAAAACAAACTCAAGTCCAGTTCAAGGACAATCCAACAGATCACAGCCTCAGACTGGCCGAGGGAGGGGAACCTTGATAAAGCAGCTATGCTCACTCCAACGTCAAATCTGCCAAATTCTTCAGGAATACTGTCCGATATACTTTATTCTGGGTATTTACAATGAAAAGAAAATTACATGGGCCTTTTGTTATCTCAACCCAGGGTATATGAATCTGTTGCTCAAGGTAGCAGCTGCTCTTAAAAAAGTTTTTTGGGGAGACACTGTGAAATGGTTAACAAACACTAGAGAAAAGCTTTAAAAAGTAAATCAGTGTTTTCCTAGTTGCCTGTAATATTGCCTTGTGTATCACACATGTAGGAACAAAAAGTGCAAATTATAGAGTGTGTGAAGGACCATGCCAATGGAATCGTATAAAAATAAATAGAAATAAATATATATAGGGGTGCCTGGGTGGCTCAGTGGTTAAGCAGCTGGCTCTTGATTTCAGCTCAGGTCATGATCTCAGGGTCATAGGATGGAGCGCTACGTCAGGCTCTGCACTCAACGGGGAATCTGCTTGAGATTCTCTCCCTCTCCCCTCCCCCTTTCCCAGATCCCTCTCACTCTTTGTAAAATAAATAAATCTTTTTAAAAAGAAATACATATCTATATATAATCATAAATATATTATAATGAAAAATATATATTTTAATAAATATTATACACACACAGAAATATCTTTGATGATTTTTAAATTGAAGGTTCAATTGAATGCAGACAGCCTCTCCTCCCTCCCTCCCAGGGACTCTCACCAGCTTTCTAGCTTGGAGAAGGTCATTCTATTAGCAAAGGAAGCACTGCATTACTTGGGAATGTGGCTATTTTAACAGCCATCCTGATTTCCATAACATAATGGCTCAGAAAATGTATACATACATAGATTTGTGATTATGTTTTTTAATTGAATAGGTATTTATATTATTTTAATCCCATGTAGTGAATATATCATCACATCTCTCACCTTGAGAGAGGTAGCATGTGCTACCTCAAATGTGCTACAAGAGAGACTGCTCTCTCAAATACGCAGTTTAAGGATCATTTCATCAGCTGAGTTATCAGTACTAGTGGAACAGCTCATAATCGTGGCCGTCTCATCTCAGGTGGACTTTTGGATCTCAGTCTTTCGTACACATGGCAGGACAGCTGGGCCTCCCTTCACCAACAGAACAACAGAACATCAGCAGAGACAACAGCGTAAACCATGGCTGAAATCACGAATTTTATTCATCTGTCTTAGCCTCAGATGAATACTCATTACATTATATATCACACAAACAGAGCCTAGGAAAGATGGCAGGTATGGTTAAAGTCCTTATGGTTAAAAAAAGAATGACCCCTATCTCACAGGTGGGAAATAGCATATTAATCTTCCTTGCAAAGCTGTTTGCAAGTATACTCTAGAACCTTATAAATACTCTTTTGAACAATTTCACTTTTTGTAATCTATACCAAGAAATGACTATAAAAAGCACAGAAACTGCTCTATACGTAAGGGGAGGGGCATCACAGCATGGTCATAGTAATGAGAAAATTTTGAGTAACCTAAATATCTAACAAGAAGAGGTAAATTGTGCAGAAAGTTAAATTAATGCCAATGAACAATTTTAAATACATGTGGAAAAGGCAAGCTACCAAACTAAGGATAGAATATGAGCTCAAGAACATGTCAGTGCACAAAAAAAAAAAAAAAAAAAGAAAAAGAAAAAAAAAAAAAAAAAGAACATGTCAGTGCAGAGGCAAACATCCAAGAGTAACTTCCAAACCAAGGGTAGGGTCAGTCCTGCAAGGTGGATTTATCCATGAATTTCATATTCTGGCATTGCATGGGAATGCACTTCTGTTTCAACTTTTGTAACAAAACAGTATTTTACAGCAGAGCATGACTGAATAGCTCTCCTACAGATGTCTTCTTGCCAGATTATGTGAGAACAGGAATGCTGAGCCACGTTTGGAAGTGATGAATGGAGACCTACAGGGACAAGGCAGCAAAGCAGGAATCAATGGGAAACTCATACCGCAAATTTTGAAATACGTGATAACTGTTTTCTTTAAGAGGAATTGGAAACTAAATACAGCCAGTTGGCTGTTTTCAAACTGGAAAGTCAATTATCTTTTCCTCCGTTTCTGTAGTCAGCTATTACGTATCTCACCAGGGGAATAACGATTTTCCATTTTATTTTTATTTATTTTGTTGTTGCTCTTTGTGTCCAGTAGCGCAGCCTGAGTGGAGCTGGCATCTGTTTGTAGTTCTTGTTTTATTTAGCTGTTAACACCACACTGACAGAGCCCTGTTCCTGAGAAGCTAAGCCGAAGGATCACACTGAAGACGTATTTGAAGTACTTGTTCAAAGAAGAAAGATGACTTTGTTTCCCAGCCTATTTTGCGGGGCCACATTTTCAAATGAAAGAAGAGTTGCAATGTTTGTGGATAGAAAGTGTGCATTAGTGGATTTGTTCGGTGAGTTTCTGAACTGGGAAAGATAACAATCGATAATGAATGAATCTGCTCAACACTGAACCTGACTGGTCCAGACCTTGGATAAAATTAAACTAGACCCAGGGAAGTGAGAGAAAGCCTAGCCCGAGAGCCAGAGGGAGGAGGGGCTCCGTGGACCAGTTACCCTGAACAGGGAAAGAGAACAGACGCCATCGCCGGATTTGGGCCTGTGTGTGGCATGCTTCTGCATCTTTAATTTATTCTCCTGATAACACCCTTCAGCATTTTTCTTTAAGATTTTATTTATTTATTCATAAGAGACACAGAGAGAGGCAGACACACAGGCAGAGGGAGAAGCAGGCTCCCTGCGGGGAGCCCGATGTGGGACTCGATCCCAGGACCCCAGGATCACACCCAAGCTGAAGGTAGATGCTCAGCCACGGAGCCACCCAGGTGACCCAGAATTTTTAAATCCCTGTAGAAACTGAAATCCACAGCTGTGGGCAACAGTGACTGGAAGGACCCAGAGGCCTCAGTGTAAACCAAAGCTCTAGATATTCCCAGGCTGGACACAGGATATGTGGGTGAGCAGGGCACCTTCAGTAGGGTACCTGGATCCCCAGCAGGGCTGACAGGCCTCCTAGGGGATCACTCTGATCTTCACATCTGTGGGAGCTCAGTAAAGCCCCCTGTCCTCCCACTTCCCATCTCTGAGTCCCCAGGCCCTCCAGAAAAGCTTCTGAAGCCCCAGGTATCCTGCTCCTGACTGGTCCCCACCCCCCAGGCTCTCCAGCTCTGCTCTGGCCCTCCGGGGCACTCATCCCTTTAAGCCAACTGTCAGTGCAGGACATTTTGCTCAAGGTCTGGTTCCATGATAGTACCTTACACCTTGGCCACTGGGCACCCCTTTCCTGCAGATTCTGTACCCCCTGCATCCCCTCTGGCAGGCACCCTGGCTGCCTCCACCATACAGGATGGTGAGAGCTCCCTCCCACTTCACCCAGCCACAGGCCTGCTGGAGTTGACATTTCCACCAGGCAACCAAAAGAAGCCAAAAAACAAAAAACAAAACAAAAAACAAACAAACAAACAAAAAACCAGAATCTAGAAGCAGGTATGGAGATGAGACCTGGAAATTGCCCTGAAGCAGCATAGAACTCCTGACAGCTTGGAAGTGCGTTCCCCCCGTTGTCCTGGCAGTGGCCCCTAGAAGTGAGGGTTCCCTCCAGGGACTGTGTCTCCTACTGTTAGGAATTAGGTTACAAGCCACTTCCTCTCTGGGGGCAGACATGGCCATGGGGGGGGGTCAGGCTTTGAAAGGCACAGAAAGTTCGAAAAGGGACAATCCAGGCCTGAGACCAAAGGCCTGAATCCAGGCAGACTTAACAACAGCAGTGATGGACAGGATGGGAGAGAACCGCCAGCCGCTAAGAAACCCTGGGCTTTTGGAGGAATCACCCAGGAGCAAGCCTGGGGGACTGGGGGGCTTCCGACCAGGGGCCAGCGGTGGGCACCAAGCACATTTAACGTCGGCACCGGGACAAAGGCAGTGAATGGAAGCAGGTACCTGTGGTGTGCTCGAAAGGTGCAGACACACATCCATCACCTGAAGACAAGAAAACAAGGAGCAGAAACAGTATCCTGAAGAATCTCATGAGAAGGGGGTGCCTGGGGGCTCCGCTGGTGAAGCACCTGCCTTCAGCTCAGATCGTGATCCCTGGGACCTGGGATTGAGTCCCACTTCGGGCTCCCTGAGTGCTCATCAGGGATCTGCTTTTCTTTCTTTCTCTCTCTCTCTCTCTCTCTCTCTCTCTCTCTCTCTCCCCCCCCTCTCCAAAATAAATAAATAAATATATTTTTTAAATACCCTCGAGATCCCTGGGTGGCTCAGCGGTTTAGCACCTGCCTTTGGCCCAGGGTGTGATCCTGGAGTCCCAGGATCCTTCATGCAGGGAGCCTGCTTCTCCCTTTGCCTGTGTCTCTGTCTCTCTCTCTCTCTCGCTCTCTCTCTCATGAATAAATAAAATCTTTAAAAAATAAAATAAAATAAATAAAATGCGAAACTTCCAAAACATTAAAAAATAAATTAAAAATTCAAAAAATACCCTCACTGGGGAGACTTACAGTGAAGGCTACAGCCTGTGGTTGCTGGTGAACTTCAGTCATGCTTATCAGGGTGGGAAACCCAGAGAGGAATGAAAGAGGGAATGAAGGTCCTATAGAAGAGCACTCATGTAAGGTAACATGATGAAACAGAATCAGTTCTGAGTGCCCAGAGAAACCATCTCCCTTCCAAAAAAGAGAGAGGAAAGAAAACACAAACAGATCACATGGGAAAGAATATGTGCTCATAATGCACACATGTATGTACCCAGAGTCACACACGTGCATCTGGGGGCAGAACTGAGACCAATATTGAACATAATAATGCAAATGGCTCCTGTGTCGGGCTCTGCACTCAGTGCAGAGTCTGCTGGAGACCCTCCCTCCCTACCCCTCTGTCCCTCCTGCTTGCTTGCTCTCTCAAATAAATAAATCTTTTAAAAAATAACACAAATGGATGTAACCTATTAAAGAGTATTTCATGCTTAAAAATAATAATTCCACTCTATGTAAAAGAAACTCATAAAATATCCCAGAGAGATTAAAAATAAAAGGACATGAAAGGGTATGCCTGGCAAAAGCAGTAACATTTAGTATGGGGTTACAATTTCGGTACCAGACATGGTGGAATTCGGGGCAAAAGTTATTTAGAAGCAGACAAACGCAGCACCGTACAATGCTAGAGACTACAGTGAGCCATCAAAATCCTTCAGTATAATTATTTTAAAAGATCTATATAACCCATTTCTCAAGAAGTCAAAGAGGCATTTAACATAATTCAATGATGATTTTTTTAATAAAGTCACCAGGTAAAAGAGGAATTGATGTATCTACTTACTTAACATTAAATGTAATTATGTAAATAAAAGTCTTGGTCAAAATGCCAGGATCTCACTCAGTGAGGAAACCCTGGAGACAGCCCTCTTCTGGCGAGAAACATGGCACAAGTGCCAACCGTTACCGGAATTATGAAGTAGTCATGAATGCGTAGACAAGGCAACAAGAGAAACCACTTTGAGGCATTAGAACCGAAGGGGGAGAGGGAGGTAAATAAAACAATCCTTATATGCAGATAAAATTTATATTAATACTGATATTTTTAAAATACTGTATTTAATATATATATGTATGTATATATAGATGTGTGTGTGTGTACAAGTAAATAATTATTTGAGGGCGTTTAGAAAGTTCAGCCATTAGAAAGCAGGTAGCAACCATGCCCAGTGACTGAATTCCACTTCATTGTCTCCTGTGCACCAGTCCACGAAGTGACTCTTGGTGACCAGCTGGAAGCCTCACCTCCAAACCCCAGAAGCTTTTGCAAGTCAAGATGTGTGTGTGCCTGATTTTGTCAAGGACACTGAACACTGCTCTCCTCAGAGAACTGCGCCTCCAGAAACGTCCGACCCTCCACAGCCTGGCGCAGACTCTGGCTGGGCTCACACCCTCCAAGAGTGGACAGCCATGCCCAAGCCCAGAGGCCACATCCCAGCTGGGCAGCTGAGCAGGACCCCTGTGATCCAGCCCCTCATCTGTCACCTGGCAGCAGCAGCAGCACCGGCACCTCACAGAGTTGTCATAACTCCAGAGGGTTCTTGTACACCTGGCCTCTCCAGCCCTAAGTGGTCCTGCCTCTTCTTCCCAGGCTCCTGGGGCAAAACTATTCGTTTTCTGGTTCATCGGACAGATTTCAATTATGTATTAATTATTTTAATCCAAAATTCTGTTTTGTTTTGCTTTGACATTTGGAACTATATCTCTAACTTCCCAGATTCCTATCTCTGTGTAAGATATTTCTCACAGTGCAGGGCTGCTGGAATCTGTGATCCTCACTGATGGAGCTGGGACTGCATCTCCCTTTTAACCCAACAGCGCGGTGTTTGGGGCAGCTCTGGAGGGCACGTGGAGTGGGACACGAGGACACAGAGGATGTGATTTGCATGCTGAGTGGTGTGGAAGGACAAAGCCAAGATGTTCAAGTTAAAAGAGGCTCAGATAATAACTCCTCTTTTAAAACTCATGCTTCCATTCTGAAAGACTAAATGAAAAGATTTAAAAAGTAGCTTAGGAAAAAAAAATACTTAAAAAGCTCCCGTAATTAAACATTTTGGAGCATAATCATAAAAGCTGCGCCCACAAAGTATACTTCTTCAATGAATCATCTATCTTCCTGTGAAAGAAAATCAAGAACATCTTTTACTAAATGATTTTAATGCAATCTCTACTTGGGGGCCTGTTTTTAAGTAAATAAAAAAGTGACACACAATGGAAACCTCATCGACTAGATAGATATTCTCTCCATTTCATTTCAAATTTTGCACAGCTTAGACTAACTAGCCTTTGTTCAGTGTTCATACTCTTTTCTCTCTTAAAAACAAAAGAAAATGGCACTATTTATACAAAAATGGACATATTTAATGTGTACAATTGGATGTGTTTGGAGATATGCATCCACCTGTGAAACCATCACCACAATCAAGATAATAAACACATGTCACCTCCAAGTTTCGTCTTGCACTCCTTTTTGTGGTACAAACACTCAACATGATATTTACTCTCTTTTTTTTAAGATTTTATTTATTTGAGGTGGGGAGAGGCAGAGGGAGAGAGCGCTGGAGAGAGGGAGATGTGGACTCCCTGTGGAATACAGAGCCTGATGCAGGGCTCAATCTCAGAACCCTGAGATCATGATCTGGGCCAAAATCAGATGCTTCACTGACTGAGCCACCCAGGCGCCCGACATAATATTTACCCTTAACCATAGTTTCTGAGTCTGCATTCAGTATTGGTACCTGTAGGTGCTACGTTGCACAGCAGATCTCTAGAATGGACTTACTGTGCGTAGCTGGCAGATTGTCCATGGGTGGAAAGCCTCAGACCCTCCACTTCCTGACATGTCTATCACCCCCTGCAGTTTTAAAGTTACTCCATATGTGGCCTAGAGGTCACCATGCACTCGCAGCAGTCTGACACTTTCCTTCCTTGGAGGCAGATGCAGTCTACGCCACTCTTGCTGGTCTGCCCATCCTAGTCGTCAGCTCCGGGTTCCACCAGAACAATGCTCCCATCCCTACCTTGACACCAGCCTTTCTCTTGCGCTCCAAACCTTTGTCTGACTCCCAGACACCCTCACCCAGACACCTGGATGGCACGGCACGCTTTTTTGCCCACCTGAGCTCTTATTGCTTCTCGCCTGCCCCAGATACAAAACCTGCAGCCTGTCTTTGCTCCTCTGCCTCTCCCCCACCCATGTGCCTTCGTCCTCTGCAGTGTCCCTCACAATCAGAATGACTTCCATGCCCATCAGAATGATACCTTCTCATTAACAGCAGACATAATTATTTTGCTTAATTCTCTGGGAGCCTAATGAATTAATAGTCTTTTAAGGAAGAATACTGGACATTAATGAGGTTCTAATACATATACGTATATTCAAATGTGTATGGGAGCATTTTAAGGCAGTATCTGTAGTTCTTTATAAATGCTTGACAAAAAACACTGTATACAAGTAACTCTATCAAAAGATGATGGTCTTTTCACAATTCTGCTTTCCCCGTGTAGTCAGGCCAACAACAGAGAAATATGCTCACACTATCCAGGCATTAGTATCCGTTGTAGCATCGAGAAGGGTGAAGAGGGGGAATGAAGACATTACTGCCTTCCACGGCTCCTGGGTGAGCTGGGGGAGGACCCCGCTAGGCTGCGGGTCCCACAGCAGCTGCCCACCGGGCGCTCCCCGTGGTGCTGAACAGCAGGGCGCCAGCCCCGTGGCACCAGCAGCAGCACATCCTCCACACTCCCCACTGCCGCTCCTTGAACCTCGGATTGTTTTTCACTCAATGACAGCTGCAGCATGAGAGGCTTTATCACTCATCAACTCTGGAAACTGTTCTGTGAAGTGTCGTGGTACCCACTTTACACAAGAAGAAATTGAGGCTCAAAGAAACTAAGCCACGCACAGCCAGCAAGTGGCAAAGCTAGACCTGGAGCCCGAGTGTTCCTGGCTCACATTGCTCCAGCACGTGTGCCTGTTTGCCGTCCCCAAACCACCAGGCTGACCCCTCAGGGCCTTTGCTTTGGCAGCTCTCTGTGGAACAGTCCCTCATCATCCCACTGATCATTGCAAACTCACCAGCACTTACCCCTCCCTCGTCTCATTTCACTGCCTTCTCGGCAAGACCCACCTTGCCCAACAAAATCTATAACTTAGTGATGTGCTGCATATTATGTTTACTCTTTGCTCCACAAGGCCAGAAGTGTTTGTCTCTCCTGTTCCCTATGCCCTAATTCCACAGCCTAGAAGCAGGCAGCTACGACAACAAATATAAGTCACAACAAATAACTACTTGTTGAATTGAAGTGAGAAACAGCAGGAAGCATAGAGATTTCCAAGAGCTCCTACAATTTCAACAGTAACCTTTATCTATAGAAATCCATCATTACTAAGTCACTTTATTACTTGTTGGGGAAAAATTAGCCTGCCAACCTGAGGATATGGTTCATATTTAACAGGGAGAGATACCCAAGCTCTCTGCTTAATTATGCTGGGTGTAAGCCCCTCAGGGTTACGAGTGATGCTGCAGCCATGTTTGCTACCAGGTTCTGGAAGACACAGTCCCCAGTGCTGACCATACATTCGCAATTTCCTATTCTGAAAATGAGAAAGAATCCTCAGCTGTTCCTTTAGCAGTTGACACATTCTTCAACTACTCCTAGCCCCACTCCCACCTTTATTTTCAACTGGAATCAGAAATCTTTTTGGACTCTTAAGGAAAAGTTATTCGTTTAATTAAGTAACAGCTTATCTGCAATGGGAGTGTTTCCAGCGCTTAGAAATGAGCGTCCTTATGCTCTCAGCCATCCCCGCTGGCCAGACTCCAGATCCTGTGAGTGATTCCAATTACATCATATGACAAAAGGACAGGTTCTCACACTGGGACATGTAAAATAATGAGTGAAGGGGCAGCTGAAGCAAGACTAGGTTTTCCTCCAATGGAGGGGAAAATGCTCTCATTGCAAAAACATTCATCCTCTTCACTGTGCCACATTTTATGGAGGAGGTCTTAAGTTGGCTTACTTGAGTACCAGCCAGATGTTGTCACTGATTCCCCAAGATCTCCAGGCAGCAGAGCTCAAGACTTTGCCCAATATAATCTGCCAAAAGCAGTGACCTCACTATGCAACGGATACATTCCTCAGACTGTGTTGCAGCCTGAATCAAATACCCAAGGAGAGCCATAACCCACCTGGTTCTGGTCTGATCTTCAACACACACAAGTGAATAGAGTTCCCAAGTAACCCAACATCCTCAAGGAGGCATTTGGTTAGCAGACAGAAGCATTCTGAGTAGCAAGATCATAAATTGGCATTTTTAGTGAAAGTGAATTCCCTACAATCAGATCATCCCATAAAGCAAGAAAAGAAGATTCTGAACCCATTCAGACCTCCCACAAGAAATCCTGGCTGAAACAACTGACTATTTATAATCATGACACTGAAGTACATACACCTTTGTAGGATCCTACTTCTATCCCATGAGGTCCAGGAACTCTGCGCTCTCCTCTCACTGTGCAACTCACAAATAATCAGAGGCCACACCAGAGACCAGCAGACAGATGCCCCCCCACATTATGAAGGCATGTCTCCACTTTTAGTTGCTAAGACAACCCTGAGAGTCTGTGCTCATCCTTAAAGCATGCAGCATCCCTCTGTCTCCTGCTTATTAGTCTTGGTGACTTTGCATTTCCAACAAGGAAAGAAGTTAAATATCGATTATCCTATCTAGACTCTGGGTTTTATCATCCTCAAAGATGTATGCAGCATGAAGCTGACATGGAATCCAAAGCAGTAGATATTGGCCAAGTCCCCACGTGCACCACACTGTGTTCTTGAAGTTAGATTATAGCATGTACTTTGAGACATGCAAAGACAACTGAAGGAAGAGAGTGGCAGGATTTTAATCAATCTATAATTATTTCATTTAATTTTCCCATACTAATGATAGAATTGTTATCACATAGGTCAGTAGTAAAAACTGCCAAAAGATATAACCATGTCACACTCAGTGGCATGCATATACAAAATCTCAAGGCCCAAATGCCTTCATTTTAATCATTCTCATTGCATTTTTTCAGGAGTTTGGTTTGTGTGGTTTTGGGCTTGGGGTTGTTGTTTATGTTTTTCGAATAGCTGGGTACCAACAAAAACAATATTTAATTATAGTAACAACAGCTTTATAGGATTTAAGGATTATGGCCATTAATCCCCCAAGTATTTATTCCAAGTAAATTTAATGATGTCACCTTCTCATTATTTATGATAAATGATCATCGTTTTTGCGCATTTGCCTGGATTTTCATTCATTGTTAAATGCAGAGCTCAGGTAACCAAATCTCATGATAATTCAAGTATTACATTCCTTGGAATTTGTAGAGTGCTATATAACGTTTTTAAGGTTTCAAATATAAAATACTTCTTATTAAAACTAGTAACAATAGAGTCAGGGGAAGGAAGGTTGACTTTTCATGATGGTCAACAACACGACAGAGGCTCTGGGGTAAGGGAGCCGTGGGGGTGGGGAGAGGTAGCCCAGCTGAGAGGCAGATAATGGGGCTGGATTCTCAAAAGCCAGCCAGCAAATGCAGGTCAAAGGGAGAGTTCTATTCAGTATGTCTGATTTCCTTTTTTGTTAAAATTTGACTATAAAGGGTAAAAAATAAAAAAAACTAAAACTAGTAAATCCGGAATTTTTAAAAGTACAACAAATCATAGGACAGCCACTCATAAATGCATCTTGTACACTGGCCATGATGCCCAACTAGCCTTGGATGCTATGCTTTCACATGTATTATGTATGTTTAGGATGTTACAGCTAAAATCCCTCATTCAGATTCTCTTTCCTCCCTCCCCAGAAAAAGCGAGGAGCTGAAGATCAGTAGGCTACACTTTCTCACCTGTGTTTTCATCTATCTGATGGTTGTGCTCCTAAGTATTCAAAATGTAGACACATATATTATCAGTATATACTTTTGAAACGTCCTGTTTCATTCAACACTATGTTTTTAAGATTTATTGGTGTTGATATAGGTAGATCTATTTTGTGCATTCGGTTCTTAGTTAGCATTTCATTGGGGGAAACACTGTAATTGATTTATCCAGTTCCCTACTAATTTGTCCACATGTCTCCTTGGGCATGCTTGGAAGACCGTCTCTTGTGTATCTACGGAGCAATAACAACAATCTGAATGGGTCTTTCCTTTTAGATTTCTTCATTACTTTCCTTCATAATGTGCTCTGGATTTTTGTGTGTTTGCTTTCCGCTGGCCATGGCTTACTTCATGGGTTCTCTATACAGTGTTATGAAGAGCTTTTCCTCTACATTTTTATGAAAACCTTAATGATTTGCTTTCCTCATTTAGATTTTAATCCACCCAGAATTCAGATTTTTATCTGGAATGAAGCAGGCATCTGATTTTTTTCTGTAAGCTAATTGATTTCTTTCTTTTGTTCATCTATTTCATGTATTCATTTTTACACCTGCCCAACGGTCCACCCTATCTGACCCTGTATTAACTCCCCAGTGCCATGTAAGATGGTCTCTGTGAGCTCTCCCTCTGACACCTTGGTCTGCTGACCCATACCTGTACTAAAAGGACAAACTCAGATTTGATTTTTTAAAATTTTATAACACACTCCCATTTATTTTCCTTCTATAAGACAGTAAGTTTGTCTATAAGAAGCAAACGTTACTTCACAAGTTTTAGACTAATGCATCTGTGTTTTTTATGCTTCTCAGAATATTTGGTTCTTTAGCTATATCCCCCATCAGGAGGTAAAAAGAGTAATAAGAATGATTTTTGCATATTGAGAGCATTACAGAAAATATAGATTATGATCTAGGCATTTTGTATGTGTGTATCACATTCAATGGAAAATATTCCTTTAAAAAAACAGGCTGAACAGAAATTGAATTTCAAACGACTCAGCAATTGATCAGCCCATCTTTTAAAAAGTTTAAGAGGTAATAAATCTTTGCTCAAGGAATCATCTCCTCCCCACACTTGAAAAAAATAAAATATTGCCATTCCTTTAGAATGACTTTATTCTCCTGACAGATCCCTACTCTCTCTTAATCATTATAAAGGCAAGGAGGAGACATGGCCAAGAGCTCGTCAGCCAACACATCTGAATGCAAGAAAGGAGGGAAGGAACAGTGGGTTCCACCCCTAAACCTGCTACATGTTTCTGACAAGTCATAAAATCTCTGTATCAATAATGTGAAATAGAGTATGTGAAAATTCTTTGCATGCTACAAAAACTTCATCCACCATTTTCACACCTTTATCGAGGTAAAATTAGCAGGAGCGCCTGGCTGGCTCAGTTGGTGGAGTGTGAGACTCTTGACCTCAGGGTCATGAGTTCAAGCTCCACACTGGGTATGAGATTACTTTTAAAAATTAAAATAAAATCTTAAAAAAATAGGTAAAATTGAGTTGTAAGAATCTATTATGCACCCAAAGTACAAGTCCTTTGTCGAGCATCATGTATGTTTTGTACCTGTTTTTGCCAGTCTGCGGCTCACAATGTCACTTTCTTCAGTGTCTTTGAATAATACAAGTTTTTAATTTTGATCAAATCCTATTGATGTTTTTTTTCCCCTGTACAGGACACAATTTTTGATGTTCTATTTAAGAAACATTTTTCTAGCCCAAGGGTACCAAATCTTCTCTCATATTTTCTTCTACAAGTGTCATAGTTTTAAGTCTACGATCCACTCTCAGTTAATTTTGCACTGCATGAGCTCGGGATGGAAGTTTATTTTTGCAAACAGATATCCAACGTTTTCAGCAGCTATTGTTGAAAAGCTTATACTTTCCTCATTGAACTGGCCTGGAATACTGTCAAAAATAAACTGACCGTGTAGGACTATTGCTGACTGTTGAATCCCACTGGACTTAGTGTTTATTGTTACATGAATATTTCTTATGCCGATTACTGTAGTTTTATAAGAAGTCCTGAATCCCGGAGGGTAACATCTCCATGCTCTACTTTCTCAAATTTATTTTGGCTATCCTAGGGGTTTTGCAAGTCCGTCTACACTGTTAGTCTTCTCATTACTCTCTACAAAAAAGCTTGCTGGAATTTTCACTGAGATCACACTGAACCTATAGAGGATGAATCTGGGCAGAATTGGCAACTGAACATCATGTCTTTGACCCATGAGCAGAGTCTGCCTCCCTCTAGTTATTCATTTCTTTAATTTCTATCAACAACGTTTTACGGTTTCTGTGTAGAAGAGTTATACCCATTTACCCAAAATTATTCCTATTTTATATTTTTGAAACTATACTGAATGGCATTTTTTTTTTTTTTTTTAGTTTCTGATTGGAAGATTCTAATATACAGGAATACAATGTATTTCTGTATCTCAGCCTTGTAAACTGCAACCTCACTAAAGCCACTTCCTAGCTCTGGTAGTATTTTCAGGTTCCATAGGATTTTCAATATAGACCATAATATTCCATGCAAACATAATGTAGGTCACATGTATAATATTAAATTTTTTGCAGTCACATTAAAAGTACGTAAATTTGGGGCACCTGGGTGGCTCAGTGGTTGAGCACCTGCCTTTGGCTCAGGTCGTGATCCCAGGACCCCAGGATTGAGTCCCACATCGGGCTCCCTGCAAGGAGCCTGCTTCTCCTTCTGCCTATGTCTCTACCTCTCTCTGTGTGTCTCTCATGAATAAATTTTTTTTAAAGTAGGTAAATTTGATTTTAATAGCACCTCATATTTAGCCTATTTTTCCCAAAATACAATAATTTTACCACATAATGAATTTTTTAAAGTATTTTAAAAAATAGTTTACATTCTTTTTTTCATACTTGGCCTTTAAAAGTAAGTGTTCAAATTGAAGCATCGCTCAATTCAAAATATGGAAATGCTCTGTAGCAACATGTGGCTTGTGTTGACCATAATGGACACTGCATGCACATACACGCACACGCGCGCACACACACACACACACACACACACACGCTCACACACACAAAGTCACTCGACATCCTGTTTTCTGGTCTACGTGTCTTTTATTACTTCTTCTTGCCATCTGCACTAGCTGGGGTGTCTGTACATTGTTGAAGAGACATGGCAGGAGTGGTCACCCCGACAAGACTCTGGACTGCAGGAAGAGAGCATTCAATCTCTCACTATCAAGAACCATGCTATGCTTTTGCACAATTGCCTTGAATCAGTTTGAGGTGATTCCTTTCTATTCCTAGACTGCTGAGAGATATTCCATGAATAGGTGTCGAATTGTGTCAAATGCCTCCTCTGTATCTCCTGGAATGAGAGTAGTGCATTTATTGAAACAATCCATTAACGTGATGAATCACATCAACTGACTTTTCTCTCTTTTTTTTTTTTTAAGATTTTATTTATTTATTCATGACAGACACACACACACACACACACAGAGAGAGAGAGAGAGAGAGAGAGAGAGAGGCAGAGACACAGGCAGAGGGAGAAGCAGGCCTCCCTATGGGGAGCCCGACATGGGACTCAATCCCGGGTCCCCAGGATCACACCCCAATCCCGGGTCCCCAGGATCACACCCCAAGCCGAAGGCGGCGTTAAACCACTGACCACCAGGGCTGCCCCATCAACTGACTTTTTTAATGTTAAACCAACTTTGATTCTTGAGATAAACTCTATTTGGTGATGCTGTATTTTATATTTAAAATAGATGGATATACATATATATATGGATATATATACACACATATATATAAAATATATTATATTTTATTTTTCATGATAGTTTTGGTCTTAGTTTTCTTTCCTTGTAAGGCCTTTTGTTTTGGTATCAGAATAATGGTGGCCTCATGACATGAGTTGGAAAATGTTCCCTCTTCTATTTTGTAGAGGAATTTGTGTAGTACTGGGATTATTTTATCCTAAAATTTTGGTAAGAACTTAATAGGAGAGACATCTGAACCTGAGTTTTCTTTGTGGAAAGATACTTAACTACATATTCAAATTATTTTTGCATATAGGGCTACTCAGGCTATCTATTCCTTCTTAAATGAGCTCTGTTAGTTTGCTTTTCAAGGAATTTTTCCATTTCATTTAGACTGTGGGATTTATCAGCATAAAGCTGTTCATAATATTTCTTTACCTTTTAACGACTGTGGGACCCATATAGACTGTCCCTCTCACATTCCTAAAATTGGAAGTTTCACCTTATTTCATTATTTCTAGTTAGAGTTTTATCAATTTTATTGACCATCTCAAAGAACTAGTTTGGTCTCATTGATTTTTCTCTATTGTCTTTCTGTTTATAATTTCATTGTTTTCTGCTCCTTTAATTTTCTTTCTTCTAATTTGTACTACCTTTTCTAGTTTCTAAAAGTGGAAGCCTAAGTGACCTTAGTTTGAGCCCTTGATCTTCTCTAGTATAATCAATACAGTAAGTTCCCTCTAAGCCCCAATGAGGGTGTAATGTCTCAAGTTATGAGGCATCATGTTTTCATTTCATTTAGTCAACATATTTTCTGATCCACCTTGTAATTTCTTCTTGGACTCCTGGGCTATTTTGAAATGTATTGTTTAGTTTCTAATTACTGGTTGACTCTCCAAGTCTCCTTGTTATTGATCTCTATTGAAGTCCATTATGGTCAAAGGACATTCTTTGTATGAAGGTAATCCTTTCACACTCAAGGGGACTTTTACAGTCAAGAATATGGTTTATCTCGAAAAAACGTCACATGCATTTGAAAGAACATAGGCTCTGCATTGTTGGGTGGGGGTATTCTATAAACACCAATCAGATCAACCGGTTTGGTAGTACTTTCAAAATCTCCTATATCCTTGTTGACTCTCTTATTGTCCCATCAGTTTTGAAGAGCAGTGCAATCTTTGAGAATCTCTTATCAGGGGCACAGTCACTAGAGGCTATCAGGTCTTCATGAATAGATTCCTTTCACGTTAGGAAATGCATGTTACTCTTCCAGGCCCCATACCAGAAATTATTCCAACTGCTCTTTACTAGAGGTTCTTTCTTGGACACTGGAGCTTCCTTCCACTGCAGGTGCTAACTAGTGCTCAGATGGAGACTTCACCAGATCATCTCCAAGTCTCCAGAACTTGCTTCCTCGTTTCTTCCCTGTCTTTCTCTCTCATCCCTCCTCCTTGGTTTCCTGCCCTGAGAACTCCAGTGTCTTTACCTCCCCAAACTCTGAACTTTGTCTTTTCAACTTCACAAACCTGCTGAGCTCTGCTTGGGTTCTGCCTTCTGTGCTGCAGCCTGGAGGGTTCCCTCAATGCAGGAAGTTGGGGCAACCATAGGATCTCCCCTTTTGTTTCCCTTCCTATAAGGGTCATGTTCCTGCAGTGACCCTTAGTCATTGTCTCAAAGCCAGCATTCCATGTATTTTGTCTCATTCTTCAGTTGTTTGAGGTGGGAGGATAAACTGAGTCTCTATGATTTCATTGTGTTTAGAACTGGACATTCAAAATGCCACCATCCTCCTCTGAGCAGAATCATCACACGGATGATTTTAAAAGTATGCTTATTAACCTCAGCTTTGAATTTATTAGACAGCAAAATTGCTAAAACCAGCTTATTACAAAATAAATGTAACACAATTTGTACTCATAGAGAGTGGGATATATTAACAGAACCTCCAGAACTAAAGCTGCTCTTTAAAATAAAAGCTGAATTTAAACAAGCAAATGAAAGCAGTCATCAATCACGTCTGGCAGAGCTGAAACATTCATTTGGCAAAAAGATTCCACCCTCGGTCTAGGACAGTTTTCCATTCTGGGTACCCCTCCCCCCACCCCCAGCAGTGACAAGCAACCCTTTCAAAATCTCTCCTAATTTCTCCCATCTTCTTTTCTCACTGATTTCTTCTGAGATATGGACCACTCCCCACACGGGATGGATGCTTGTGTTCCGCTAGCACGCATCATCTCCCTGAAGCAAAGCCGTGGGGCAGGAAGAGCAAGCAGCCTCACACCTCCCTCCACCTGCTGCCAGCAGTCGCAACTCCAAGCCTTAAAACAGAGACCATCTTCCGACCCTCCCAGCCCTGGGAACTAGAGCAGACATGTTGCACTATGTATGGTGTGCACCTGCACAGCCACACGGGACCCGTGCTTAGAAGGGAGCATTTGGTCTAATGCCCTGCTGAGACTGTTTTTAAATCTTAACAAATTCTGAACCACGGGTCCCGCATTTGCATTTTGCACAGGTCCATGTAACGTAGCAGAAGTGAGTGCAGACGAGGTAATGTGTGATTTATGTCCACCAGGCCTTTGAACATGCCCAGACACATGAGAAAGAAAGAAGACCCAAAAGTTCTATTATCTGGGTTCCCTCACACCTTGTATGGTTAAAGCATGTGCTCATGTGAAAGAAAAAAGGAAAGAAAATAAGAAAGGGAGAAAGGAAGAAAGAAAGGTTGAAGTCCTAACCCCAGTATCTCAGAATGTGGATTTATTTGGAAACAGAGTCACTACATGTGTAATTAGCTAAGACAAGGTCATCTGAGAGCAGGCTGGCCCCCTGTAGGACTGATATCTCTACAAGAAAACAGTCATGTGAAGACAGACAGACAAAAGGAGAACACCATGTGACAACAGAGGCAGAGGCTGCTGTGTAAGTGCAATCCGAGGGATGCCCATGATTGCTGGCACACCACGAGAAGCTGGCGAGATGCAAGGAAAGGATTCTCCTACGCTGTCAGCGTGCGTGGCCCTGCCACACCTAGATTTTGGACCTGTGGCCTAGAACCTTAGGGCATTACATTTGTATTGTCCCAAGCCACTCAATTCATGGTACTTGGTTCTGGCTGCCCTTAGACACTATAAGCATTGAACAGCAAATATCACCAAGCTGCATGTTCACCCTTATTGGTGAGCATCTTCTCTCCAGTACTCCTCTGGTGAGTTCCCAGCACCATCTCTGCACTTGGGTCACAAGCGTTACAGCAGTCACGAGGAGCCATGACTCCCAAGTGCATTTTAGAGGGTGACAGCTGGTCCTGACAGCTACGGGTCTCACCAGGGGGGTCTGGGCATGCCCCAAGAGCAGAGAGAAATGCCCTTTGTGTGTGTGTGTGGTGGTGAAGCTGAGATGCAGAAATGATTAAAAACTCAATTCTTAGACCATAAAGTCTACAAAATAAATGATGTGAATCTCTGGGAAATGTTTTATTCTTGCTATTATCCCTGACAGGGAATGCAAACCTCTGGACAAAAGTACATAGATGGAAGTCTTCATTTGGCCAGAACAGGGCTTAAAAGCATTAAAAAGACCATCTATAGGCAGAACTGGACCCCTCTACCCCATGGCTCCTCACCCAGCACCGTATCAACCCTTCCCAATGTGAATGGTAGCCTGCCTGTCCCTCTATGTCCACCACACTGGGTGCTGGGCTGGGAGTTAGAAACAGAAAGATCCCTCCAACCCAAGGGAGCCAGCAGCACCGGGGATAGGACATTCACAAGTCCATCAAAACCTGGAGTATGTGAAAATACTTAAATCCATTCTACAAACAAGAAAATTACATTCAGAAGATATATGATATATCATTTTTTCATAAAATATTGCAAATATAGAATAAAAGGAAACATCTCATGGTGATGATGTAAAATACACCATTCACCTGTTCTCCCCAATTATTTACTTACCCTGAATCTAAAAGTTTATTGGAAAGTCTCCTTCGTGCAAACCTCTTATTTTATTTGGGGTCTATATCTCATTCCTGTCCTTGAGTTGGGTGAGGATGGCATTAGTGGCTGCTGAGAAAAGGAAATGTGAAATACTGAATGCTGGGGAAGCTAAGTGAGGTGTTGCTTAGCAACTCTTAATAGGAAATAATTTAAACTCTGGATCTTTTTTTTTTCATGGGTACTTGCTGCTCCAGCCTGGAGTCTAGAATTCACTCCCCTTCATGCTGGCATCTCCCCTACATGCACGCATGGGCGCGCACACACGGTCCCCACCTGACAGTGACAGGTTGTATTATTCACCGGTTCCCACGTCTCTCTGGATGTAACAACCGCTTCCCACTCCATTACAAGCACAAAGTAGCTGGAATTCCATTACAAACACAACCTTTCATAAAGTCATTCACAAACACTGAATGCAGTAAGCTCTAACACAGCCAACATCAAAAGTGGCTCCATTTAAACCGAGTCAATAACAGATGTTTTGGAAGTCAAAACAAGAGGGAGAGGGAGAACATTTTTCCTCCCTTGTAAAATTCCAGCTCTTTCACGAAAACACTACGAATTCCAGATTGCAGTCCCGACTTTCCACCTCACGTTGACTTCTCCAGGTGGTGCTCCCAGATGCCCTGAGAGCAGCACACACAGCACCAGCATCCTCGTGATGGTGGCCACCCCACAGAGCTCGAGAGCCATCCTACACAGACTCTAAGCAAAGTCATAAATAGTTCCCAGAGCCAGCACTGCTCAGAGAGAGGCTGTGCCAGGATGGACTGAACTCTGAGCCCTGGGCTGGCATCCTGGCAAACGCCCTCCCTTGGAGTCTGATGGGTTTTTCCTACAGGGAAGAAAGGGCCTCTCTGCAGGTAGATGGGAGCTAAGACAGGACCAGAAGAGAAAATCAGCAGAAAGAAGCGAGACCATAAGGAATCTATTTATAAGGAAGCGATGTTAACCTCAGCATAAAAGCAATCATTAATTCCTAAACAACAATATTGACTGATATATGTCCATAGACATTTAATTCTTCTCTCAAGTATGTCCCCTTTCTCTTGTTGATTCATCCAAGGAACGAAACATGTATTCCCTTCAACTGGGAATATCTGCTGACAACTGGAAACAATGATGTGATCAATTTTGTGTCATCTAAGTAACAGCTGCCCTCCATGAAGTTTTTCCAAATAACATCTAACCCAAAAGTGGCTCAGAAAGAACAACTCAGAATTCCCAAATATGTCCCCTCCTCACCACAGTAATCTATCATTTGCCGAGGCACGACAGGAAACACCCCACATTCTCCATGGCAGGGAGGAGCACATGGAGATGATGCATGGTGATCATGGCGCCAGAATGCTCAGTTCATTCTGTCTTCCTAGCTGTGTGACTGTGGCAAGGTTGCTTAACCTCTCTGGGTTTCCATTTCCTCACCTGTAAATTGCAAATAATATTGGTACTTACTTCAGAGGGTAACAGAAATCAAATAAGTTCTGTAAGTGAAGTCACTGAATACTGCCTGGCCCAGGAGAAGTGTTTTCCATCACCACGATGGTGCCAAGGGGGCAAGCAGACAGGCAGGTTGTGTGTATGCATATTCAGTATCTCCACAAGTACCCGAAGCGTGATGCCTATGTGTGTGACACTTGCTGCCACCGGGAATGGAGCACCAAACAGACATGTCTCCAAGATCACTCAGTCTAAGATGTACACCGATGTGGCCGTGGGGTGGGGGAGATATTCCAGAAGTGCAGAAGTGAGAATGGCAATGCCTGTTTCATCACCAGACAAGAGTCTGATTCAGATGCCCATCTTCAGGACCAGGCCCTGTGCTCCTCTAAAGCGCAGGAGGAGAAAGAGAGCAGGAAGCAGAGAGATTGTTCTGGAAACACGGGCAGAACCATCTCTTCGGGCAAGGTCGGGGCTCTGGCTGAGAAAGCCCAGGACGGGTCGTGGTAAGCTCCCAGCACTCTGCACAGCCGGTATGACCATCCCCTCACTCTGGCTGGCAACTAACGGGAGGGAGAACACAGAAATGCCACCTCCGCGGGAAACTGCCAGAAATATGCAGGATCTCAAAATAACGACACTTCAGGCTGGGTCCAGCTGCAATGCACTTCCTTAAGATTCACATTTTGTCAGTATATCCTCAACACAACGCTTAAGCCCTCATCTTTGGGGCTCAAGGAGATAATCATTTGTATTACTTTTTAATTCTTCTCCAGTGTATCCTTTTCCAAAGTAAGGGCAAAATGCCCCCGGAGAAGCCCCGCTGCTGCACAAAAGCTTAGAGATGAGCACCTTGGATAGGGAGCGCGATCCCTCTGAGCTGGATTTCTCTCTCCATTCACAGGCTGCTCGGCTCTCCCGACGGTAAAGACCTTCCTTAGCAGTGTTCCAAGTGACTGCGCAAACTGATTCCATTCCAGCTCACAGCCTATGAGAAGCCTTTCTTTCATTTTTCCTGCTTCCAATAATAAAAAATAAATAGATGTTTGCACACTGATGTCCTACTTTTGTAAGAAGACACACAGAGGCACACGCGGAGGGTCTGGTATCCTTTCCGGCAATGTGACCAAGGAAGCGTCTTCTTCCTAGAGCAAACTGCTAGCCTTTCAAGCTGGCAGTAATTTCACAAATCTATACAGTAACTTCAGTGTGTTCTCCCTGCCAAAGCTGAAATGGGGTTGTCAGGAATGGAAGTGCTCATTTAACTCTATTCAATGAGCTGTTCCTAGGAGGGAAGCAGAATACTGGAGACAAATGCAAATACGACTCAGCTTTCTTGTCCTTACTTAACCAAGCCAGCGTCTATCTGCTGAGGTGCCAGCCTAGTGGGGACTGCCCTCCTGCCACCTGCCGATCGGTATTCTCATCCCAGAGGGAAGGTCCTATGTCAGTGGCTATCAGCGAGGATGAAATGCATTCATTCATTTTTTAAAACATTTTATCTATTTATTTGACAGAGAGAGAGAGAGAGAGAGAGCGTGCGCATGCAGGGGGAGCAGCAGGCAGAGGGAGAGGGAGAAGCAGACCCCCCTGTTGAGCAGGGAGCCCAATGTGGGGCTCGATCCCAGGATCCTGAGATCATAACCTAAACCGAAGGCAGATGCTTAACCAACTCAGCCATCAGGCACCCAAAATGCATTCATTCTTGCTAAAAATTTATTAAAAAACATCATCTAAAAGTTTGGTTTTCACCAAGTAAACCAAAGCATTATGAAAATTCATCAAGCAAAACTTCCTTGATGCCACTAATGTAGGAGCCCAAAAGAAGCACTTCCTTTATTCAGACGGGCGGAGGGACACCAAGGCAGCCTCATGCACAAACATTCGTTCGTGACACTTTTGTTCACATGCCAATGCAATCATCAGGTTATCTTCTCTTTGTATTTGTGAGTGTGAACTTATTTCAACAGGATATTCAAACACCAGAATGTATCTAATTCCTGATAGACACTGGTTTCAAAGATTTTATTTATTTATTCATGAGAGGTAGAGACACAGGCAGAGGGAGAAGCGGGCTCCCTGCGGGGAGCCTGATGCGGGACTCGATCCCAGGACCCCAGGGATCACGACCTGAGCCAAAGGCAAGACGCTCAACCACTGAGCCACCCAGGCTTCCCAGGTTTCAAAAAACATCAAAACCTCCAGGGCGTACATTTAACTCCAAAGTGGATTTGTGGTTTAAGTGTAGGTCGACAACAAGAGCAGTTATGGAAATCTTCAGAAGGGGGAGCAGACATTCGAGCACTACGCCACGCAAGATGGAAGTGGCTTCCTGCAATCCACTTAGGGAACAGTGTGTCTTCCCATGAAATCAGAGCTGTCATGAGTTGAGCTGTGTCCATCAGAAAGGGTATTTTTCGAGTCCTACCTCCCAATACATGTGAATGTGGTCTTATTTGGAAACAGGGTCTTTACAGTTGTCATCAGCTTAGGATGAGACCATCAGGAGAAGCCCTAAATCCGGTACAATGAGTGTCCTCACAAGAAGAGAAGGGATACACAGACAAGAATGGTGTGGGACTGGAGGGGTATGTCCATAGGCCAGTGGATTGCCAGAAACCACAGGTAGCTGGAAGAGGCAGGGAGGATCCTCCTTTGGCACCTTCAGAGGGAGAATGGCTTTGCCCATACCCTGATCGCAGACCTCTGGCCCCAGAGGTGGGGACACTGTGAACCTCCCAGGAAGGCCCCACGTTCCAGCAGCTATGGCGTAGGGACCACTGCTACGCCGCGAAACTGCACTGGCAGTGTGATGCGCCCCATACATGTGGCCACTGGTTTCTTAACCAAAATAAAAATTTTTATCATATCATTTTTATGATCCCACTGACTGGACCTAACAAAACAGAGAAAACAAAC